>NC_081408.1:365831888-366431888 GCF_030272615.1 Cryptomeria japonica | reverse complement strand
CCCGATCCTATTGTCCAAAATATCTTCAATCTAATATGGTTCTTTCCGAGGTAACTGTTTCTCCAAGTCTGCAACACTATTCTCACTAAATTCTGGTTCATGGTAATCATGAAGATCTGCAATGTTGAATATAGGTGAAATACTCAGACTATCCGGTAACTCCACTTCATATGCCTTTTCAAAACTAAACTTATTCAAAATCCCGCAAGGTCCAAACTTCTTCATCTGCAACTTATTATAAGTTCCAACTGGGAATCTCTCTTTTCTCAAATATACCATCACTTCATCGCCAACTTCAAATTCCTTATGTATCCTCTTCTCATCTTCCTTATCCTTATACTTGTTGTTCATGTCTTTCAAATGCTTCTTAACCTGAATATGCAATGTTGCCATGTGATCTGCAAAGTCTTCTACTTCTGAACTTCTTCGGTCTTCACTGCTAATGTCTCTCAATTTTGATATCCCTCTAGGATGCACTCCAGTAACAATCTCAAAAGGTGTTTTTCCGGTACTTCTATTCACTGAATTGTTGTAGGCGAAATCTGCTTGTGCAAGAATCAAATCCCAACATCCGATTTTATCTCCCACTAAACATCTCAACAAGTTTCCCAAACTAACAACTTTTGTCTGTCCATCAGTCTATGGATGAAAAGTAGAACTGAACTTCAAATATGTCTTCATCTTCTTCCAAGGTGTTCTCAAAAAATAGCCAACAAACTTAGTGTCTTTGTCTAAAACTATGCTCTTAGGTAATCCATGCAATCTCACCACTTCTTTGAAAAATAGGTCTAGTACATGCAATGCATCTGATGTCTTCTTACAAGGTATGAAATGAGCCATCTTCGAGAATCTATCCATTACCACAAATATAGAATCATTACCTCTCGGTATCTTAGGCAATCCAAGTACAAAATTCATGCTTATATCTTCTCAAGGTCTTACCGGTATTATCAAAAGTTTATACAATCCCACATTATGACTACTACCTTTTTCAACTTGACAAACTCTACAAATCTGCACATATCTCTTAACATCCTTATGAATTTGGGGTAAAAGTACTGCTTACTCACCAATGCTATTGTTTTGTCAATGCCAAAATGTTTAGCTAAACATCCACTATGTTTCTCCTTTACCAGATTCTCCCTCATAGAACTCTTAGGTATGTACAAGTGAACTCCTCTGAATAACATCCCATCCTTAATGAAGTAATCCAACCATTTTCTTTTGTCTACAATAACTGGTTCTCTACATGCTTTCCAAGGTTCTGCAAAATCTGGGTCTTTATCATACAAGATCTTCAAATCTTCAAATCCTAATACTGTCACTCTCATCTTTGTCAGCAAATTCCTTCTCCTACTCAATGCATCAACAACTTTTTTAGATTTCCCACTTCTATGCTTCAACACAAAAGTGTAACTCTACAAGAATTATACCCATCTCATATGTCTCTGATTCAACTTACTCTGACTGTTCAAATACTGCAAAGCTTGATGATCTGTATACAACACAAACTCCTTAGGAAACAAGTAATGTCTCCAGTTCTTCAAGGCTTGAACTATGGCATAAAATTCCTAATCATACAATGAATATCTCCTCCTATGTGTGTGAAAAAGTGAAATAAGTCTGTAAGCTGCAAGACACAACACTTCAATTAAATCATTACATGTATGGTTAGACAGATATAAGCATGAATATGAAAACCATAACAAATCGACTAATTGCCTTCTAAAAGATGCAAGTATAAGATTGCTCTCAGATTTGTATAAGCAATACTAGTGACTAGACTACACCGAGACGAAGGATTTAATCTATATGAGCATGAGATTAAGCTAAATGGATGCAAGATTATGCTAGATGGATAAATAATAAGCTATATAAATTCAAGCAATCATGAAATATGCAAAAAGAAATTAAACTAAGATGCAATAATCTCAAAAAGCAAGCACAAAATCTTCAATGATTCCAGAGCAAAAACTACATAATAACAATAAATCTCCAAGGTGTTTTGAATGAGAGATGAAGGCTGAATTTATAGAGAATCACAAGAGAGATTTAAAAAAAGCACAATTTAGGATAATTGAAATAATTGAGAAATCAGATTTAGTTAACCTTGAGATAGATTCCAATTATAGTTTAATTGAAATGCATTCAGAAAAGAAGTTTGAGTTTGCACTAGAAATATAATTCAATTAATTTCATGCACTTGAGATAAAAATAGGTAATTCTTTGATTTATTCAAGAAAAGAGTCGTTTAAATGCAAATGAACTTCTTTTCTCAAAGGCTTTGAGTTCTAATTTTAGAGAATGATTAATAATTCAATTTAATTGCTTTTCTGATTTCAAGTTCTCAATTTAGAAGAAAGAAATAATATCTCAAGTTTGATTTCGCTCTCAATTCAATTCTTTTATTTTATTTTCAATTTAACTCTTGCTTTGTGATTAATTCCTCTTTTATAGTAAATTAATTCCTTTTTTATGATTAAATGGCAAATTTATTAATTTAATTAAATATGCTAGGATATTTAATAAATTAAATAGGATAATAGATCAAAATGATTTTCTGGGAATGATTTAATTAATATAGAATAATTCACTTGCCATGTGACATTTGATGATTGAAGAATTAATCAATTGTGTGCTCAAAGTTGATTTAATTGCCTTTGGTTAGGACCTTGGTGATGTTGTCGAAATTAGGGGGCCATGGTTTATGTGACCATTTTTAGAGTATTACATTTGCCCCTCTTTGAATTAATGTGCGAGCAATGCATTGGTTCAAAGAATATGTTGATGTCTAAGAGATACTAGTTCTAAACTTGATTGATCACGAACCAGATGAAGAGCGAGGTGTTTAGCTTGATTTGAAGCGATGAAGTTGAACATAGTTGATTAAAGTAAAACCGATCTCAAACTTGATTGAACTAGGACCGATAGAGAGCAAAGATAATGAACTTGAACTTGATTGATCATGAAGCAGATCTTACTGATCTAGAACTTGATTGAACTAGACACAATGAGCGAAGATAAAATTGATCTTGAACATGATGGATCAAGACATGACGAGCGAAGATAAACTGTCTAGCTTGATTTGATGAGATGAAACTAAACTCCTGCTTAGATTGAGCGTGTGATCAAATATACTCTTTAAACTTTTGATTGAGTTTAAATGAATAATAAGCTTGATGAAAAGCGATGAAACTGATTAATGTTAAGAGACTGATTCAGATGAAGACAAATATCAGCTTGATTTGAAGCGATGAAACCGATATGCCCCTAGCGATTGATTCAATTCAGATAACCGAGAGATCTCAACTTGATATGAAGTGATGAAGCTTAGATGCCCCTTAGCAATAAGAATTTGTTTGATTTTCTTTAGTTGAAAAGAATTTTGCTCGACTTTTGATGAAGATTTGAAAAAATTTCTCGACTTTGAAGATGTGAGGTCATGAGGTCATGAGTATACCCCCTCGGGAGTGAAACCGAAAGATAGCAAGGGTTCATGATTTTAGGAAATTATTGGTGATGATAATGATTTGAGCACAAAGATAGAGTCAGAGGAACATTTGAATATTTAGCGATGATTGATGTGAAATTGAGCACAAATTGATTTGTAGAATAAATTGAGAATCAGCATTGATTCATTAGAAAATGAGTGCAAATTGGAGAAATAATGAGCATTGGATGAAAAAGTTCCAAGTGGTCCAAATTATATTGAAATTGGCTAAAAGAACAATCTCAGATTTCGATTTCGATCCCAAAAATGGAATTAGGAGGGGTAAATTAGCTAGGGGTACAATTTTCATGTCCATCAAAGAAAGTTGAAAAATTAGGGTTTTGGCTATATAAGGGGTCAAAGTGTCATTTTCAATTCATTTTAACCTCTCCAAGTTTGAAAATTTAAAAAGACTTATGCAAAGAAAAATGGTCATTCCGATCCAGGAGCACCGATTTGAGCACCAGAGACATCATAATCAACCTCAGAACTACAAGCCAATGGTAAGAGTCTAATTTTTAGCCCTTTCATTTCATCAATTTTGAATTTTTTTGTTGAATTTTTTCTTTTTAGTCTTGTTCAAGTTGGTCGTTATCATTTTGTCGCACAACAAACTTCTTTGTATTGTTTTGTTGTTTAAGTCCATTAGATTTGTCATTTCATGCCTCTCCTTGTATCGTACGAGTGTTTGATTAAGAGACCATTTTGTCATGCGAATACTTGTTTTGTATTGTATCAGAGTCTTTTGTCGTCCTATACCTATTCCTGACTCGTACGAGTTTTTGCTGACTCTTTGAAATGTCGTATGAAAAATAGTGAGCTTTTTTAAGGGTGCAAACATGAAAATTTGATTTTGCAATTGATGTATTTGGATTTGCATGATTTTTAAGTTTTCTTATAGCGAATTTGGATGAGTTTTCGATTCTCTGTTGTTTGCTTCTTGCAGGTGAAATTACTACATGTTCTTTTACGATGCGTCTATTCTTTGACTATGAGACTAGTGCGTGAGTTGTCTGATATAGATTTAGCACATATTGACTTGTGTGGGTTTACTCACCTTCTACAGATGCCAGATATCCATGTGAATCATGGGATGCTCACAGAACTTGTGGAGATATTTTACTCTGAGCATAACATGTTCTATTTACCAGTTGGGGAGATGACTATCACTCCCGAGGATGTTTACAGGATTCTCAGGATTCCATTCATTGGGGATAAGGTTGATTACGATTCTACATAGTGACCTAGCTTACTAGCTTTGAGACAGGTATTTCATGATGAGGACATCCTTACACGAGCTATCAGCTGGGATGAGATGATGACCAAGTATAGTGAGCAGTTTCCACTTGCTTGTGTCTTGGCAGGATTTATTGGTTGCCTCATTATGTTGGACAGGGGACAACATGGTTTCTTATGTGGTTGGGCTAGGATGTTGCAGAGGCTTGTGGATCACCCTGAGAGATTAGGATGGGGTTCCTGTGTTTAGCCCACATGTATCATGAGATGCATGAGATTGTATACAGAGAGGGGAAGAGCATGGCTGCAGGGGTATTGATTTTACAGATATGGGCCTAGGAGCATATCACAGTTTGCAAGCCTATAGTGGATGACGCCAGAGATCCACATCAGCCAATTGTTTATAGATATTCTGGATACATTACTTAGCCCCATCCAGGAAAGCCAGAGTACTAGAGATGACAGCTGGATGACCTGACAGTTGTCGTATGGAGACCGTACAAGGATCTGGAGCCTCAGGATGACTGGAGAGATATGCGCAAAGATCTATTCATGACTCGTCCTCTCATCGACAAAATAGTGATAGTCATCGAACACTTTGTTTTTACTCGAGTGATGAGGCAGTATGGAAGGTCTTAGGGGATCTCACAAGAGTTTACTGGATATGCTCATTATGTAGACGAGGAGAGATGAGGATGGGCCCCTAGGTTGTCCTACACTTTGAGCATGCAGGTGCTGACAGGGTTACAACAACTTAGGTGGGATTACCTAGAGGACATTGCAGATGTGGGGGTATTGCCCCAGTATAGGGATTGGTTCCAACAACATCTGTTCCCTAGATTTATAGATCTGGTTGAGCAGGCGCCTCTCATAGAGGAGATTGAGGATGATGCCCCTGCACAGGCACAGAGACAAGCACAGGGAGAGAGACAGAGAGTAGAGGCTCCTAGGTGGGTGGGTGGTGATCCTAGTGCGAGCAACAACAGGGTACCAACTAGGGGGAGACAGCAGCAAAGAGGAGAGGGCGGATCCCTAGGAGTTGTTGGTGTGAGGATGAGTGGTGTTAGGATAGCGAAGGGTGGAGGAGAGGAGGAGCGAGAAGCTCCTAGATAGGTACGACAAAGGGGGGATGAGCAAGGTGGAGCTAGAGGCAGAGATGGAGGCAGAGAGCAGGGAGCAACTGATGCAACACGGTCGATGGGAGCATGACTAGCAAGTCTGTAATCACAGTTGACAATGGCTCAGACACAGCTTGCAAAGCGAGACTGATAGCTGGCAAACCTTAGAGCAGAGAGAGATCGTCAGTTAGTGGAGCTCAGGGCAGAGCGCGATCATCAGGTCACAGAGTGAGACGCTCTTCAGCACGAGGTTTTGCACCAAACCAGTCGGGCAGATTATTACGTTGTGGCTTATAGCGTAGATGTTCCTGTAGCACAGCAGGTTGTTCCATATTCCCAGTATATGGCTCGATCTGAGGTAGCTCGGGCACCAAGATAGGATGTTGGTCAGCAGGCTCCACCTCTTCCACCACCTAGCGATGAGGGAGAGGCCGAGAGTTAGATGTTTTGTAGCTCCTAGATTTTGTTAGATACCCCATTTTTTGTAGCCCATACGATTCTTGCTCTAATGGGAGATTGTATATGACAGTTATATCACTTGTACCCCGAGATATTGATGATTATATACGAGATCTTGATTTGACTTCATTGTACTTGTATCGATTGATTTATGAGATGTTTTCCTCTATATTATTTGTTCTATATGTATGCATGTATGTTCAGTATGGATGTATGTAATGCAAATGAATATGAATGTTTGTTTTTGTTTCTTTTCATATGCAAATAAATGATGAAAATGAGTAATGATTAATGCAAAAAAATATATATTTCTTTTCTATGCAATAAGATGAATGCAAATGAATGTATGAATCTATATAAAATGCGTATGTATGCAACTAACATCTCAATACACAAGTACTTGATTGGAGAAATGATGAAAAAGAAACCACTTAGCTGAGAAATGATGAAACTTCAAACTCTCATTCAAAAGATAAAGATATCATTGTTATCATACAAAAATCACTCTAAATGCAACAAATGCAAAATGAATGCAACTTAAACTAGTCACTGGATTTGAAATGCTTAATTTTCATCACTGAGAGTTTACAAACATAGCAGGCAAAATAGAGTTCCTTCCTTTTTATGTGCAATATTAATTATCTTGTCCACAATGACCCTTTTTTCGTTCATATCCTTGGACAGATTACGCATGGACCCGGATTGCACATTAAAGAAATTCCCTCAAAATAGACAAAGAAATAATGCCAACCTCCCTGTAGCATACAAATAAGTAGAGTCGAGGTATGTGTGGCGATTTCACCTTGATGTGAAGGCTCTTATCATAGACACCCAACTGATTAGATATTTCCAGATCGTCAGAATCATTCCTACAAGCAAAAAACAAATAAAATATTATGCCCCCAATCCTTGCTCCTCTTAGTCAAGATAGACTTCCTCGAGTTACTCAGAGGGAATAATAATCGAAAACCAATATAAAAGACAACACACAAAGAAAGATTTAATTCATATCTCAAACTGTTTAGTGATTGTTTTCAGTAATGTTGTTTTTCTTGTGTACTCAGTGATAAAACTCTTCACTAGTTAGGAGACAGGTGACTGACTCAAATTGGGCGACCGGGTATCACTGACAGAATGATGACTTGGTTGATACTGCTTAGGACACGTAATTTTCTCAGTCGATTACCCTAGGACATTGATCAGTTTCAAGCCATGAGAGTTCTAAAAGAACCAGAATGTCACAAAAGCAACTAAAATATATGTACAAGCGAAAGCGTAGATGCAACACTTCAGTACAAGAGATAAGACTAACCTGGACAAAATCCAGCAGCCATACTGATCTATGTCATTGTTTGGATTTAATGATCATTGATAGGAATGTCTGGTTTCAAAGAGTAAGTACCTCGTATAAGACCGATCTATTTGGTTTCGAGTGTACCCTTCCTTGTATAAGACATGTTGATGTTTGATAGAGTTTGATAGATTGATTAACAAGACATACGATAAGTTTGATTGCAAACTTTGAGAGTTTGTCTGTGGTTGAATTGGTTTGAAGGATAGTCTATGCTTTCTTGCTTCAGTTTTTCAAATTTTTTTATTTTGTGAGTTTTTGTTTTTTAGGATTTTGTCCAAGACATTTTATGATTTTTAGGAGTTTGTTCAAGACATTTTATGATTTTTAGGAGTTTATTCAGGACCTTTTATGACTTTTTTAGGAGTTTCTCAACTATGTCCCCAATATGCAAACCTATATGACATGATGATCTGCAAAATGCATGTGGAGACAATGCTTTTTTGATATGACCTATGTTAATGCAATATGCATCATAAAGATGCATTTCCTATTTGAACAAGGATGACCGTGTTTGTTTAGCACTTTGTAATACACCAATTGAATTGGAGGTACAAAACATTTCATAAATAAGCAGTCAATCGATCCTTAAAGTCCCCTGGAACATCCAAATTAACACACTTAGTGACTAGGATTTACAAATGGAGACACAAAAAACTTCCCCATTGATTCTTGAAACTTTGATCTTCTTTTGCCCATGTGAGTGCAAATGAGTTAATTCCTACTCTTGTGTTCACCAAAGATCCTTAGCATCCTATATGACTAGCTACATGGATTATTCTAACTTCAAAAGCATCCCGAATAGAGCCTCGCTGCCAGCAAGATTTTAGAGCTTCGACGAGGTTATAGACTGTAATTTCTTGAATATTGCTCCATTGCTAACAAACATCCATAGCCCTGATGGAGTTACTCGCATGTTCCCATAGTCAAGATTTTTGTCGCACTTGCATGCATGATATTTCAGTTATATATCATTGCTCTTTTTCCTTGAGATGAATATTTGGCATAGCACTTGTTCTTTTTTTCTTTTCTTGCCTTGACTTGTAAGTAATGAAACCTACTTGGGTGTGACAATTATAGTGGCACTGAAGTAGAATTTTAGATTTTTCACTAGTCATATGATCAACTAGGTGTCTAGAATGAATTAGAGATTTTTATTAATGTGTTTGAGATATAGCAATTGATAGATTTTGGGTTAACAAGTCTCAAATAGTGAAATCACTACCCAACCATAAGTAAAGCGTCCTCATAGGGTAATGTTAAAAATGAATGACCTTATGACGTCAAGGACTTCATGTCTAAATATCTAAGAAAGGAGATTACCCTTGTTTGTCTTGAATACAAACAAATGATAAGCGTGGACAGTTGCCTTGTTTTATTAATGTTGTTATATGCAAATGCTGAAATTGTATGAATGAGATGCATTTGAAAAAGAAACTATATGTGATGCAGTGTTTTGAATAAAATGATATGTAGTGCAGAAATAAAATGCTAAACCTACCCAACCCTTAGATATATATCATTTAAGGTGCATGTTGTTCATAGGGTCAGGGAGTTTTGTGTAGGTAGTTCACTGGTCCAGCATAAAGATGTATTTCCAAGAAGGACTCAGCTAAGTGTACATGTCCAGCATCTCCAATGTTGATTTCCTTAGTTTTTGGATTTTGTGATGAAACTTGGGTAAAGTCTTATGCAAAGGATTGGATAAGGGGTATGGAAGGATGAAAAGGAGGTGTTGGGTAAGTTTGGTGCATAAGCGAATGGAAACATTTGTGGGATCACCATTGGCACACATCTTGAGGGATGGTGGATTGATGGAGGAAAAGTGGATCTCAAATTTTGAGATTTGGATGGAGGAACAATAATCTTGGCTGTTGATTTGTATTTTTCTTTAGACTGTTGTGCTTCAAGGAAACGCTTAGGGATCCACATGGTTTTTTATTTTTCATGCTTTTGTAGTTTCTTGGAACACATTGTTTCTACAAGTGCCTTAGGAACCCATATAGCTTTTGATTTTTCTTTCTTTTTGTTGGCATTTTTGATGATTATGTTGTGATTGTCATTGATGGACACACACTTGCATTGAGATCATTTTTGTATGTATAAGTTATGCTCAACCGATAATTGTTCCAACCGGTATGAAGCATTATAGTCCTTAGACTATTGGTGTTTTACAAAAAGTGTTTACCGATCTGAAGCAGTATGTTAACCCCAAGCGGTTCGAGGATCTCAAGGGGTACGAAGGATCAAAGCGGCAGAACACATATTTCCTAGTCTTCATTTTGTCAAATTGGCAACCGGCATTTTGCTTGAACCAGTATTTTGTATAAACCGGTAATACTCTGTGATGAGTTACCAACTGACATTTTGTGATGAGTTACCATCCACCGATTGTTTGAGGGTGTCGACACTTTAACGGTGCTTTTTGTGTCATGTTACCAAATATGTCTAGATGCATTGAACCTAGGAAATTGTATTGTAATCCTATTGGATCGACATGAAATCAGATTCCTTTATAAGGACATCATGTCTAGGGTTTTAGGTTGATGTTGTTGTTGATGTTGGTGAAGTTGATAGTGTTGCTAGGGTTTAAGGTGGTTGAGGAGTCAGAGAGAGTATGAATGTGTAGAAGACTGAAGTAATGCTAGAATGCATTAGAAAAGAGCTATCAAGGATCTAATCAAGCAATCTGTGCTACTTGCTAGATCACTCACTTGTTGATTACTCACATCTTTGACAAGTCTGTAGCCCTTAATCGGTTAGGCCAAAAAGCCTTTTGTAAATCCTCTAACAAGGTGGTTCACATCTGTGGATCTAAAATCCTCTAGCAAGGTAGTCTTTAATCGGACTTATCTCCTAACAGAGATTGAGATTCCTAATAGGATATGTTCTAGTAAAGAACAATGTAAGACCTTAACTGATCTGACCTTAACCGGTCTGGTTCCTATTCTGTAGATAGTTACTTGTGAGTTCCATCTCACCATGGTTTTTTCCCATTTGGGTTTCCACATCAAAATCTCATGTGTTATCGTGTTTGTGCTTTTGTGGGTGAATGCATTATTTGCTATTTGATTTGCATGTGTGCTAACTGGTTTGTCTGTTAAACTATTTTACCAGTTTACTGTTAGTCTTGCAAAGTGTTTAAGTGCAAAGATTTTTGGCATACTAATTCACCCCCCCTCTTAGTATTCATCAATTGGTATCTGAGCCTACCTTTCTATAAGTTTAACCACTTGGAAAGAGATATGGGGGAATACACATTGAGGGAACTTACTCATCGGCTCACTCAATCTAAGAAAGCCGATGATGATCTTATGGTCAAATATAGGGCATCTCAAGCAAAAAGGAGAGAACATGCAGAAAAGCTGATGGAGCTATCTGAAAATAGTTCCTCTGATGAAGCGAACTTGGAAGCCCTGATTCAAGAAGTAGAAAAGTTGAATGAATCCAATTCCAACCTGAGAAAAGAATTGGAAGGACTGACTATTCAAATGTGCCAAGAGCTTGAGAATCAGAGGAAAGCTGAAGATTCGGTCAAAGACAAAGATCATGAAAACTCCAAGCTGAAGTAAGAGATCAGTGCCCTAACTGCTCAACTCCATGCGAGCAAAGTGGAAAAGGAAGACATGCAAGGAGAACTGAACATTGCCATCTCTGAGAATGAAAACCTGATGGAAACAAATGCTGCTGTTTCCAAAGAACTCTCTGAGTCCAAGGAAATACTTGCTAAGTTCAACAAGAGTACTGTCAAGCTAGAGCAAAAGCTTGAATCTACCAAACCGGTTAAGAATACCATTGGACTTGGTTATTCCAATCATGAGGAAGGTCAAACCTCTGGAACAAATGCTGGAACATCAAAGAAATAACTGGCATCAAAGGATAAAGGCAAGCAAAAGTTTAAACCTGTTTTCTTTAACTGTCTTAAAGAAGGACATACTACAAATGTGTGTAGGAGTAAGGCTTACAACAATTTTCCTTATTTCCTAAATGATAAGCCTAGATCCTATAGATTCAATGGTAACTATTATGCATGCAACAATTTTGGGCACAAAGCATTTGAATGCAGGTCAGTTATGAATAACATTGGTAGATATCCTCAGAGGACCCAAGGAGTTGGTCCTGAACCTTTTGTGAACTGGAATCACAACCAGTTTAATGTTTTCAATCATTAGTCAAGAAGCAGTGGCTATCAAGCGACAACCGGATGGAGAGAAAACTATATGGTCTGTCATGGCCATGGTCACACTATTGCAACATGCATAAGGAAGAATGGAAACATGAACAATGGACCCTAGAGAGCACCTGGATTGGTCTGCTATCACTGCAACAAACTGGGACACATTGCCAGATTCTGTAGAAGTAGAAAGAGTATATCAGATGATATACCGGTCACTCCGGAAGGAAACATTAATGTTGACACTATTCAAGTGGATATGAACAAGACCTAGAAGAAGAAACTAGTGGTGTTGCAAGAGGAACCGGTTTCTGCACCTAGTGTGGAAATCACGGAACTGACAAACTAAGCTTCATAAAAGCTTGGGGGGAGCAAATGGCGAAATGTTCTGAACCCCCGGTTTACACCGATAAAAGACCTTAACTGGTATGTGATACCTGTCAATAGGTGGATGACCGGAAATGGTAAAAGGCAAATTAGGGTTTACGCCCTAATGGTGGAGCATTAATTGTGGTAGGTGAAAAATATGTTTAAAAGAATTTTTCAAATCATTTCTCACTATCAGTTTTCAAAGCGAAGGAGGTTTTTGAGTGCAGAGCGATGACAAAGCAATTTGTGCTGTGATTCTGAGAATTTAAGGAACCTTGAAGGAGATTCAAATTCAAATTGCAAACGATCAAGTGAAGAATGCAAAGCAGTGATTCTGCAACCGATGGAGTGTGAGGTGGAGAAGAATCTAAAAGCCCTAAATTCATGATTTTCAAAAGGTATTTTTTGAGTTTTCAGTTTCTATCATGGCTTCTGCATCCCATACTAGCTCTAGTACATCTGTAGATTTAGCAAGCTTTATTCAATGCAAGTCTAGATATAATGCCCTATCACAAGTTCTAGCTGGTGTGATAGTAGAAGAGGGAATCTCATATTACATAGATTGTAAAATTGAAGACCTAAGGTCTCTAGCAATTCACTCGCAGCTAGGTCAATTTTGTGGACAAGATAAAAAGATCAAACCGGAGTATAGTATCTTGGAGAAGAAGAAGCTCCACAATGCTGTTTATTTCCTGGAGGACTTCACAGATGATCACATTAGGATCATTTTGAGCAAAGTTCATGGTGACAAGATGTACCTGGAAAGAACGCATGATATATCCCCACAAGCAATTCATGTCGTCATTGGTTTCTGCAATACAGGGGACGTGCCAGCCCTAAGGACGGTAAGCAAAACTGAAATGTCCAATCTCACTGGTTTAGTGAGCGACTCATGAGGTATGACCATCAATTCTATCAAGGACGATATGGTAAAATATACATGTATGGTGATTGGATACCAAACATTCTCAGCAGGCAGAATTAGCTCTGTATCTGCTGCAGCGGTAAATGCCGCTTACCAGATGATCAAGGAGGATGCATCATTTGACCTCTGCACTGGTATGCAAAGGCAACTCCTATTAAATCTAAAATCAATCAAACAGGATAATGCATTGAGGTTCAAGTTTGGACAACTACTGGTTGGGTTATTCTTTTACTTCCAAGGCTACTTTCCAGGAGTTGGTGATGTCCAATGGTCTACCGACCAACCGGTAACCAAGCAAATCAAGGAAAGCATTCAAGTAGTTGGAACCGGCTACCCTGAAGTTCTGAACAAGTACTTTGATGAGTTCAGACGCAAAATGAGTTAGAGGGTGAGAATATTAGGTGATATTGTCAAGAAATAAGAAGATGATATCTATTTCACCATTAAAGTGGATCAATGCATAATGGAGGCTGTTGAGCCCAGACAAGACAAAGTGGAGCCTATGGGCTATGAGGTAATGAATGATATGCTGGAAGGATATGCCTCTACCCTTATTACCTCACTGCTTGATCCAAAGGCAAAAAGAACCGGCACCTACCTAGAAAGGATAACACCGGTTGAGGAACCCTCAGCAAAGAAACAAAAAGAACCTTCAGTGAAGAAGGCAAAAATAGTGCCTTCAGCATCGGCACCAGCTACTATAGCCAGTCCCACAGTGACCAAGCGGTCACCAGCTAAAAAGAAACCTAAAGCGGCACCTGCTAAAGTGTTCGAGAGAAAGAGGAAGACAAGGAATACCTCTCCAGACTCAGAAGAAACTGTTTTTGAGGAAAAACCAAAGAAGACACGTCAAGCAAAGAAAAAGACAAAGAATGAACTGGCATCATCGACACCGGTAAATATTGACATCTCCTCCTACAAACCTTTGACACATTGTCAAAGAACTATCAAAAACATTAGGAGAAAAGTGTTGAATGATTTGATTGATTGTTTTGATGACTTTAATGATGATGAAAAGGAAGCGGTTGAAAAAGAAATAATTTAGTATTTATGTGTTAATGACCGGCCGCCTTCAGAAATTAGATCTAAGACACCAGATTCTTTGTATAAATCCTTAGACAATAAATGATGCATATGAGAGAAAAAGTTCTTGCTGAACACTTTCCTAATGTATCAAATTCAGAACTGTTTGAAGTAATGAATAAATACAAATGCCTCTTCTTCATGAGAAGAAGAAGACTCATGTTACTTGAAGGGAAGGGTAAAGAAGTGCTCAAGAATACACACACCCTTGCTCTAGAAGCTTTGAAGATGCATAGAGTGGCTGAAGCCAATAGGAAGGCTAATCAAGAATTGGCAATAACAAAACCAGATGAAGTGTTTGATGATGAAGGAAACCCGGTCGTTGAACCTATTGACACTATTGATGTCGATGCTCTGGATGGAGAAGATGCTGCTTAGGGTACACCAATGGAAGTTACAGGACAGGAGAAGTAGACAAAAAAAGAGGTAAAGCTAAAGGAAATAGAGGAGAAGAAGAAGAAAGATGAAGAGGAGAAGAAGAAGAAGGATGAAGAGGAGAAGAAGAAGAAAGATGAAGAGGAGAAGAAGAAGAAAGATGAAGAGGGGAAGAAGAAGAAGGATGAAGCGAAGAAAAAGAAAAAGGAAGAAGATGAGGATAAATGGAAACAGGAAGAAAAGATAAAAGAAGAAGAAAAGAAAAGAAAAGAAGAGGAAGAAGAGAAAAAGAAACAAGAAGATGCAAGGAAGAAGAAAGAGGAAGAGGATGAGAAAAAGAGAAAGGAAGGGGAGAAGCGAAAGGAAGCAGAAAATAAGAAGGAAGAGGAATATAAGGAAGAGGAGAAGCGGAAGGAAACAGAGAAAAGGAAGAAGGAAGAGGAAGAGAAGGAAGAGGAAAAGAGAAGAGAAGCGACAAGGAAGAAAATAGAGGAGGACAAGGCAAGAGAAGCGGCAAAGAGCATGCAGATGGAGACACCTAAGGAAACTGGTAGTCAAACCAAACTAGCTGACCTCACCAGTCCCATTGACCTCCAGTCTGCAAGTGAAATGGAGCTATTGCAGAGCATCAAGGTTGCTCAAGAATGCCTTGAGGTGTTAAGGAGGAAGAAGGAGGAAGATGTGATCCAAGTTGCGGTGGACACTCTTACCGGTTTGTTACCTGGTACAAACCTTCCCAGTACCGACTCATCATTGGCACAACTAAAGCTCCTATGCACAGTAGTAGATGATCAAGTGCAGAGCTTAGAAGAGGTAGCAGAGGCAAATGCTAAGAAAGAGAATCAAAAGGCTCTAAATATTGCTCTGGTGAAGAAATTAAATGAGCTTTGGACTGAACTCCAAAAAGGACAAAAGGATATAAGGGACGCTCTGGATGAGGGGAATCTTCTACTCAGCAAGATTTGTCAACTCCATCTGCTCTATGACGATGTGCTTACACAGAAGCAAAAGCTTCAATCTAACTTGCAGTCCTACATGAGCACATTCAAGTCGCCTTATGATTCCTTTACATCCTATGGGCAAACCATTCACTGGTTTCACATCCAGATAGCAAAAATGGAGCATGAGATCAGCACTCGATCTCGAGATTTGCAGGAGCTACAACTGGTTCTACTCCCATGTCTACAAATTCTTCAGAAGTGCTATCTAAATCTGGATGCCTTAACAATGACACAGGAGATGAGCACAATTGACGCCATGGAAGAACAGGTCTCCCGGATGCAAACAGAGAAAGAAGTAGCCACTTGCCTATTTGAGTCCTAGTCTTTATCTATGAAACAATTCTTGCAGGACTTTAAATCTGTTTTTGACAAGTTTTATTCCTTATTGTCATAACCTTTTATTATTTTAATACCACATGAAAACAAGGGTTGTTCAGCTGTACTTTGTCATTGTTGGCAAAGGGGGAGAAGTATTCTAAGGAGGAGAAGTATCTGGTATTTAAAATTTTGATGTATGCTCTGATATCTCTATGTGCAAAATAGTTATACATTGTATTGTTAAAGGGATGGTGTATATGCTTAGGGGGAGCAATTTTGCTAATGGCATGATTTTGTTGTAAAACACTTAGATGTCAAAATTTTATTTTCCTAAGTGTTGCCATCAATGCCAAAGGGGGAGATTATTGGCATTTTTGATGATTATGTTGTGATTGTCATTGATGGACACACACTTGCATTGAGATCATTTTTGTATGTATAATTTATGCTCAACAATAATTGTTCCAACCGGTATGAAGCATTATAGTCCTTAGACTATTGGTATTTTGCAGAAAGTGTTTACCGATCTAAAGCAGTATGTTAACCCCAAGCGGTTCAAGGATCTCAAGTGGTACGAAGGATCAAAGCGACAAAACACATATTTCCCAGTCTTCATTTTGTCAAACCGACAACCAGCATTTTGTGATGAGTTACCATCCATCGATTGTTTGATGGTGTCGACACTTTAACAGTGTTTTTTGTGTCGTGTTACCAAATATGTCTAGATGCATTGAACCTAGGAAATTGTATTGTAATCCTATTGGATCGACATGAAATTAGATTCCTTTATAAGGACATCATGTCTAGGGTTTTAGGTTGATGTTGTTGTTGTTGTTGGTGAAGTTGATATTGTTTCTAGGGTTTAAGGTGGTTGAGGAGTCAGAGAGAGTATGAATGTGTAGAAGACTGAAGTAATGCTGGAATGCATTAGAAAAGAGCTATCAAGGATCTAATCAAGCAATCTGTGTTACTTGCTAGATCACTCACTTGTTGATTACTCACATCTTCGACAAGTCTATAGCCCTTAATCGGGTAGGCCCAAAAGCCTTTTGTAAATGCTCTAACAAGGTGGTTCACATTTGTGGATCTAAAATCCTCTAGCAAGGTAGTCTTTAATCGGACTTATCTCCTAATAGAGATTGAGATTCCTAATAGGATATGTTCTGGTAAAGAACATTGTAAGACCTTAACCGGTCTGGTTCCTATTCTGCAGATAGTTACTTGTGAGTTCCATCTCACCGTGGTTTTTTCCCATTTGGGTTTCCACGTCAAAATCTCATGTGTTATGGTGTTTGTGCTTTTGTAGGTGAAGGTGTGCACAGATGTACACCTTTATTGATCCTGCACAAGGGATGGAGGAACATAGGGTCCTAAAATGGATGGAAGAGATGAAGGGGAAGGCATGTATCTAGATTTTGGTTTAGTAGGGATACCATCATCTTGAGGATTGTCACTAAAGCCATGACCCTTAATAGTTTCTTTAACATGGATAGGTTCTTGCTTGTGAAGGTCTACCCCTTTACGTTTATAAATATTTTGACTTGTAGGATCATGAGAGGGCTTTGTAGGCATGATGGATCCTTGAGGTGAACGTGGAGGATTATGACAAGGAGATGAAGGTATACTTTGATCTTGACATGGAAGAGGACCATTGGATAGAGTATTTAACTCTTCATTTTGAATAGGATCGTTTGAAAATGTAGAAGAGGCATCATGATCTTTCTTAGGAAGTATGATTTGCTCTTGAGATGGAAGGGGATCATCTTGGAAGAAATGGAAAGGTATAATGGGATCCTCATGGGATTCTAGGGAGGTAGATCTTTTTCAACCATTGGATGGGATGGCCCTTGAGATAGCCCTTGAGGGTCAACATGAAAAATTTCATCATTAGGTTCATCCTTTGAGACATATGGTATGAATTGTTGTTGAGAAGCCTTAGGAGATAGCAGCATCATGGAGGAGATGTAGGCTACATGTGGGTCATTACTAGACACAGGTTCATCATTTTGATCATGCTTGGTAATAGTTCCTTCTTTTTAGTTAGGCGAGTCATTAGGATCTTCAATTTCAATGACATCGTTATCAATGAGATCTTGAATCATGTTTTAATTTTAGGCACATTGAAGTCTTATGTTTATTATGTCTATGATATGCACAATAATTACTCAAAACTTCACATCCCCATGTGGTCTTTTTAGGCAATATGATAAGATTATGCTCAAGTAGCTCTTTCAAAGCTAACTCAATAGATTGCCCCAAAGGTGTAAATTGTCTATCTAGGGGATATATGTCATTTTGTCTTGGTGAAGATGTCTTATGATCTTGTATGAGATTTGGCTTTTGATTTTCAATTACTTTTTGTTCCATTTTATGTAATTATTTTAGCATTTCTTGAAGTCGAGTGTTCTTGATATCATGAAATTTTATCTCAAGAGGGGTCATTGAATCTTTTCGTTGAGCTTGAATGTCATATATTTCTCTCTTGAGAACTTGAATTTGTTGGGGCAAGGTAGCCATGGGCTTCTTACTTTTATCTGAATTTTTAGAAGAGTTTCTGGTTTGAATAGGCATTTAGAACCAATAGGACTGAGAGCTATATGTGATGCATAATTCAAGATCAAATTTGGAGGTAGTTGTTCGTTTAACGTATCGATTGAGAGAAGCAACTAAGATTTAGTCTGGTTTTAGGAAAGATCTATCCTATGTAAGATGTTTATCTAAGCTACCTAGTTTGATTTAAGACAAGTGGCTAAGACTCAATCTGGTTTCAAGAATGATCTATCCTATGTAAGACGTTATCTAAGTGACTCAAGTTTGATAAATGGTTGATTGAACTAGCTGAAAGATGATTGACAAAATCATGCAACACTATAACAAAAGTGCACTGTTCAGATTTGTTTATGCTCAGAATGATGATAACTAGTTTTATGCTCGTTGTAGACTGTTTTAGGCAACTTTGACTGTTCTGGACTGACAAAATCATAGATTCGTACGATAGGTTTTATAGGACTAGACGACAGTTTAATAGCTATAGGACGATATTAGCAGTATTTCGTATGAGTTGTTGTCTAGGCTCGTACGACAGATAGGTATGCCTCAGACGACAAACTGATGAATGCAATGGTGTTTCGTACGACACAGAATCAAGGGTCAGACGACACTTCCCTAAGTAGGATGATAAATTATTAGGTTTCATACGACACATAACAGAGGCTCAGACGACAAACTGTTAGACCTAATGAAATTTCATACGACAAATCAGAAGACTCGTACGATAATTTACTGGACAGAGACAAAATTTCTGATAGACCGAGTTTTTAATGACTGACGACAACCAGTTTTGAGATGGACTAATTTTTTGGACAGCTGTGATAGACTAGTTTGTGACACGGATAGAGTTTCGACTAGGATAGACTAGTTTTGACAAAAGATAAAATTTTCGACTGGGATAGATTAGTTTTGACACGGACAAAGTTTCGACTAGGATAGACTAGTTTTGACACGCACAAAGTTTCGACTAGGATAGACTAGTTTTGAAACGGACAGAGTTTCGACTGGGATAGATTAGTTTTGACACGAACAGAGTTTCAATTAGGATAGATTAGTTTTGACACGGACAAAGTTTTGACTAGGATAGACTAGTTTTGACACAGATAGAGTTTCGACTACTGAGTTGTTTATTGTTTTCTCCAATTTTGGTATTTCAGTTTCAGTTTCAGGGGTGAAAACACAGAAAACACACAATATGTATAACGACTCCAATCATGGCACGCTAACCCTATGGAAATTGGTGAGAGAAGAAAACCTTTGCTTGCAGACTCAGGGACACACCCAATAGCTAATTAGAATACGACCGTTGAGTCTCACGCAATGGATTCTCAATGTTGTATTAGCCAACTCCAAATGCTAATGGGGGCACGAAATGGAAAGTATCTTGGGAGAGTTACTATCTCTCTTGCACAAAGATTATCCCCCCTTTCGGAGGTGATCCAGGTAGCTGATAATCTTAATTGGAACTAGTAAGGGATTTGTTCAGCGTGTCGGGGTATAAACTCAATTAAGAGGTCTCCCAGCCTTGAAAACCAAGGTTTAATATACCCGAAGGTACAAAGGAGAGTTATTCCCGAGCACTGTCGTTGACTTGATTTTCATTAAATCACGTTTATTTTATAGTGGGTTGGAGTACTTGGCATTTAGTCGTTCCCACTTGGGTCGTTCCCCTCTCACCGATCGTAATGGCTTAGATTATTAGCTCCTCGGGAGGGCAGGCCCGCTAAAGATATATTAATCTCAAACTTAAAGAACATGCCTCAAGGGTCTGGATTTCTGATTGTCTATGCAGACTAGACCATACTCTCCTACCTCTCAGAATTTTCTTAAAACACGAAAGACAGATTTGTTCATTAACTAGATAGCAAGTTAGGTGCCTAAAAAATGAATTTAATGAATACACAATGTTTGCTCAAATCTCCTCAGGCAACCTGCAAAGACAACGAATCAGTAGTCATATTGTCTTTGTTTGGCAAACATATTCTTCAACAAGCATTCTACAAAAACTAATTAGGCTGTGAAGATTTCTCAGATAAATGAACAACAAGCATGGGTCAGTGTTAGTATGATGAAAATTGACTGAGAAAACCCGAAAAATAAAATCTTTTTTTAAACCCAGAAACATAGAGTATTGTACAAAAATTCTCACTGAGTCGTATGATAATTCGTACGATATCGCACGATATTTGCATTTTGTCATCCAACACTATGGGAAAACTCGTATGATAATTCGCAGAAATTGTACGAACGAAAAATACGAAAAAATAAAAATCTGAAAAATAAGAAAAAAGTTAGATTCTGAGGATGAGGACGAAAGATGTAGTCTTCTGCCCCACGGTGGGCACTAGAATTGTGTGTGTAAAAAAGTGAAATAAGTTTGTAAGCTGCAAGACACAACACTTTAATTAAGTCAGTACATGTATGGTTAGACATATATAAGCATGAATATGAAAACCATAACAAATCGACTAATTGCCTTCTAAAAGATGCGAGTATACGATTGCTCTTAGATTTGTATAAGCAATACCAGTGACTAGACTACACCAAGACAAATGATTTAATCTATATGAGCATGAGATTAAGATAAATGGATGCAATATTATGCTAGATGGATGAATAATAAGCTATATGAATTCAAGCAATATGAAATATGCAAAAATAAATTAAACTAAGATGCAATAATCTCAAAAAGCAAGCACAAAATCTTCAATGACTCCAGAGCAAAAACTGCATAATAACAATAAATCTCCAGGGTGTTTTGAATGAGAGATGAAGGTTGAATTTATAGAGAATCACAAGAGATATCAAGAAAAAGCACAATTTAGGATAATTGAAATTATTGAGAAATCAGATTTAGTTAACCTTGAGATAGATTCCAATTATAGTTTAATTGAATTGCATTCATAAAAGAAGTTTGAGTTTGCATTAGAAATATAATTCAATTAATTCCATGCACTTGAGATAAAAATAGGTAGTTCTTTTATTTATTCAAGAAAAGAGTCTTTTCAATGCAACTGAACTTCTTTTCTCAAAGGCTTTGAGCTCCAATTTTAAAGAATGATTAAATATTCAATTTAATTGCTTTTCTGATTTCAAGTTCTCAATTTAGAAGAAAGAAATAATATCTCAAGTTTGATTTCTCTCTCAATTCAATTCTTTTATTTTATTTTCAATTTAACTCTTGCTTTGTGATTAATTCCTCTTTTGTAGTAAATTAATTCCTTTTTTATGATTAAATGGAAAATTTATTAATTTAATTAAATATGCTAGGATATTTAATAAATTAAATAGGATAATAGATCAAAATGATTTTCTCAGAATGATTTAATTAATTAAATAAATATTTAATTAATATAGAATAATTCACTTGCCATGTGACATTTGATGATTGAAGAATTAATTAATTGTGTGCTCAAAGTTAATTTAATTGCCTTTGGTTAGGACCTTGGTGATGTTGTCGAAATTAGGGGCCCATGGTTTAGGTGACCATTTTTAGGGTATTACACCTCTGAGCATCATTCAATTTCTCACTGAAATAGGCTACTTCTCTTCCTTCTTGACTCAAGACTGCTCCTATTATTGTTCCACTTGCATCACAATCCACTTGAAATACTTTATTGAAATCCGGTAAAGCTAACACAGGCTGCTCAGTCACTTTCTGCTTCAACAATTTAAAACTTTTGTTTCATCTGATGGTCCACTTGAATTCCTTTTGATCTCCTCTCATGGTCTCAGTCATAGGGTTACAAACCGAACTGAAATTTTTGATAAACTTCCGGTAAAAGCTAGCCAATCCATGAAATGATCTTACCTCTCCAATGCTTTCCAGTGTAGGCCATTCAAAAATTGCTTTCACTTTCTCAGGGTCCATCTTCAAACCATACTCTGATATCAAAAATGCCAAATAAACTAACTCATCCTTCATGAAATTACACTTCTTAATATTGATCAACAACTTCTTTTCTCTCAACCTCTGCAAAACTTGTCTTAACTGCAACAAATGCCCCTCTCTTGTCTTATTGAAAATTAGATGTCATCCAAATACACAATAAAAAACATACCCAAAAATTTATTCAATACCTTATTCATCAACCTCATGAAAGTACTCAGTGTATTAGTCAATCCAAAAGACATCAACAACCATTCATACAATCCTTCATTTGTCTTAAATGATGTCTTCCACTCGTCACCTTCTCTGATCCTAATCTCATGATATCCACTCTTCAAATATATATTTGTAAAGTATTTTTCTCCACTCAAAAAGTACATTATGTCATCCATCCTAGGCAAGGAAACCGGTATTTCACTGTGATCTTGTTTATTTCTCTTGAATCGATACACATTATACACTATCCATTCTTCTTAGGTGCTAATATTGTTGGTACTGCACAAGGGATCAGACTCTCCCTGATCAAACCTTTCTTCAACAGCTCCTGCACAAGTGTCTATTCAGTTCTTCATTCTCTGTCGGTGTCAACTGGTGTGCAACTTTGTTAGGAAAACTAGCTCTAGGAACCAAGTCCATGCAATGACTAATACTTCTCACAGGTGGCAATCCATTGGGTACATTATCTTAAATGATGTCCTCATATTCTGTCAGCAAATCTTTTTTTTCTTCTAGGTGTTCTCCTTTTGGTTCCGGTCTCTCAATCTTCTTAAGAATTAAGGCAAAACACACATTCTCATGTCTTAGTCCATCCATGAATTTCCTTCCATCTACTAAACAAATTCTAGCATTCATACAGACTTCATTCTTCAAAGGTTCCTCCAAAGGCAACAAGGTTTGTTTCATCCCATTGGCCACAATAGTGTATGTATTCTTCCTCCCATCATGTAATGTCTGTCTATCAAATTTCCAAGGTCTTCCCAACAAAAGATGACAAATATCCATATGCATAATATCACACAAGACTTCATCATGATAATTCTCAATTTTCAATTTCACCAAACATTGTTCACTTACTAACAACTTATGTTCATCCTGAATCCATGCTATCTGATAAAGCTTAGGGTGTTTCATTCTCTCCAATTTCAATTTATTTACCATCTCTTCTGAAAGAAGATTATCTGAACTACCACTATCAATAACAACTTTACAACACTTACCAGATACCTTACATCTAGTCTTGAACAGATTCTTCCTCTGCAAGGGCTCTTCATCTCCTCCGGTATGACACAAAGCTCTCCTCATCATCAACAATTCTCCATCTTATGGTTTATTGTCTGATCCAGTGGGATTTTATTCCACCACTACTACTCTTCTAGTAGTTTATGTCTTCTTACACTCGAATGCACGATGTCCTTCTCCTCCACACTTAAAGTAGGTTGCTCTGAATGTCCACTTGTCTTGTCTTCCAAAGTTCTCATTTTGGTACCCATCTGGTTCTCTCCTCTGGTGGAAATTTTTATCATCCTTCTGGTATGAATTACCTTCTTTGCTCACTTCCTTGTCCTTGCTTTGATCTGTACTAGTTCCTCTTCCTCCTTGAAATTTTCCTCTGGTAAACCTTCCACCTCTACCTCTCTGTCGTTGCTCATGTCTTTTGTTTAACTTCTCTTCTGCCTTTAGGGCATATTGGTAAGCCTCTTCAAAACTCTCCAATTTGACCATACTCAATTCATCTTGTATAGACATCTGCAATTTGTTCAAATATCTTGCAACTTGTTCAACTTCATCATCATGTCTGGATCTGATGTTCAACTTGTAAAATGCTTCGATGTACTACTTCACACTAGATTCCTTCTGTCTCAAATTCTGCAACTTCTAGAATAGATCCACTTTATAATTCATCGACACAAACTTCAATTTCAACTTAGCAATAATCTGATCCCATGTCTTAATCTTCTCTTTACCTCTTCTTTGTCTATCAACTTGCAAATACTCCCACCAAAAGATGCATGACTTTTCAACCGGGTACAGGCATATTTCACCTTCCTCTCTTTTGCAGTGTTTTCAAAATCAAAATACTTCTCCATCTCTGAGATCCAATCCATTAATTCCTCTGAATCTAACTTCCCATCATATTCTGGTGGGGTAAAATGAGGTTTAGTAGTAGCCCTACTCAAAACCCTCAAAAATATTTCCTCATCCGAATCAACCACCGGTAGGTTTGCTTGTTCTGTCGGGGCTTCTTCTCCTTCATCTTCACTTACATTTTCAATGTATCAACCTCTCCTCTAGGTTGTCTCCATGACTTCTAACCAGGCTTCTATTCCTTGTAACGTCTCCATCACAATAGGGTCTGCATTCCCACGTGCTCCACAATTCCTAGTTCCTTTTCACGCTAGTCCTCTACAGTTGTAGGTCGGATCCATAATCCGTCACCCTAAAACAAAAGTTTAGGGCACGCAACCTCCGGAATGAAACTTCACTCTGATACCACTTGAAGCAGTCACCGGTGAGGAGGGGCCTCAAGAGATCAATCCGGACCAGTCATCAAGAGTAAACACAATAGAAACACAAATATATGATGGGGGCAATGCAGAACATATTGTCTTATTGCATGAAATTTGATTACATCCAACTGGTAACAACCGGGTTACAACATACCAGCTCACATGCCTGGTAGAATAGGTCACAATCGGGACCTTGAATCTTATAATCTATCTTCTATGCACACTCTAGCTACCTAATTCTCTAATTGATTCTCAATTGATTGCATTGTAATGTGTAATTAATATATATATATATCGATCCAAAGGATCTAGTCGGCCCAAAAAGGAATCAAAACCCGAAAAACAAAAACTAATGTGCAAAATAAACAAGGTCGGCCTCAACCTAGAGATTCCTTCGGAAAATCCAAAAGATGAAACATAGATCACCGGAAAAGGTCGGCCACACACCAAGGAACATCAAAATCAACACCCAAGGCTCCACAAGCTTTGGAATAGGTTTAGGTAGATCACCAGAATAGGTCTAGGCAACCGCTAACAAAGGAACAACTGGTAACAGGAAATTGTCATGGAAACCGGTAGCGATACCTTGCCGGAAAATGATCCAAGTGTGATGCGGTCTGGAAGCAAGAAATATGATCAAGTTTTCAAGTAGAATCCAACTCCACAGGATTCGGTGAGCCAAAACCGGGACACACAGAAAGGAAAACTAAAACTACAAACAAAAAACAAAAACATAAAGAAAATGTTTTTAGTTGATGCAAGATCGATGTGAACCGAGGATACTCCTACATCACTACTCAACTTTGTTCCTTGTAGTATCCATATGTATCCTTTTGACTCATCTATTTGGTGCTTTGATCAAGCACCATTGTTAGGAGAATTTAAGCCCTTGACATTCCAGGTTGTGATCCTCATTGCCCCTGGGGAAGGTGAGCACCCTTCCCTGTCAAAAGTTTAGTTTTCCCAGCAGCCATTGATGTTATCTCCAACATTGTTTTGTTAGATTTGCGCTCTCTCCTGCCTTTAGGTTTGATGTTGGTCTTATTGATTTTGGATATAGTGACCTCAAACCCCTTTGTGTTGCAGTCTCCCAGTTCATCAAGCTTTGTTACATCATCCTCTTCACTCTTGGATCTAGTATCCTCATCCCTAATAGCTTCCAACTGGGCTTCCAAGTCACCTATGCCTATGTCCCCATCATGCTCTACAATGATGTGCTCATCTTTTCGGAGTGTCAAAGTGAGTTATTTAGGCTAAGTATAGATTGCCGCCTACATCCCCTGCATCACTTGCCTTGGCCCCTCAACGACATCTTCATCTCCCTGATGCCCCATAGGGGGACATGTCTGACCCTCTCCTTGTGATTTTGGCAGATCCCTCATCTGCATTTCTATCTCTGATTGCAAAGTTTTATCTTCCAAAAGTAGTGCTTGTAGGCCTACCACATTACCTTCCAATAATGTGTCTAAATGAAGCTGAACTATGCCACACTGATGTGACAACTCCTGATATGTCTCAGAGGTAGGTTTATGAGGGATCTTAGGGGCTCCCATAATTTCCTCAATTGATAGCTTTCTCTGAGACCCTATGTAGTCCTTGCCTTCATCCATCCATCTGACAATCCTGGATCAGTGAGGGGATCCTTGCTCTGGCCATTGATAATGCTTCCTATATAGGGCAAATCCTTATTTTGGGTGCATGAATATGCTCTATATATTTTTGTTGTTATCTCACACTCCACACCTATATGTTCTCTAGAAAAACATTTGGGACATATGAACATTTGATTCTCTTTGTCAATTCTCTGAGTCCAAACCTCCCCAAAACCCAAGATCCTGACTTTATTTGGCATACTTGAGATTTGATTGACATTGACCCATATCCTGACAAAACTTCCCCAAATCCTATCTTCCAGGATTTTGTTTGATAATATAAAAGATCTGAGGCTTTTGCTAATTTCTTTCAGAGACTCTGTGTTCCAATAATTTGATGGAATGTTGTAAGGCCTTGCACATACCAGACATTCAAGCAGGGTATGGGTCCTAGGGTTAAAACTCGATTGCCAATCTATCAAGTGAACTCCAATACCATCCAGCATGTAAGGGCCACTATTTAGGATTTTCCATTTTTCATTTCCATCCGAAAATCAATCATGAAGTAATCATTAGGGAGTGAATTAATCCTAATCCCATTTCCCCATTGATCTCTACACTAGTTTACAAATTTGCCTCTGCCCCAATGACCCCCACCCCATTTAATAAATAGTCCTTTACTTCAGAGATCATCCCTAATCTCATTTATTCTACTATCTTCCAAATTGATTGTAGCAATGGAAGTGTCACTTACATGATCTTGTGGTTCTGTAGGTTTCCAGGAACATTCACCGATTTCTTTGAGATCTCCATTCCTTCTCCATACTTCAATGGTTTGGGGGGTGAGTCTTGGATTCCTAGATCTCCAATTGTCAACCTGATCTACTTTAGGAATATTTGTTTGCCTGAACTACCCACTCCTACCTTTCTTGAAGCCATGTCTTTGAAGATGGTCTGCTACACTTGTTGTGGGGAGGGGATCCTTCCTCCATGGATTATATTGAGAGTTTGACCTTTGTTTGGTCCAAGCAGGCCCAAATTTATTCAAACGTCGCTTGAGACCTAAATTCTGACCTCTGCCCAGAGGAGGATCCGTGTGGTGTTGATTTTGATAGTAAGGATGGCATTTGTTAATCTATCTACCCCCTTCAAAAATCCATTGAGGCTGATGCAAACGTCGATCCGCTTGGTTTCCATCATGAGATGATAATAAAAATTGAGGTCTTTCTAAGTTCAAGGTCCTCCATTTTTCTTTAGCTGCCAGATCTCAAATGGTTTCCATAGGGCTTTTCTCTTCAACCTCTCGAGCCTAGATACCAGTGCCTCCACGATTCACTCCATGCCCGCTGCCATTCTCCTCGCTGCAGATGACCTTTTTCCCCTTTTGAACCTGATGCAGATTCAAATCTTTGGTAGTTCACGCTATCTCTGCTGGCATTTTGGTGCTTTTTGTATGATAGGTAAATGATATGGTTGTCATTGTTGGCAACATCATCTTCCAAGTTTTCACAATATATTAGTAGTAAGTAGACCAATATACAGAGGTTAACTGACTAAGCAAAGTGTAGACAGGCTAAGCAGTGAGTAGACCGACACAAAAGAGGTCAATCGACAAGCAGTGAGTAGACTGACACACAGGAGGTCAACCAACAAGCAGTGAGTAGACCGGCACAGAAGAGGTCAACCGACTAAGCAGTGAATAGATCAGTATACAAGAGGTAATCAGGTAGGTAGATTTTGATCGGTACACCGGCAGAGTCTGTAACTGACAGACTTGGTAATGTTCAGTTAACATCTAGTCAAACCAACAGTTTTCTCCAGTCAACCGGTGAACTTATCAACATGAACGACTGTTTTGACAAAGATTCCCAGAATGATTTCTAGAGAGTGATTTATGGCACAGTAACAAAATTTTGAATTTGATATTTTGGAGGGAAAGTTGGGGACAGATCCAAAGGGTAATAAATTCACATAATTCATTTTGATGATGTTGTTGTTCATGTGAAAAGAGAGATGTGAAAGTGAATACAGGGGGAGCAGAACAAAGTGTAGAGCTGAAGGATAGAGGACAAACAAAGTGAAGAGCCGAGGATCAGTAAATCAGCAGAGTACATAGCCAATGGTATATTTAGGAAACCGGTGTTGTGCAGAGCAGACACAACCGGTGCAGATAGAGTATGATTTTCAATGTGATCTGATCAAGATATTAGTAGCCACTCCAGTAGATCATCTTTTTGTTGCTTTCTAGCCATTGCAACTAAAATCCCTTAATAGGGTGGACTTTAATAGGTCCCATTGTAAAAATCCCTTAACCCAGTGTCATCTCAATTGATGAACCTAAGACTTTTAACAAGGCTACCTTTAACAGGGTAAGGGAACTGACAAGCCTTAATCAAAATCCCTTAATCGAGTGGCACTTAATAGTGTCTTTGTAATCTCCTAACAGGGATGGATCCTCATCGGGCATACTCCATAAGAGTACAAATTTTGTGAGTTCCTACTCACATCGTGGTTTTCTCCCATTTGGGTTTCCACGAGATAAATCTTGGTGTCATTATGTATCTTTTCATGCATGCATATTCTTCTATAGTAATTATTTATATTGATGAATGTTAAGTTAGTGTAACTTGAGTTAAAAGTTTTAATTGGGTAAAATTGGTAAAGTATTGATTCACCCCTCCCCTCTTAGCATCGATTGGGACCAACAATTGGTATCAGAGCTCTGGTCCTCTGAAGTGAAGCTTGACAGCTTGAGGATAAAGATCATGGAACAATACCGGTATCAGAAGTAGATTGATGAAGCAAATGAAATTATTGCTTGAAAGAGAGACTGAGAAAATATCTTGCAAAAAGAAAGGAACTAACTCAACAGCTAAATAAGAGTCAGGATATTATAGATCAATTCTTTGAATAGAGTGGATCTGAAGAAGCAGAAAAAGCAGTCTCAGAACTCATGGAAAAGAACAGGAAGCTAACTGAAGAAATCACACATCTCAAAAGAGAACATGAAGGTCAGGCCTTGAGAATGACTGAGATACTGGAAGCCAGCAAAAGTGCCGATGAAAGAAAAAGGGAGGCATAAGAAGCTCTGTCAAAAGATGAAAGAGCTAGGAGGCTTGCTAAAGATGCCCTGAGAGAAAATGATGCAATCATGATTGAGAAAGATGAAGAAATACGAATTCTCACTCAAGAGAATGTATACATACATAAGCATCTGCATGACAACATAGAAGAAAAGGAGAAGATGATGAAAGAGATTGAACAACTCAAGAGTGATCTGAAATCTGAAAAATGAGAGAAATGAGAAGTTGAGAAAATTCAATGAATGCTCTGAGAAGATAGATAAACAGTTGAAGGCTCAGAGAAGAACAAATGAAACAACCGGTCTTGGTTACTCTGGTACAAGTCCTATGGAAAGTGGAGAATCATCTAAATCCAAAAAGATGAAGGATGATAAAAGGAACCATTCAGAAGTGAAAGGTATAAAGTTTTCTAAATCCTCTTGTAATCATTATGGAAAACCAAGTCATAAGACTGATGACTGTAGAAATAAACCGGTTAGTCAAAAGAATATTTTCACCTTTGATGGTTACTGCCATAATTGTCACAAGTATGACCACACTGCTTATGAGTGTAGATCTCAATCTAGCAGTATGTCAAATAGAAGAAGATTCAATGGACATTGCTTTACATGCAATAAGTTTGGACACAAATAAAAAGAATGTAGGTTCAAGTCAAATGTATCAAGATCACCATTCAAACCGGTTAGTCCTAATAAAAGGAGTAATTAGTTCAATGCCACCTGTTCCATGTGTGGTAATTTTGTTCATGTTGCAGAAAATTGCAAAATGAGAATGGGCCAGAGAAATAATTCAGGACCATGGAGGACAACTGGTATGGCATGTTTCAATTTCCATAAGATCGGTCACTTAGCTAGAGAGTGCAAGAACTGATCCTATAACTGGTCAGAAGACAAGAATCGGTTTAGCAAGAAAAAAGAGCAAAATGACTAGAAAGGAAAGAAGACAATTGAAGAAGTGAGAAATGAAATGAAAAAAACATGGATCAAGAAGGAAGAAAGAAAAGAAGGAGAAGGTCATTCTGAAACCAAGGCATCATCCATCGGTGATGACAGTTCCTCTTCTAACTAGGCATACCAATGCTCAGGGGGAGCACATATGGTAAGATAACTTTTGAATCCCCTTAACAAATATAAGGTTATGTCTATTTGCATAGTTGAGATGCATTAAAGCTAGTCTAAAAGTTCTTGGTTGAAGAATGTCTTGTGAGGTAGTTGTTTGTGTATCAATATCGGTAACAAACAACTGGTAAAGGATAAATCGATGTACTTTAAGTTGTAAGTTTCAAAACTAATCGTTGTATCATAACGCCGATAAATCTCAATAGATAAATAAGGAAATGTCAACACATTTTCATTTACCCTAATTTCTTGTGAACTTTCTCGAGCTCTTGTGCAATCAAAGGCAATTGAAATTGTGCTAGTAATTTTTGTGTGAAAAGTTCAAGCAGAGTGATAGTGGTGTTTGATATTTCTGAGGAGAAGGTATTCAAACCCCGTTTGAGAAAAGCTTGTTTAAAGGTCATGGCAATGCCTATATCAACTCCTGTCTTGGTTGAAGCTATCAAAGAATCCCAACCCGAGTTCAAGTTGCATCTAATCAAAGCTGGTGAGATCGACATGACTGGTGCCTTATCATCTGTGCCCTCTGATGTATTATTGGTTGAAGACATTCACTCCTACATCCATTGAAAGCTCTAAGAACTTGGAGACAAATTCATTCGAAATGAATTTAAAGGGTTATGTGTTAATGATCAACTGAAGGCGGAATATCTACCTCTGAAGACCAAGGGTTTGTCTAATGTTGTCGGTTTTCCTGATCAGTTTCATGTTGACTAGGTTAGGTATGTTTTGAACAGAGTTCATGATCAATTCTTGTGGCTGGAAACTCAAGCACCAATCAAGATCACAAAGGATGTGATTCAAAGAGTTATAGGGTTTAGTGCAACTGGTGAAGCATTAACCCTAAGAACAATTTCATCAACTGAAGTCACTAGGTTAACCAAATCCCGATGTGACAGTAGAGCAATGACAATTACTCATATATAGGATGCTGAAGTAAAATTTGCCTCTGTCGTGCTAGGTTATAGGGTATATCAATCAAGCCGAATGAATAGTGTGTCGAGCGGTTTCATACATGCTACCTATCGAATTATCAAGGAGGATGCAACCTATGATATTTGCGAGATGATTAAAAGATAATTTATGATAAACATGGAAAGAATTAAGAAGGACAAGAAGCAATCCTTCAAATATGGCTCACTACTAGTATGTATATTCTTCTATGTGCAAAACGTTTTCCCCGACAAGGGTAATGTAGTATGGTCTGAAGAAAAACCTATCATGGTTTAGATAAGTGAAATGATTAGGGATCTAGGAGATAGGTTTGGTGAAATAATGTGGGGATACTTTAAGGAATTTCAAATTAGGATGCACAAAAGGGAAAGAATACCAACCACTATAGTGCAGAAGTACAAAGAAAACATTTTCTTTCTTGTAGACACAGATTGTTGCATCATTCAAGTAGTTCAACCCAGAACCTTTTGGGTTCCACTTATGGGCTATGAGGTTGCAACAGAAATTGTCAAAATTCATGTAAATATGCTACTGTCCAAACCTGTAGATCACAAGGCAAAGAGATTTGGAACTTGTGAGGAGGCAAGATCCAAAATAAAACAGGAACTTCAGGTGCCAATCATGAAAAGAAAAGTAAGAAGAATGATTGATACTCTTGACAAAAAATATGGAGGAGAAACATTCGGTGCCACTACCTCCACCAGTACCAGTGAACAGACAGGGGCCAAACCTAATAAAGATAAAGAATTAACAGGAGAAAAGAAGAAAGTGTCAAAGACAAAACCAAAGGGGATTGCAACAACCAAGCCTGTAACATATACAAAAGAAAAGGATTTGAGTACTCCTGTATCTTCTCCAAGTAAAGATAGACCGGTAGGAGTGACTTATACCAGAAAGAAGACGAGTGAACGAAAAATTGATACAAAGCTCAAAAAGGATAAAAAAGAAGGTGATATCATTGATACCCAATCAGATGTGGAAATTAAAGAGGTTAGAAGAAGTGGAAGAAACAAAGCCCCAACAGTTGATGAATTGGTCCATGGGATCAAAGAATTTGGAGGCCTGTTTGGTGTTGGGAAAACATATTCCCTCAGTAATGAAGAAGACAAAAGGAAAATTGAAGAAGCCCTGATCTGGAACTTGTACAAGTTTTGTAGGACTCCCAACGAATTATATGGATTAATCCCAATAGATTTGCAAGGTCAAATTGAAGGGAGATGGAAAACAACTTTGGCTATTGAGAAAGAACATAGAATACAAGCACTCATATTAGTGCAACATGATTTAGACCTTGATCAAGCTTCACTATTAGTTGAAGCATGCATTCAACATTTCAAGATAAGAAATAGAACTGTGAGAGTGGCAGTAGGTGAAGTTGAAGTAGTGCAAGAAGAAGGTGTTGCCTTGTGGCAGAAAATCATGAATCAACAAAAGGAAGCTGAAGAAGAAATAGCAAAGGAAACAAAACATGACCAAGGTGCAACTACCCTTGAAAAAGAAAAAGGTAAGGAAAAAGACTCTACTGAAGCTTTTGACGTTATCTTAGTTAATGAGATCATGGGAAATGTTGTGTCAGACATTCCCAATCTGACAAAGGATGTCGAGCAACCGGTTCACACTACATCGGTGAAGGAAGCTGATCAAACTAAGCTTCCCGGTCAAGATAAAGTAACAATTGAAGACATTCCTTGTGAGGATACACCTCACAGAACTTCATTGAAACCAAATCCTATTCTGTCAGAAGAAGGCAAAGAGGAAGAGAAGAAAGTAGAAAATAAGAGTGTAGTGATGGATACTCCTCCAACAAAGAGGAAGTTAGACTTAGAAAGAGAAAGTGAAAAGAAGAAAGTAAAACTCACTGCTACAACCAGTTTAGAGGTTGAGATTGCAGAAAAGGAAGATGAAACAGAGGAGGAAGAAGAGGGAGAATTGGTCATTGATATAAAGAAAATGACTCCCAAGCAATTGATGAAAGTCTCAGAAAAACTGAAAAATTCAAGCTGAAAAGGCTAAATTAAGAGAAAAGAAAAAGAAGGCAAGAATTCTCACTTCCGCCAAGATAATTCTCTATGACCTAATTCCTGACATTGTTGTTGATGATACTGCCCCCATCATTGATCAGTTGAGTACTCTTGTTACAACAATCGATTCAGAGGCAACCAATCTGGAGAAGGTTGCAGTAAGGCAATATGAATCAAAGAGAGGAGAAAATTTAATGGAACAAATATCAGTTGGAAAATTTGTCCTCTCCACCCGAACATAAGAAGTCAAAAATATACTTCACGAAGTTGGTCAATTACTGGTCAAATCTACAAGTTTTACTGATTTAATCAGAGATCTAGAAGACAAAAGAAATCAGACTCAAAAAGAAATTCAAGATCTGATAAGTTCTTTTGATCCTCTTACCAGTTCAACATCAACTTTTAATGGCAAGGTCAAACAACTTAATCATGAAATCAAAAGGTTGAAAGAAGAAGAGGACAAATGAGGTCTTAGTTTGTTATATCTACAATGCTATTTTTGCACCAATTATTGATCTCATGCACATGAATATTAAAAAAGTAGAACGCCTCATAAGTGAACCTGACTATAAGATAATTGATGATATGGAGTTTTTTATTGCAGTTATGCATGGACACTTCACCACCATGAAACAGGTAAAATCTTCATGGGAATCCTCTTTGAAAGTAGCTCAAGAAAATTTCAAGGAGCTTTTTGCTTTACTTTGCCAAATTATTTTGTATATTCTTTGCCATTGATGGCAAAAGGGGGAGTTTTGGAGATTTGTACAATGTGAGTTACAGGGGTCAAAAACAGGGGCCAAAATCGACACATTTTTGTAGTATTTGCCACCAATGCCAAAGGGGGAGTTTGTTGGCATTTTGGTGCATTTTGTATGACTTGTGAATGATATGGTTGTCATTGTTGGCAACATCATCTTCCAAGTATTCAAAGTCTATCGGCAACAAGTAGACCGGTATACAGAGGTTAACCGACTAAGTAATGTGTAGACAAGCTAAGCAGTGAGTAGACCAACATAGAAGAGGTCAACCAACAAGTAGTGAGTAGACCGACACACAGGAGGTCAACTGACAAGCAGTGAGTAGACCGGCACAAAAGAGGTCAACCGGCTAAGTAGTGAACAGATCGGTATATAGGAGGTAATCAGGTAGGTAGATTTTGATCGGTACACAGACAGAGTCTGTAATCGACAAACTTGGTAACATTCAGTTAACATCTAGTCAAACCGACAGTCTTCTCCAGTCAACCAGCGGACTTATTGGCATGAACGACTATTTTGATAGAGATTCTTGGAATGATTTCTAGAGAGTGATTTATGGCGCGATAACAAAATTTTGAATCTGATGTTTTGGAGGGAAAGTTGGCGACAAATCCAAAGGGTAATAAATTCACATAATTCATTTTGATGATGTTGTTGTTCATGTGAAAAGAGATGTGAAAGTGAATACAGGGGAGATCAGAACATAGTGCAGAGCTAAAGGATAGAGGACCAACAGAGTGAAGAGTCGAGGATCAGTAAATCGATAGAGTACAGAGCCAAAGTTATATTCAGGAAACCGGTGTTGTGCAGAGAAGACACAACCGGTGCAGATAGAGTATGATTTCCAGTGTGATCTTATCAAGCTATTAGTAGCCACTCCATTAGACCATCTTTTTGTTGCTTTCTAACCATTGCAACTAAAATCCCTTAATAGGGTGGACTTTAACAGGTCCCATTGTAAAATCCCTTAACCGAGTGTCATCTCAATTGATGATCCTAAGACCTTTAACAAGGCTACCTTTAACAAGGTAAAGGCACTGACAGGCCTTAATCAAAATCCCTTAACCAGGTGGCACTTAATTGTGTCTTTGTAATCTCCTAACAAGGATGGCTCCTCATCGGGCGTACTCCAGAAGAGTACAAATTTTGTGAGTTCCTACTCACACCGTGGTTTTCTCCCATTTGGGTTTCCACGAGCTAAATCTTGGTGTCATTGTGTATCTTTTCATGCATGCATATTCTTCTGTAGTAATTATTTATATTGATGAATGTTAAGTTAGTGCAACTTGAGTTAAAAGTTTTAATTGGGTAAAACCAGTAAAGTGTCGATTCACCTCTCCCCTCTTAGCACCGGTTGTGACCAACAATCTCCCTTCCCTTTTTTCTAATTTTCTTTATTATTATTAGCTATGTTATATAAATAACCAAAATTATTTAATTCATATGCATGATTCTAAAGATAGAATGATAAATATAATATTGAACTTATTTATTTTTAGAAGAAAAATATATTAAATAAATTAAGTTAATTCATTTAATTGTAGAGAAATAATTATTGTGAACAAGAAGGAGTTTATGGAAATGAATTTGATTAGATAATTTTAAAATGATTTAATTAATGCACATGAGAGGAACAATTTATAAATTAAAAAAATAAATAAAAATATTCAATTAATGCAAACAAAAGAGAATAAGTTAATACTTTAAATAATAAAAAAATATTTAATTAATGTAGGAATTGAGGAAATTTTGAACTTAAATAATTAAATAATTCAAATTATTTAATTATCAAAGATGAAGGAGAATGATGACTTTGATATTTAAATAAATAATTAAATATGATGACAATTTAATTGAACAATTAAAATTATTTAATTAATCTTAGAAGAAGAAATGATGAAGTGTTTAAATGGAAACATGTTAGGTGTCTAAAGATCCCACTTTGATTATAATCAGAGTATTCATGTAAATTTAATAATTATCTTACTTGTGGCATATTATTGCATGAAATTGGCTCATGAAATCCCCACATCTCAATCCCCTTTGTCATTGATCCCTAATCCATTCATAAGTTTGGTTGGATTCATAAGTGTGGATTTGATCTAATCCACTTTCATAATTGTAGATATGAACCCCAAAATTTTATATTTGAATATCACATAATGGATCCATGTTTCCCTTCTCCACTAGTCATTGTGAGCTAACCTAACATATGTTTGTGTAGATTTATGTGTTGCTATTATATTTAGGGACATCCATTCAATTATTTAAAATCATACCATAATGTGAGAGGAATGTCTAGATTAAAGAGCTTAAATATGAATCAAATTTGCATTTATTTACTTGTGCCATCATCTTAAACCCATTACATGCTTATTATCTTCAATCTTTTGCACAAATTTGTAAAGCTATTTTGTAATTTGTAAAGGATTTAACAAAGGAGAACTTATACCTCGTAATATAGCAGATTCCTTAAAGTCATCCCTAAATATTGCTTGTTCCTATGCACATTTCAGATACTATAAATTAAAGGGGGAATAAATCATAACAACCACATTCTATCACATTAGATTTGGCAAAAGTAATGCCATTTGTAGAATCACATCCGTTGTGGAGATTATATTTGCATTCATGAAAATCAATTCTACTCTCGTATAGGTGATATAGACCTAAAACATTCTATTAGCAAAATCTAAAATCTTCATCTAAATAACCCTTAAAATTATTACATGAATGCTTTTGGATTCGATTGTGTAGAGAATTTTTCACATCCATAATTGAATCCAAAAACATTCATGTAATATTTCACTATAGATTGTGGAATCATTAATCCGTAAAATTCCAATACTTTAACAAATCAACTTTTACCATTTTTTTAGAACATATTTTAACCATCACATTTCAAATTAAATATTACATTTAATTTTACTAATTTTAATAATCATTCTTCATTCTTTTTGTTTAAACTAATTATAAGATAATTAAGTGCATTTAATTTTACTAGTTTCAGTAATCATTCTTCACTTTTTTGCTTAAATTAATTGTAAGATAATTAAATGCCTCTATTTTATTGGCCTATATAGGTATGATTTCAATATATTTTGAATGCTTCATGTTTCCAGTGGATGGCAGCGCTTATTTCGACACCACATGCTAAACTTTTTGTTCCAGTTGTTGAGCATGAAAGAAATAACATAGCGTATAATGCACGATTTGTTACGTATAACTGAAACCAATGTAGGGAGGAAAGCAAATAATCAACGTCTAGTTAAAGATTAAACATCGGTAAGGAGCGCACTATTATTGATTCTTGATTTCCACGCGTTCTCCGGGGGGCGAGTTCTTGTCGAGCGGCTGCATATTTTAGAGACAGACAAGTCCATCGCATGTGACCAACTGCGTATTCGAAAGGCAATGCAAATATATGTGGCCAAAACCCATTTTCATGTCACTCAATGCTATTCCGTCATTTTAAAGGCCCGGCCGAAGCTATTCTGGTTTCAAAATAGATCTTTCGTACAACGTGTTAGCGATAGGGTAGTCAATCGCATCCGTTAATTGCAAAATCGACGGTGTAAAACGTGCGACTAACATGCGTGTTAGTCAATTTGTACTGTCGTTTTGGAGCCAGAATAGACACGCCCGTTTGTCACAAGGTCATGTTAAATGAGAAGAAAAGTACATTTTATATGGTTAGTTGTTTATTATGAGACATTTATAGTCAATGGGAGGTTCCCTCGTAGAGGAGGGTAAAATTAGGGTGTATAATTCTTTTTTTTCAAAATTAACATGTATCCCTTCACTTGAAAAAACTTTTTACAAACTAACAAACTAACTACACTTGCTTACAATGATTAAAATATATCTCTAAATCAACATAAGCACAAAGTTTAATGTGAGTACAATCCAATTTCCAATCTAATAACTATTATAACTTGCACCTCAAAGTCTTCAAGTTATAGGTGAAACTTTCATTAAACAAAAGTAATCAATGGTAGTACAAAGTCTCCCGCTTAATCACCATATCACAATAAGATTTTCCAAATATGAAAGATAGCCCAAAGTCCACAATCACAATTAGAGTGCTCATTTAATAACATAAACCAAACACCAATACCATCAAGGAATTTAAAGAACATATATAAGCAATGAACGAAATAACATTCACTCATATACACAATTTCTTGTCCAACTCAAAGTTTGGAAACAAAGAGAAATGTCTTCTTTATTTGCTTGATTAATTTTCACAACAAAAGAGCTCAAAGTCTCACTTGAGGCAACAATTCGACAGAGTTTTGCTAAGCATATAAAAGATAAATATTTACAAATGGGTTTCCTCCTTTTATAGGAAAGGAGTTGAGAAAAATGTGGACACAATTGACTAATTCAACTGCAGAGTCCCACTTGACTACAACTATTGCATAAAATAAAAATGCAACAGCAAGAAAATTTGCACTAAGAAAAGATGCAACTACATGAATTCTACTTAGTGTTGATGACACTTTATTCTTCATTCTCCTCCCTCCGGATTTACTCGGCGAATGATCAGTCATCTGCCAGAATCTGCAACATTTTCATCATGAAAATCCATATTTACCATCAGATTGTCAGCGTCAAAGTCCCGAAATGATGCCTGAAAAATCAAAATTACCAGTAAACAAAAAGACAGAAAAATCAGCAGATTAGGTTTTAAAAACCGATTTGTTAATGTTGTAGGTCAAGACTGCAGGTTGGGTTTTAAAACTTGAATTGCAGTTGAGCAAAACCTAGGTTGCAGATCAGGTTTTAAAACCTGACCTGCGCCATGTGCAGAAGAAGACTGATAGGGCGGGTTTTAAAACCCGACACTGGGTAGATCTGGACTGATAGGCCGGGTTTTAAAACCCGTCCCATCACTAGGGTCGGACATGGTCTGCACATTGAGTTTTAAAACCCGATGTGACAATAAAAGAGGCTAGCAGGTCGGGTTTTAAAACTCGAAGTGCAATCAAAAGATAAAATAAAAGATCAAGGCAAAAACATGAAAACAAAAAATGACAAAAATGAAGATGCAAACTGACACGACTTATGAGATAAGTCAAATGACCTTGGAGGACGTGGGCTACGAAGCAGACAAGTTTCGTAGGGGTTGTCCCACGATTCAGGCTAGCTGAAATCGGTGACAACATTGCGTCGAGGCATTTATAATCAAAGAAAGAAAGAAATAAAGAAAAGAAAGAAAGATTATTTTATAGTTCATGATATCGTACATATGGATCTCTTTCAAGAGTACAAGAATGAATTTTAAAAGAGTCATGTTCACCAATGTACAAGAATGAATCCTAAAAGAGTCATGTTAAGTGAGTGGAGTAATCCACATATTGTTGAATAGTAATGGAATTTGTTTGTTTATGATATGACGGTCTAAATTTTATGGTTGAGGAAGCTAAGAAATTCGATTATCAATTTTCATATCTTTATGATGAGGTGAACACATGAAAATCCTCCATTCGTTATACATTTTAATCATTAATAGGATTACATAGTCATTTTTTTTTTGTGTTATATCTAAAATAATCTTCCATTTCTCATATATAAGCTAAACATTATACCATCGTGCCAACATGCACCCTTGACTATCAAGAACATTATAATCACTCAAGGACACTCATATTGATCAAAGTTGTGCATCTTTATATTTTCAAAATTGTGGACATTAGAAATAGATTTTGTTGCAGCATTTGAAGTTGTAGTTACAATCCTATTTCTAGAATCCACAATTTTGAAAATATAAAGATGCACATCTTTGATCAATATGAGTGTCATTAGTGATTATAACATTTTTGATGGTCAAGGGCGTATGTTGGCACATTGGTAAAATGTTTAGGTTAAGTATGAGAAATACAATATTAACAAACACATAACATAAAAAACGGTTGCGTAATCCTACAAATATTAAAACATATAAGGAATGGAGTGTTTTCATGTACTCACCTCATCATAAAGATATAGAAACTAAAAACCAAATATCTTAGATTATCTAGTCATAAAATCTGGACCATCTTGTCATAAACAAACAAATTCCATTGGCATTTAGTTGTACATGGATTACTCAAACCACACCTAATATTTTTCCCTTTGCTTTCCCTTCACTTTCTCTTTTGATTTCAAATTTCTACTGAAAAATAAGGTTTGATCACTTTATCCAGCCTCAAGAAATAAGGAGGAAATACACAACATACCTCAAGTTATTTTTACTTGTAAATGTATAATAAAAAATAAAAACATAATTACGAGAATCCCTTGTAATAGAAAAATACATGCATATTGCCAATGTGACCAATTTCATTGAAAATAAGAAAACAACAAAATAATAGAGTAACAAATAGTTCTAGTAAAAATTGGATCGGCTTTGAAATCAAAATTACTTATAGACTTATAGTCATTTGAAAGTTGGACAATCTCTTCCTTCAAATGTATGTGGTTACAAATAAAAATAAGTTGCAATGATTCAAACTTATCACATGTTGTTCACTCATTTTGATTGAAGGAAGGAGGGCAAGAGAATTCTCAATAAAGTTGTCACAACACTAGTAGTGCCAAATGACCTAGTGAAAATCATCCAACTTCCAAACTTCATCAGTCAATGGCTTTGGGAGTTGTGAATTCTGAGGTGTTGGATGAGAGAGAAAGAGGTTTGAAGTCCATGTTGTAATGTAATTTTGGGTGTAAACTTTGAAACATTAGCATAATTTTAATAAAGATTGCAAAGATCTTATAAAGAGAATTCTTTGCACGAAATTATACTGTTTGAGCTCTCTAACACAGTGATGATAGATCATAGAACAACAATAACAAAAAATATAAATCGTAAAAAATCTAAATATCTTTAAAAAAAACCGAATTTTATTAATCTAAGATGTAAAACACATATTAGTCAATCCATAATATCGTTTTGAAACCAATAGATGCATCCATTCTTTAACATCCTTTTTAACATCCTTTTCTTACGTTAGGCAATGCAATTAAGGATTAAAGAAAGATGGATCATGAAGGTTTGATGGGACTTTTCTCTTTATCATTATTTTCTTGATGAACTGTGAATCATGTCTGCATTTATTTTGTTTTAAACGAAATCTGTTTCTCCACAAGAGTAAACTTGAAGCCCTCTGCATTTAGATTCCCGAAATAACAAACAGAAGTGTTTTAAGCTCTTTTCAACTCGCGCATGGTTGGAGAAGCTCATCCCCAGGGCCCATGTGACCGTCCACTGTTGCTTGCCTCGAGCTTCACGGAAAAGCATATCATACAATAATGGCGGCAGAAGATTGTGACATATTGATGTTGACAGTTTGAGAAATTGAAATGAAGGCAAGTCAAAAGGATGATGAGGCCTGGCATGGGTTCTGCTTATGGGCCCGCCCGGTGCGCCATCAGCGGGACATCATCCATGCATGCTATTTTCTGATGATAACAGCATGCATTGCTAGCTTATTCTACAGCAATATTTTGAAATTCTGCGTTTGAATTTCGTTAGAGGTTTACTGTCTTGATTGTTATCTATGGCGGAATCCTCACGAAAGCGCAGACAATTGAACGAGAAGAAATGGCTCCTTGTTTCTTAAATGCTGAACTAGTTTACATAATAAGTTATCAGTTGCGATACCATGGCTGTATCAAGAGCCAAAGAGGGGAAATTTGGGTTTGATTCTGGGAAGTATGTGAGATATAGTGATGAGCAGGTGCAGGCGCTGGAAAGACTTTATCATGAATGCCCAAAACCCAATTCATTTCGTCGACAGCAGCTTCTGAGGGAATGTCCAATCCTGTCTAATATCGAGTCCAAGCAAATCAAGGTCTGGTTCCAGAATAGAAGGTAGGAAAATCTCTCAACATTTTTGCTGATTATTTTAGGCATGATTATGGCTTCTCAAATTGCAACCAACCAGAATGGATCCTATTCAGTTTAAGACTTTATCGTTTTGTGTGGTGTAAATTGCGCGGGATGGGTTCACAGATGCCGTGAGAAGCAGCGCACAGAAGCTACTCGCCTGTTGGCACTGAATGAGAAGCTTACGGCGATGAATAAGGTTCTGGTGAAGCAAAATGCTAATCTGTCCAAACAGGCATTTCAATTTGTCCACCAGAATAAAGGCTTGAGGCAACAGCTGAAGCAGTTGAAAGAGCAGTGTGTTAATTTTGATGAAAACAAGGTATCTTCCTCGTTTCTTCAAGTCACAGAATACCCCCCGCTAAGCTTGGAACAGCTTGTTCATAGATGATAAGCCTTTTAGTCTAGCTGGTTGGCCGGAGCTTCCCGCAAGAATTTGTTATCCCTGTGGCATCTTAATATTTGCTTCGCAGTATTATGTTGTTTAGACTAATAACAATGAGATCAAGCAACGTATCAGCGTTGAGAAGCTGACAACGTGTTTATCTCATGGCCAGGTGCCTATATGCACGTTAAATGCCTTACTTATGGTGGCACCGTATAAAGTATAGGCACTGTAAATGCCTTACTTAGGGTGGCACGGTACAAAGTCCTTAAAAAACGAGTTTCTTACTGGAGACCCCGATTTTAATTTTTTTTTTGGAATGCACTCAAATTCAGGAGTATTTGATTCTGCGTTTTATCATAATCATATAATAACTCATGAAGAATTTTTATACCAACACAAAAGAATTGTTACCAACACAACATGTACATAGAGAAACTATTAAATTCTATAATGATATTAAATTTTTACAATCTATAATATTATAGATTGACAGTTGTTATTTTTGATTCGATTGTGGAAATTAGTTTTAATATAATTTAAAAGAATATTTGGATCATATTCTGTGATTGATCAATACAATAAAAGAATGTATAATAAAAGGAAAAATAGTTAATTGTAAATTCAGATAACTTTAAAAAGAGAAGAATCTCAAACAATTGAATCCCAAAAGATCAACTCTGAACATTAAATTCTATAACCAACTCTCAACATTAAATTCTACAATCAAGTCTTCATCTTCAGGCATTTTCTTAAGGGATTATTCCAAGTCTCTAACTAGTGAACATTATAAGTTAATGCCGAAGCCAACATTCGTAGCTAGATTTGTTTTTTCCCCTTTACACCCATATTGATTTCGTACTTCCACAGTTCCATCAATCTTATCACAGCAAATGTCAGATGTTTAAGCATGCCACACACCCTCTTGGATTAAATAATTAGTTAAACAAATTACTAACCAAGAATCAGGGTGACCTTTCCAAATTCCTAGTCTCAGATGAATGCGTACTTTCCACAGGTTATCCTGCAAAAACATGCACTGTACAGACAATTTATTGTTAAATTAAGCTTAAGTCTAGACAACAGTACCGTGACATACAAAATCTGCTGAAAGATCTTCGATTTTTACTTTTCTGGTTAAGAAGTTGATGGCCAGAACCGTATCTATGAGTAAGCTTAGGATAATTGGAGGGAGCATGTTGTATAAGCCTTCAAGGGCCTATGCCTTGCCTCCCATCTAATGGAATAGATTAGTCTTACATGCGGGGGGGAACTTGAGTATGCTGTTTAAACTGCAGTGCTTGAACCTACTAAAGTAGCATAGACATTTAATTCTCCCAAGGAATATTGAGGACACTGTATAAGTTTGAAACAGCACCCCAAGATTATCCTTGCTATTTGCTCTGTCCTTTTCCTATATCCCTTTTCTTTCACTGCCATTGATAGCTAGTGGAATAATAGCTAAAGGTGATGTTGTCTGTTATTCTATGTGCTTTACGCAGGATGCTTTGGCTACAGCAGAAAAAAGCTCAGACTGTAGACTTACACGTAGATTGAGCAAGCGTCCTCTACCACAGCCACCACTGCAGGACCTGAATCCTGCATGGTATGTGAAGATTATTTCTGTATATTGATCTGTATGGTATGTAAGTTAGGAGTAATTCATGGGATTTTATGTTCTCTATTACATATCTAAATAGGGAAGTTTAAGACACATTTGGTAAGTTATTTTATCAATCACTATGGTTGGGAAGATTATTGAATACATTTTTTACTTCCTTCTAGTTGATTTTACAGATTACATTTGTGTTCCTTATTAGTCTGTTTCACTAATCTCGAATGTCTTAACTGCAGGCTTTTGACTTTTGCAGAAGAAATTCTTTCAGAATTTCTAGCGAAGGCCACTGGCACTGACCTAGATTGGATTCAAATACCTGGGATGAAGGTTAGTTTTTCCTAATGTCTAACTTGTGCGGCTACATCATCTCGAAAACTCTTAAACAATGATCTTGATATCACATGTTGTGTTTGTTTGGTCAGCCTGGTCCGGATCCCATTGGAGTCGTGGCGGTAGGTCACGATTGTGATGGAGTGGCTGCTCGAGCATGTGGCCTTGTAGGGATGGATTCCAGCAGGGTATGAAAATTCTGTTGAAAAAATAGGATTTTCAAAAATATTCGAAGTTAATATTGCTTGTAAATTAAATCTTTTAGAGGGAAATGACATAGTTGATGTCTAATTTCGAATTTAAAAATATTCTTATTCTTTACTGAACTGATTCAGGCTAAAACGTTACAAACTATTCTCTTGTAAGCTAATTAGGATTTTATTACTTCTTATTCTTCTCTCATGATAGTTTTCCAATCATCTTTCTTTTATACAGCATGATGTATTCTGATTATTAGTAATTTTTGCACAAGGCTTTATTTATATATTTGCAGCATCCCAATTCTTTACCAACTTTTTGGACTCATAGGATAAGAAATTCACTTCCCGATAATGCATGTGTTGGTGATCCATTCATCTAATGAAAAATTTGCCAAGTCATTAAATCAAATAAGTTTTGAATTACTACCAAGAATAATTCATTTCTATGATTCCGATGCAGCCAAACTTTGTCTTTCTTGATTAGAATTCTATCTATGATAGGAAAGAGAGAAGCAAATAAAATTTATTGTCCACAAATGAACGCACTAGGTCAATGGAGACTTGAAAGTACATCCAATTACAAGAACAATATATTAGGATAAGTAGAATCCTAGAATCTGAATAAGTAACTAAACGCTACTTCAGTGTAAACATAACTAGATGGGTTAAACCCATGTGGGTAAAAGTCAAACCGAATTATCCAACTAGAAGTACAAATAGTCATCTGAGAGGGGAAGACCCCGCAAGGAAACGAGGAGCTGATGAATACCAACTTGGAGCAAGGATGATAATTGGTGTTGTTACACATCTGCAACAAATATTGTAGAAGAGGAACCAACAGTATCACCATCCATTGCCATGACAAATTGATGTAAACATAACTAGAAGAGTCAAATCCATGTGGGTAAAACTCAATCTGTATGATCAAACTTGAAATACAAATAACCACGTGAGGGAAGAAGACCTCCCAAGGATCCAATGAAGACCAAATAGCCCAAGGATGACAATCATCATGGTTACACATCTGCAACAAATTTTGTGGTAGAAGTGAAAGATCCCAAATGGATCCCTTCGCTGATCTGCTGTAGTTTTTTAATTATTTTGATTGAATTTCCTATTTATTACTATAATCTTCCAGAAATAGACAGAAGTTGCAGAAGGTTGAATTCTTTTTACGTTTTGATAGTTTTTCAGCAAGTATTAATTGAAGAACAAGTACATGAAAAGAGTACTGGAAATAAATGTTCATTACACGGCCAAATCAGAATCGTACCAAGCAGATTTCTGATTATTTAAATCAAATAATTATCCAGATAGTGATTTCAAACAATTCCAGGAAGATTACAATAAGCAATGAATCCAACCTGGATGAAGAGTGAATACTGTAATCAAGAAGGAGGCTATGGCAAACGCCCAAAGTTCTTACATAGCTCCACGTGGGAAGAAAAACGGCTGCAAAGAACGATCGTATGGTTGTTTGGTGATGCCAAGCTGGAAACCCCAATCTCCACGCTGAACCCTAACTCTGTCCACTGAATCCTCCAGAAAAGATGTCGTACCAACTCTAAGGCACTGAAAACTGAATGCAAGAACCAAATAACCACTGTGCTGGGGGCTACGTCCCAGACAGGCAAGACCCTGGGGTTTTCGTCCCAGATGCTGAATCGCTCTCTAGAGCAAATTCTCCAAATCAAAGATAAAATGTGTAAAAGATGGATGATAATTAGGTTACCATCTTCTTATAACTCCTCCCCTTTAGCTCGAACCCTAAAAGTGTATGAAAAGTGCGCTTAGGCTTATAAAGTCTTATTTCTCATTTTTAGTCACCAAGTATAGAGAAAACGCCACTTTTTAAATATAAAAGAATTCCGTTCATCAAAAGGGTCCCTGACAAATGGGAAACATTTAGAAAAGTTCAAGACCTTTCCAACGAGCTATAACACATGGGCATATGCATCTAGATGAAGCCAAAAACCCTTTATTACTCCAAAATGGCTATAAACATAGCCTTATTTAATTAATTAAACGCTAACTTAGGAAATATTTAAATATATTAAAAATATAACCCAAATAGTTGCAGAAGGCTCAAATGACTCCAAAAGCCTGAAACGGAACTTGCCACCTGTCTGTGACTGAAGTCGGAAATCATGGATCCACTGGCAATCTTATCCCTAAAATCTAGGGATGCTCCTAGAAACTAGGAAACATACCCAAATCTTCTGAAATTGAAACCAAGGAATAGTCTCATGGAAACCCAACCTTGGATACTGTCATAACCTCCTAAATAGTAGGAATAGCCTCCACAAATGTAGGAACTGCCTCCTAAAATTAAGGAACTGCTCCAAAGTGGTCTACTACTGCCAGAACACCAAATCCCAAACATTGAATATCTTCACTGAGTCTCTATCCACCACTGTCAGCCTACAAGACCCCATAATAAGCAGACTCACATGTCTCTACTAGACAGAGCTAAAGAGGGGACATGACAAGAAGAAACAACATTGTCATGTTCCCTTTGTATGATAATTTTGTTTGGACCAAAAATGCCTTCTTTTTAATTTTCATGTCTTCCTTGGTCCAATTTTGTGTAAATGTTCTCCCTCTTCTCTCCCTCTATGTCTCTCTTAGGTCCTTGAAGTCTCTAAGCGTTGGAGTGTGTCCAATCTTCTAAGTGCTTGTCAGTTGTCGGTGTTTTGGAGCTCCTCGTCTTGACATGCCTTTCTATCTAAATCGATCTTCCCTTAGTCTCTTTTATGCTGGACTTTCGGACTTGTCCATCTGGTTATGCCTTCCTTTCATTCCCCACCAGAATGCTGGAGTTTCCTTTCCTTGGGCACCCTTCTCATGTCATCCTCGACTCTCAACTTTTGATTGGATAATTATATTAAGTTCCTTTGGAGGAATGGGACTTGTGGACTTACCTCTACCTAGCATCTCTTTCTTGTCATGCCCGACTTTCGAACCTCACCAATAATTATGTATGATTCATTGGAGTTGGAATTTCCTTCATTCCCTTACCTAGTTATTTCTTCCCATGCATCTCCGTTCTCCAATGCTTAGTAACATCTTGCCCATATTTTGTTGGAGTTGGTAGTATGAATTTCCCTTAAACGTGGTATTAGGTGCGAGTCATCTCCAATCCCTAACATTTTCCACTTTCCTCTTTTTGGACTTGCTTGTTTGGATTTCCCTTCTTTTATTTGCCTTAATAGTATGAACTCCTTGTTATCCTTTACCTTCGAAGCTTGAAACACCCACCATTTCTCATTGTTCTCCTCACTTACCTCTAGGAATGACTAATATGCCATTAATTCTTAGTTTGGAATTGTAAATTCCAAAAAAGGAGAAACATTATTTAATATTTAGGGCTTGGACCTACATGTAACTCTAGCTGCGATATAGAGAAAATGATCCTTGCCATCATTAATACAGTGGTTAGGGTTTCAAAAATTGTGAGATTTCTCGTCATTATTATAGAGTACATTTTCAAGTCATGAGAAGCACTCCTTCAAGTACAACCTACATACATGTGTGCAATTTCATGCATGTCCCAAGGGAGAATGGCAGCGATGGAAATGGACATCATTTTGCAGTGTACCAATTATGTGTTCATGGACCTTACTATAGTATTTGACATGCTTTCTAAAAGTATTATTGGTCTAGGGTCTTTTTTCATCGATGGATTCTCTCATTTGTTCATTACACAGAGAAATCCTAACGGGAGATGCTTTGAGAGGTCATGTTCAAACGACTAGATTTGAGAACCAAAACCCCCTTTTTTGCTAGAGTTCAGAGGTTGAAAAACCTCTGATTCAACTAGCTAGAAGACGGAAACCCTTTGATTTGTAGGATGACCTCATACGGAGTTTGTGATTGAGCTTAACTTTCATGGTGGAGAAATCTAGTGGTAGCAAGTTTGTATGTTTTACATTTTGTTGCAGGTAGGTGTAAGCAATGCATTCATGTTTGTAATGGCTATTGTAGCAGCATAGTTTAATGTAAAACTGACCTTTAATATATTGAATGCTTTGTTGTTTATTTACATTTTGCAAACTTGATTTAAATCGAGGGTATTGATGAATGTAAATATTTGTAATGAAATTTGGGTTTGTATTATCCGACTTTTAGATATGGTCAATATTAAAATTAGTTTTCCTTAATGCCTAGATAGGGACATTACAAACATCACCATCTGCTAGCATAGTGCCAATATATACTTTGATAATGTTCAGAGGAGAATGTCTAGGGCTAATAGGAGCAAGTTGGGCAATCCTAGGAGGGAATATGGTTCTCCCCCTAGAACGTCATGTAACACCCAAGGCCAATAGACCTTTGCATTGAAATATATTGTGGTTAAAGATATCTATATGGTCCTTGACATTGATAGAAATAGGTGAACAATGCTTAGTATGAGAGTGAGAGGACAAGGGAGATGGATGATGTCTCATCGATTTACCCTTATCTATGTATAGATCCAACCAAAAGGGCATTTAGTATTTCCAACATCTTGAGTAGGCTGTAACCTAGTAGTGTTAAGTGTTACTCTGAAAAATCGGAATTTTTAATGGTGACAGCCTCATGAAGGAAAAGGGGCAATCACCTCTGATCAAGATTAGAAGGTAGCTAGTGACCCATTTTATCTCTGTACAAATACTGCTACCTCCTTCATATTTCATAGTACATAGTATCATAGTACATTTGAAATGAAGTGCTCCTTACTTTCCAACTCTTAGAGAGAACAAAGATGGTAAATCCCATCGTTACAAGCAGTATGATGATCAGTCTTGACTTGTAAATCCTGGGAAAAAAGCAACAGCTGGTCAAGGGGAATCCTCGGGCCATTATAGGAAATACTTTGGACCTTGGTCAATGTTTTTCCTTATCTATCCCTCTTGCTTGCTGTCTTGTACATATTTGTATGTGAGTTAACAACTTATGCTGTGCTTATTTAGAAGAATTGAATTGATGGCCTTCTTATGAATAACATTGTTATATGCAAAATGCCAACCAAATCTGAATTGCTGTTACAAGCAATTTATAGTTAGCCAAAAAGTATGAGGTTCCTTTAAATTTTGGATACAAACTCAATAAGGTGCTTTTTTTTTTGAAATTGCATAACATTTTGAGAGGGATCCAAATATGTAACACTTGAGATAACTCCCTCATTTTTTTCCTCTTAAAAACAACATTTTCATGCCCCAAGTAGTCAAACTGTATTTGACGGTTTGTTCAGTAATTTTTGGATCACCAACCTCTTTATTGAAGATTTGAAGGAAAGGTGCATTCACTGTGATAATGTTGCCTTGGTAGTTGTTGATGTGTTTTTTATAACACTTTGAACACAGAATAAAATACTAAGTATTCTATCCTCTCTTGAACAAAGAAACCCAATATGCTGAATGATGTGATCAAATAAGGAGACTCCAAGGTTTACAATGTGAAGAATTGACTTTATGCTTGGGATAGACTTGGTGATATATGTGATATTACTGGAATCACAAGGGGACTTATGTTTATGAACACTGTTGGAACATGGAATCTACACTAAGTTGCTTGGAAAATAAAGACAAAAAGAGATAAGGGTTTAGAATTCTAATGTAATCCTAGGAATGTAAGAGATGATTGTTGACTCGGTGCAACCAAACCAATCTTTGCTTCGCCATGAGGAAACAACTACACAAAGATGGTGCAATCTCCTAGGGATGAGCATATGATTTTCATATCACCTATGCACACCAACACCATGTACAATGTGCATAAAGTAATTAAAGTTAAGCTTTTAGATACCTTTAGTCTAACCACGCACTACAGTTTGCAATCAACAAATTCCATGTGATATGAAAATTAGGCTTCAGCATTGATCAACAATAAAATCTTCCATCCATCTAACACATCTAAACTATGAGAAGTAGAGACCATGCAACATGTTGAAATAGCACACAAGATCCACTATCTCTTCAATGGAAATAGTATGTTTATTACAACAAGCCTTGGCAACAATCTCCTTTCTCCTACTCTACTGCTAGATACTATCATCTATTGATCAACGACTAATTATTAACTTTTACAGATGAGAGGTTTGAGCCTTATATAGAGGTCTCTTTACAACTAAATGGCTCAAATTGATTCAAGATCAATGGCCGAGCTTACATGACAAAATCCTAATTAGGGTAAATTATAACTAACTCCATTTGACCAATCAGAAAATTACAATATTATGGACACATGTCCATCTTTGAATGACAACCAATGAGAGATGAGGTTAGGTACATTGAACTTCATGCATCCACATGTGCAATTGTAGATGAGTCACGTTAATTGAACTTGGATGAGTTGATGTGATATCTCCTGATTGGTTGATGATGAACAAGCACCAACTTAGCATGCTTATCTTGTAGATCATCACAAAGAAGTGATTGTGGAGGAGCAATATCTCTTGATACTCAACATTGTCCAAGTGCTTGATGTGACGTGATGATGGGACATATTCCCAAATTGCATCATCTTTGATGATCAAGTCGACCTTTCAACTTTTCTTGACTCTTCGGTAACTATCTCTCCTTGATCATGCTAGAGTTTCCATTCACTAACTTGGGAATCTACCTCCTTGCTTAGCATTTCACCTTGATGATATGATGTAGACCTTGTGATGCCTATGCTTGATGTACTTGACTTTGAACATCTTGACTTTCTTCTTGACGATCTTGTATTGATGTTGGGGCATCTTCATGGTATACTAGCCTTGAATCTTGGATTTCCGAAGGAAATTCAAGATACTTGTAAAATATTTTCTCATTTCCTTGCTATGCATTGAATATCATGTTGTTGTAGAACTTATCTTCATGTGGTGGTTGCATCCTTTCTTAGTCCTTCATCTTGATGTTGGTCTTCTCCTTTCATGTGTAAGTGTGATTTCTCTCTTTCATGCCTTGAGGTCCTCTCCAAAATGTTGACTTGCTTCCTTTAGTGCTTTTTAACTTGCTGATGAAGTCTTCCCCTTGTGGTAGTTATATCTTAGAAGTGGTAGGTCCTCCGTCATGTTGTAGATCTTGATGCTAACCTCCTTTGAATTGGTGAACTCCACATTGCCTGAAAGAAAGAAAAATGTATTGTGAATCACATGTAAAATAGATAATAAGGCATCACAAAAATCAATGTCTGATCTATGCATTTATTCGCAGACCTGCTCCCTTCAAATTAGGTCTTGATTTGCATTGGTTCAATGTTAAAATGAATAAATTTCATTCTTGCTTTATAGGATTCTCCTTACTTTGAACCCACACCTCCTCTATCTAGCCGACTAGGGCTCTTCAAACATCTGTTTATCATTTTAAACTCCTTAAATTTTCCCTCCACAGCCAACCTGAGTAACTGACCTTCCTTGAGCGGATTTTAGAGGTTCAAATACACAAAGGGAGTGCATAAGACAAGTATTCATGCATAACATAATGTATATCAGGTTTAAAGCAACTCCTTGAAACACAAGTTGGCACTTTGCACTCAATTTACCTTCCTTCATGCCGGCTGTACCTCATTTGTAACCCCTTTCCCCTCTTGAGTGATATAAGTATGATGTCCACCAAGGCTCTATCAACACAATTCTCACTTAAAAATCTTAATTATTCTCTACCTAGCGAATAAGATCTGATTTTCAGGTCTAAATTTACAAGTTTTGTTAGATCTGATCCAAATATTCTAGGTCTGAGTTTCAAGTTTCAGGTCTGATCCATCTGTTTTTGAGGTCTAATCTGACCTGATCACCAATTAATTTTCTCTGCTCCTAGGTCAGATTTGCTATTGTCCTTAGGACTGAGTTTGATGCCCCTAGGTCTGACCGCATTTGGGGAGGGTTCTTGCATAAAGGCAGGGCGGAATTCATAGTCAAGTATGCATGGTGGAATTCAGAGGCAAGCCTGCACAAAATTGTAAGGTGAGCGCATCTCAAAGCTTCATTTGCAATGTTGGGTGCTAGTGAAGACTTTTGCTTGCACTAATGACTATGGGTAGTTTTCAGAGATTGTTTTGCGTAAGGCATAGCAGGATTCAAGGGTTTACAAGCACATATTTGCGGCATTGAGGGTAGACTTGCACAATTCAGATGTATGGCAGAATTTAGGGGGTTCCTCGCACAAAACCACACATGAACTTGCTTCCTTAATCAAACACTTAACCAATTTTGTATTCCTCCCACTTTCTCCTCTAGACAGAACTATGATAATGGTCTTGCAGTGAGGGTTGAGTGCATGCATAACGGGTTTAGACCCCTAGATTGCATGGTGGATTTGGAGGGGGTCCCTGCACAAAAACATTAAGAGAGCGAACCTCAAGCAAGTGTTTGCACAAAAGTTGTAAGTGTTTGAGTGTATTTTTAAACTATCATTGCACAACGGTGACAAACATGAGTGCATCCAAGGTGAAGTTATGCAATATGGAGCTGGTTTAGGAGGATGGAATACATGAAAAAGCATGGCAGAATTGAGACATTTCCTTGCACAAGTGCATGAGAGCGTTATTTAGACCTTGAACTTTCATCATTTCGTCCTCCATCCTTTACCTAGGGCACACTCTATTAGTTGCTTAGCATAGCCCTATTTATACTCAAGGGAGGTTACATCTCACTTAGTCACATTTCATCTGATTTCTCCCCATGCCTAGAGCACATACTAGGGATGCCCTTTCACTACAAAGAGGTCAGGATTTCATGCCTTCGTTGCATAACAAGGTCGGGATTTGAGTGCCCATCATGCATACAACATAAAGCACGTAAGAGGTGTCACCTCGCACAAAAGAACATGAAGCTAAGCACACTTGAAGGGGTCCCTTGCTCAATAATTAGTCTACTTCTTGAATTGCCATCCTTTGAGCACATGAGAGGTTTAGGCTTGCGCAAAGTAAAATGGTGGGATCTTGAGGTTGCATTGCACTAAAGACCTTGGGTGGACTTGAGACCCTATCCAACACTTAATCAAGTTATAGCTTGGGTGCACATGAAGGGTGGCCTTGCACAAGTTTATACATGAAATTTGGGGGTTGGATTTTACTCAGACAAATTTTCATGATTTTATCCCTTAGGTCTTACATAGTGTAGACTCACAACTCATGGCTCCAAGGTGATGTGCTTGGAGTTCCTGACAGAACTACAAGAAAGCTTACCACTACATGCACAAACATCAACCTCTAATGACATCTAACATTCTTGACAAGACACTTGATAATATTATCAAATTTAGCAATTTTGACAACTTTACCTCAACGTTCAACCTTACACTCACAACACACTCCTCTCACAAGAAAAGGTAACAAATATGAGTATTGCGAAGCTAAGATGACTAACTAAGACACTAAAGCTAAGCAAAAAGTGGGAGTCCCCATTTGCAATGGGGTGATGTGTGAAAATGTCACAACAGTAGTTAAGGGAACTAAATAGGTATTTCTATAAGCTAGTCCTGTTAGCCAAATATGTGTGCTAGAATGATTGGATAGCATTTAAAAAACCTAGCACACCAACATATCAACCTAGAGTTCACTCACTCTAGGCATGCAAGCGATGGGAAACCATTTCTAGAAACTACATGCAATGTGTGAACAAAAATGTAAAAACTACATACCATTCATAGATAAATATATCTAACACGAATATGCACCAAAACCTTTTATATATTAGCTAGCTCCATATGATATCTCAAATGTATTAGGATTTTATGGTCATTCTTATGGTTCTCAACTTATTACTTCTCAAGGATAGGAGTCATTTTGATCCCCCTTGACATTAATTGTATTTCACCAACATATTAATTAATTACATCTTTTGTAATGTCCCCTTCTCAGTACTCAGTTCAGTTGGCCGTTAGCCTATTCCAGAGACCCGTAGGTTAGTCGGAAGCAAAAATTAGGGTTTCCTACTTCTAGGGGATGTCTCGACATTTTTGGTGGCTTGCATGTTGGAGTTTTACAATTTTGATTCTGGATACCTTCTGGGTTTTCAGAAAGCTTCGCAATGATGGTACATGCATAGCAAGCTGAGGAGTTTGGCAAACTTACTATCGATGACAGCTCATTTCTTTGGATTTTTCTGGGTTTCCTAAGAGCTTTGCGATGGTGTAACATGCAAATGAATCTGAAGACTTTTTTCGGACTTACTATTTTTAGTAAGTTGTGACGACTGCTCAGAATGTGATAAAAATCACTTTGGAAACTCACTATTTTTAGTAAGTACTATTTTTAGCAGTTCTAATTTTGACAGGTTCCTGTGGTCCAGTTTAGTTGGTTATTTTTGGCAATGTAGTTTCAACACTTTGGCCTCAGCTCAATATGGCAGTTGTTCAATATTTGCGGAAAAGTATTTTTTAATATATTTTAATGCCTTGGCATGAAATTTATATATATCTTTATTATTGACTTGGACGACTTAAGGGAATGAAATAATATTTTAAGTCCTAAGTCAATTTGGCATTATATTTTACTTCCTCATTTAGACGCCAAAGTTCAATTTTATAATTTATGTCAATATTATTGGCATTTTAATTAAGTTCAAATGACCCCCTATGTTGTACGATTTGGAGTGAATGGGGAAATTAAATGCCAATGCCAAGTTAATATGAAATGAAATTGCATTTGGTTTGGGCGCCATTTGGAGTGAACTTGAATTTGAATTTGGAGACTCAAGAGGCTATAAATAAGAGTGTTGGGCTCTTATTTTGGGGATGCTTGATTATCGATATTGTTATGCTGTTGGATTGGTGCCAGTTGAGCTTCAAAGTTGGGAGCTTCCTAGCAACCATCAGTTTCGTGCTTGAGAGATAGCACCTAGCTGGTCTATTGAGACTATCTTTCATCCAAAGAGATAGAGTGAGCTGATACAATGGATTGTGGCCTATTTTTCAGTATTTTGAGTGTTTTGGTGTGTTTCCAGCTTGCTGGTTTTCGGTGTGGCTGTAGCTTATTTTAATTCATAACCCTTTGCCCGTGTATCCATTCATTTTGGGTAATAGCTCGTTGGAAGCCCCTCCGTTGGGCGGTTTTTCATTTGGAGGCTCATATTATGAAGTGGAGTGTGTAATTTTTCATTGCTGGTCAAGTTTCCTTGCTGGCCGTACCTTTTCTGCCTTGTCCTAGGGCTGCGAGCAGAATCATCGGTTATGATTTGATGTGGTCGCTGGGTTGGGTTTTGATCACTTTCCCCCTAGCCTTCTTCTGCCGCTGATTTGGAGCTATTTGGTGGAGTTTTGAGAGAGTTATGGGCATTGCTGTGTTGCTGGTTCGTTTCTGGTATTGATGGTAATTCATTTCAGACTTGGTTAAGTGTGTATTTGGCAAGTTGTTTCAGAGATATCTTATTGTAATTCCTTGGAGTACTTTCATTTCTACTTAGAGATTGAAATCATATTGTACTGACAGTATTTGCAGGATAAAATATTGTAAGATTGATTCAATAGTACTGAACAGTCCATCTCTCTGCAATATACTTGTATCACCCACTGCATAAGTGGAAGAGGCTGGCTTAGTTGCCTATTTCTCTATTTCCCTGTACTCCAGTCCTTCTGCTGAATAAGTGGTTGAGTGATTGTTTGATGTTCTCTGTCTTCCCGCTGCATAAGTGGTCGAGTGATTGTCTTGTTCTATCTCTGTTTGGCTTGTAAATTGGCTGGTCATACTGCCAAGGAGTTGTTATTTTCTACTATTCTTACTTCACCCGTTGAAAAGTGGAAGTGATTGGTTCAACCGCCAATTGTATTGATCATGATATTTCTTACGCTAATGCTAGCGGATAGGTATCTTGTGTTAAAAATTGAAAAAAAATTGTGGGAGACATTTCATCTTTCTCAACTACTTTTTCTTCCTCAGGGAACTACATTTTCTCTTTTCTATTATTTACAACAATGATGGCTACATATTAGTGCCAACATTGTTCAATGCAATTACATGTTCTTTCTTTAGAACATCTTGAAGACATGCACCAATGGCCTATTCAATGCACCCAACCAATGTTCAATGCATCCACCAATGTTCTTGCCTTCTTTGCAATACCCATCAACAAGAGCTGTGCAGATTGATTCATCAGGAGAATGGCCTCTTTCTAGCATTATTTTTTATCAGTTGACCTGCCTGAAGCATCCTACCTACTTTAGAAAATCCTTCTATCAAGGCACTATAAGTGTCTACGGTGGGACGACAACACTTATCCATCATTCTATCCAAAAGATGCAAAGCAATGCCAACTTCTATATTTTTCCATATGTGACCCACGGCCTGAATTTTGACTGAGCCATCATGATCAAAAGTAGCAAGTTCATCTTCATAAGGAATTGCTAGTGCTTGCTGCACATTTCTCTCTTGGACTAGACCATTGATAAGCTAACAATAAGTTCGATTATTAGGCATGCACCCATCCTTCATCATTTTAGTAAGTAAATCAAATGCATGATCAACTCTACCCGCTTTAAGGTTACTGTCAATTAATGAAGTATATGCTACTAGATTGATTTATGCCTTTCTCCTCCATCTCACCAATCAACATTTCCACCTCCTCTAGTTTCCTTTCTTTGCAAAGTCCATAAACCAGTGCACTGTAAGTGTATACATTTAGGGGACAATCTACCTATACCATTTTCTCTAAGACTTTAAATGCAATATCCTTATAACTTCCTTTGCATAGTCCATCAATAAGTATCATATAAGTGACCAAAGTTGGAAGCACCCCATTCCCTAACATTTGACCAAACAATTTTTCAGCCTCAAGGACCTTGTTTTCCTTACACAATCCATTTACTAGTGCATTATAAGTATGTGAATTTGGCTTCCGACCATTTTCAGACATCTTGTAGAATAGTCCAAGAGCAATATCAACTTTTCCAGATTTGCAATAACCATCAGTTATAGCAGTATATGTTACACAATCAGGTGCAATGCCATTCTCATGAAGTTTACTGAATAACTCGCAAGCCTGCTTCAACTTCCCTTCTTTGCAAAGCCCACTGATCAATGAAGTGTAAGTACGAATGTTTAGCTTGCAATTATTTTTCTTCATCTCTTTGCCAATATCCAATGCTTCTTGTAGCTTGCTACCACCATATAGACCTGTGATAAGAATTGTCTAGGTATTGACATCGGTATTGTAGTGCTTCTTCATCATTTCATCAACTAAATCATAAGCTTCTTGAATTTTACCATTCTTGCATAAACCGTCAACAAGTATAGAATATGTGACAACATCGGGCACACATCACTGCTCAGACATCCAACTAAATATTTTGAAAGCTTCCTCCAGGTTGCCATTCCTGCGGTGCCCTAAAACTAATGATGTATAAGTAGAAGTATTAGAAAATTAACCATCTTGTAGAATATGATTAAGAAAGATATATGCCTCCTGCACTCCACATCGGAAATACAAATTGCAGCGCTTCTTCATTCATCCCATTTTGTGAATGCCCTGGCAATCACACAATACGCTTCCACATTTTGCTTTATTATACTTGAAAGTTAATGCCTTTCCAACAATTTCATTATGCACTCCTGTAATCATTGCTTGTCGTGACATTAAATGCTTTCATGGATCTCTATAACCTTTTCCAATGCTTCCATATTATTACAAACTATAAGGACAAGGGTTGCAAAAGTCAGCTTTATGCGTGCCAACTGCATTTGCTTGAAGTTTCTAAAACCTTCTTAACATCTATTTTATGCAATTCGTGCAAACATGGTATGCTGTGAGATATCATATATTCAGGCATTCTATTGAATATTTCATTTGCTTTACCTATGCTTCCACAGTTTGCATTCATTCCTAATAGAGCAGCTACAATGTCAAATAGTTGTCACTCCATGGTATTTGCTCTATTTACACCATGCGATGATCTCTCTTCAAACAAATAATGCGCCTTGTGAATTCTTTCACATTTTGTGTACATGTTAACCAGAGCATTCCATGATATGTGAACTTTATAAGGTATTTAGTCACACAATTTGGGCGTTGTTGACAAAGGTTCTGGCTTTACAGCTGACAATTGCATTTGCTTGAAAGGTTTCTTTCACCTTTTCAACAAATCTATTTTGTGCTTTAAGTATTCAGTCACACAATTTGGGCGTTGTCAACAAAGGTTTTGGATTTACAGCTGACAATTGCATTTGCTTGAAAGGTTTCTTTCGCCTTTTCAACAAGTCTATTTTGTGCTTTCTCTACAATTATTACATTGGGTGAGGCGACTAATCTTGGAGACATTTTATCAAACAACTATGTGAAAAGTCTACTTTATCACCGGCTGTGGCTTCAATGTTTTGAGGCAGCTTTCCAAACAGTTCATATGCCTTGTTTCTACTTCCATGTCTCTTATGCATTGAAGAGAGCGTTCTGGCCATAAACTTGATAAAGATCTCCTCTTTTCACACTTTGATGGAAGGCTATAATCTGTCCCAAAGCTCTTATTTCACTACAGCATGGTGTGTAAAACCTTTCTAACAAATCCATTCAATGCATTCCCATTGTGTTTGCTATGAGTTTCTAAAGCTGTTTCAACAAAACCATTTTTTGCATTCACAATTATTGCACCATGAGATTGACATCTCTTTGAGGCACATTAAGACATGCATGTCTATAGGCCGTGAGGGTGCTTGCAGAGGTTGTTCGATCTGCTTACACCTAACAATTTCATTTACTTGAAACTTTTTAAAGTTCATTCAACAGATCTACATTGCACCCATTTTACCATCATTGTGTCCCATGAGATGAAGTCTCTTCGAGAAATTATGTAAAATAGTAGACATGTTTGCTTTCTACTCCCAACATAGGTTGTGGATTGGAAGAACTCAAGAAGGCTGGAACTTAGATTTATATATGCTGCTTGTTGATGTGTTTTTTAGGACACCTCGAACACAGAATAAAATACCAAGTATTCTATCCTCTCTTGAACAAAGAAACCTGATATGGTAAGAATATGATCAAATGAGATGACTCCAAGGTTTACAATGCGAACAATTGACTTTGAATTTTGGATAGACTCAATGTTTATGACGTGATTTGTTGTAATCACAAGGGGACTTATGTTTATGAACACTGCTGGAACATGGAATCAATACTAACTTGGAAAAAAAAAGATAAAAGAGATGAAGGGGTTAGGTTATCTAATCTAATCCTAGGAATGTAAGAGATGACTGTTGACTCGGTGCAACCAAACCAAGCTTTGCTTCGCCATGAGGAAACGACTAGACAAAGATGGTGCAATCTCCTACGGATAAGTGAATGATTTTCATATCACCTATACACACCAACAGCAAGAACAATGAGCATAAAGCAATTGAAGTTAAGCTTTTAATCAAGTTCAGTCTAACCACACACTGGAGTTTGCAATCAACAAACTCCAAGTGGTATGAACATTAGGTTTCACCATTCATCAACAATAAGATCTTCTATTCATCTAATCAACAAATAAAACTTGAGAAGTAGAGACCATGCAACAAGTTGAAATAGCACACAAGATCCACCATCACTTCAACGAAAATAGTATGTTTATTACAACAAGCCTTGGCAATAGTCTCCTTTCCTCCTACTCTACCACTACTAAATGTCTTCTATTCTCTGTCTACTAACTATTATTAAACTATTAAATATTAACCCTTACAAACGAGAGAATTGAGCCTAATATAAAGGTCTCTTTACAATTCAAAGGCTCAAATTGATTCAGAATCAACAACTGAGATTACAAAATGAAACCCTAATTAGGGTTAGTTACAACTAACTCCATTTAACCAATGAAATAATTACAATATTTAGGACACATGTCGCTCTTGAATTCTAACCAATGAAACATGAGGTTAGGTATGTGAAACAATATTTGATGAATTGCCATGTGTTGCTTGCTCCTTCATGAGATGAATTAGGTTCAATGAAGCTGGACATGCTGATGTGGAATAATTTGATTGGGTAGATGATGGCTGGATGCCACCTTAGCTTGCTCCTCATGTAGATCATCACATAGTGTTTGTGATTGAGCAATATCTCTTGATACTCAACATTGTGTAACTACTTGATGTGATGATGATCATATTCCCAAATTAAATCATCTTGATCAAGATTTCTAATTTTCATTCTCTTTTGGAACTATCGGATTGATCACCCTTTCATAATTTCACCTTCTAACTGGGGAATATTCTTGATGATATATTTCCATCCTCATGCTAGGGAATTCACCTTGTTCTCACCTTGTTCTCTCCTTGATGATGTTTGATCACCTTCAACTCCGAAATATTTAATTACTTCCTTCCTTAGGCATTCTTCATGACGTTTTGAATTCCTTGTGATGCATTGCATTTATCTTGGACATGTTGACTCCTTCCTCTTGATAGTCTTTGATCTTGAAGTTTGGAACATGTCCTTGATATAATTGAACTCCATGTAGTAGTTGTGAAATCCTTTGTTGTATCTTCATTCCCTCGAATTTGAACCTTGATTCTTTGATTTCCTTGGTGTAGAGCAAAAAGTCCTCATGTTGAACTTGGGTTCTTGGCTTTTTGAAGGAAATTCATGATAGTTGTAATCGTATCCCTCCTTATGTTGATCCTTACACTTGCTTTATAGTGTCTTTCCTTGATGCCTCCATGTTGAAATGTAAATCTTGTGTTTGTCTTGGAGTGTAAATCTTGAATAGCTTGATGATGATCGAATTTCCCTTTGTTCCATGCATCAAACCTGAGAGGAAAACACTTTAGAATTAAGAATATTGTAATAGTAATTGTAGCGTCCTAAATTGTGCTCCCTTACAATTTAGTCCACATTTTGGCCCTCCTCTTAGCATTCATGTTCCAAAGTCGGACTAGGATCTAATTCTGCTCATACCATTCAATTCTAGCTTCCTTTTCCATTTTCACATCACATGCCCCTTTTATTCTGGCCCTAAAATGGTGTAGGACTAGGGCATGGCGCCATGGTCCTCATTGGGATGAGGGTGTGGTGCCTTGGTCCTCTCAAATAGGACCTTAGTTTGGCTCTTCTCAACAGTCACAATGAGCTATTGGGATTGTGATCTCCATGTTGGCCTATGTCAGAAAATTGAGGTGTTTTTCGACGAGCAAGTATATAAGGATGTTCATACCTCTCATTTGATCATCATGAAGAATCATATAGGAGAATTATAAGTCGTTCAAGCAATCTATCATTCAAGCATTGAAGCATTCATCATCACGCATTTCTAGAGATCTTCAAGGCTACATATTCATCATTTATCCATTGTGGAGCAACATTACATCATTCATACGCAAGCATGTGTGTGATTAGGGTTTTTTCATGTCCATGCTATTTCATACAACATATTTGGTTACATTCAAGAAGTAAAGCATCATTATCAGTCATTGCAGATTTGAGGTATATCTTTCCATTATTTATTTCAGTATTTGCAAGACTTCATTCGAGGTTAATTCCTAAACCGGGGTTTGACTTAGGCAAACCCTTATTCTTAACCTATTTCCCCTTCTTTCTGTGTAGGAAACAAGTACGGAGCTGCGATCTTCAGAATAGGCATTACTTACAGTGACGAATCCATCCTCCATTGGAGTGTGAAAAGTGCGGAGGACTAGGGTGTGGGTGAAACGGTCTTGGCATTTTAGGAGCTCTTTCTGGGAACAAGTTTGAATCTACTTATATTGCTCAAATCCAAGTTCGTGGCTCAATCCGACGACTGTAGCTTACTATTTCCGAGTTTCTACTTTCATTTTCAACACTTTTACCCTAATTTTAGCAATTCAACTTACAAAAGAGGTTTATCCATCAAAAACCCCCATTCCAATCAGAATTCTCAGTCCTAATCCTTGCTGGTTTGTGACTAGATCTATTGGATTGGAACCCTCTTTTGAATGTAATAGGGATAAGCCAAAATTAGTGTTTTTCATACATCTAGTGGTGAAAACCCTAATTTTTCACCCTTTATAGTAATAAAATTAACTCAATCTTACAAATAAAAATAACACAAATCCCCCATCAATCGGGTGTCAAACCCTCCCTTTCAGATCTCAAAATGAAATATTTGAGCCTGGAAATGCACTTTTAGGTGTGATGAAGATGACTCTTCTGATGGAAATTGCCCTTAATCATGTCTGATCTGAAAATCAGAAACTGGTCTGCTTAATTCTTACTTAGGGCTTTTGAAATTTACTTAAAATCTTTTCATAAAGCTGCTCTCTAAACTTGTCTAACAAGCTGATCTACAAATTCACTTTCATGTGCAAGGTAACTACTTGAAAATTTGCCCTTTTGCCTTAAAACTGGTAAAAATATCTTCCAAGTTTCTCTAATTAGGCCTCACAAGTTCGTTTCAATGTGCAATTCAGAAATTTTCCTTGATTTGCAAGATGATTGGTTGAAAATATGATGAAATTCATTTCAATTATGCTGCAAGTCGCTTCCTCCAGGTCTGCTTATAGTTTGTCTTGAATTTGGATTGAATTGCCTTGGACTGATGTGAAAATGACCCCTTAATCTTGCCTTTATATGTGTTGGTGTAATTAATTTATTTTATTTTATTTATCTCTAGGATATAATTACACTTTACTTAAGCTTACTTAGGGAATTGTATAGGATTAGTTGGAGCATTTCCACTTTAGGTGGAATTGTCCTTTCGTAGGGTGCATTGTTACTTGTGTTGGGTGGTTGAGCTTTAATTAACTCCTACCTTCCCTTTGCATCTCATTGTGCCACATGTCATTATTGTGCGCTCTCTTTCCCTATTGCCTTGCCTTTATAAGCAGACTTATGTACATTGTATGTTGATCAATTTTTGCTTCTTGATAAGAATACAGTTTGTTCTTGTTTATTTTGTTCTCTTGCTTTTGTGCTATTCAATTGGCCTCTAGATCTTGGGTTGCTAGGTAGTTCTTACATTGTATCAGAGCCAATAGGTTGCCATTGTGTAGTCTTTTTGGAGAGATGTTGGTGCATTTGAAGGTACACATATTGTCAATTCTGGGGAGCAGCAAATTTCTGGTGTGTCCTATGCCAAATCCGAGCTCACCATTGCATCCGAGAGGCTGTTTTTCCATAAATTTTGACTATAAATTTGCCTATATTGGGTAAAAGTTGATTTCGGGGCAAAATTTTTTTAGTAGGCCAACCCTTACGGCCTAACTTGCCATCGACGGTACGATTTTTAAATTTTTTTTTTTTTTACTTTTTGCGAAATTGTTTGTTTTCAAATGCTTATTATTATTTCGCAGAAATTTGTTTTTGCATTGTAAAGTTTATTTTATAAATCAAACAAAACATAAATTTTATTAGGGAGATAAAGTTTGCAAGGGTCGTACCTTGCGCAGACTATAGGGCCGTACCACTTGTGGCATCTGCCTTGTCACCCTCCATGCACAAATTCCAGCCTCCTGCTGGTGGCTTGCCTTTGTTCTTGTCGGCGTCAACTGCCTCAGCTGAGCCCATTTGCCGATGCTTCTCTCACTCTGGCTTACCTCCACAGCTCCGACACCTTCATTAGTGCCACCTCTCTCCTCCAGCATCGCCTACCACCTCCGGTGCCGCCATCTCAACCACCTCCTACCGCTCCCGCCGCCTACCACCTCCGGCGCCACCATCTCAACCACCTCCCACCGCTCCTGCTGCACTAGTCGCTTTCTGGTGCCAATCACTTTCCTACAGTAGCCAGGCTTCGACAACCAAAAGCGGTGGTAGCCCACGCTTGCCACATGGCAGGCGATCACTGGCCCGTGGGTACAACCTTGCCCATTTCCGCAGTCCACGTGGAAACCATATAAGATTTGACATCATAAGTACACACATTTGTATAGTGACTTGTCATCGAACATACAACTAGTCACCTGCCACGTCACTGCCATGTGTCATAGCTATACACTACCACATCAGTAGTCTGTATTGTACAGATAGTCCACATAGACAGGGGTGTTTTTTACGACGGTCAGACGATCGTCAAATTTAAGACAGTGAATTGATTAGGTCAGAATTGTGTCGGCATTTTTTGAAAATTTTTAGACCCCTCTCCATTGAGCCTTTTGATTTTGTAGTCCAACTTTGAAAGCTCACAACTTGGTCATTTTGAGGCTTTTTTCAGTGCAATTTTTTTAGATTTGGGCTAATTTTTTGTGCACTTCGTTGTGGTGTAGTTAGCTTCTGATTTTGGTGGATACATTTTCTAGAAATATCAGTTTTTCTTGGCTATACTTGTCCAATCCTCATTTCTGTGGCTTCCCAGGCTTCGTTCAAGCTCATACGACCTCCTTTTCAGGTGTCATTTTTTTGAAAGTGCATAAGTTTTCATCTACTTTGTGGTGCTATCAGTTTTTCATCACTGTGAGTAGAAAAATCACTTTCAGAACTTGGTATTTTTTGGCCCATTTTGGCACATGTAATGCTTAGATCTCAGTTAAGGTCTTTTGCATCATTAATTTGAGTCTGCTATAGCCTATTTGAGGTAGTTGTAATCTCGAAATTAGAAGCCCATCTTGCATTGATTTGCAAGTGGCCCATTATACATGCACTAAGTATAAAGTGCCAAATCATCTTTTTTTTTTGAGGGGGGGGGGAGATTCTTTGATTGAGTGAATTTAGGGGGGTGTCTTGTGTGATTGTGCCTCTCTCTATCTTGAGCTCTTTCATTTTTTAGTTATGGGTTCTCCTATATTTCCACTTTGAACTCCGCATAATTATGCATCATGGAAAATGAAATGATGGTGTAAGTTAATGGGAAAATGACCAATTCATTACATAATGTAATGTCCCCTTCTTAGTGATGATGCATTTAGTGGTCCATTGGCCTATTTCGGAGACCCGTAGGCTATGTGGAAAGGAGAATTAGGGTTTCCATCTTCTGTGGAGTTCTACTCGAGCTTGTCAGGGTTAGTCAGGAGGGAATTCTTCAGTTCTGCTTGTGGTTTCCTTCTAGGTTTTCCATGGACTCCAGTGTGGCATAACATGTAGTTGACTCTTTGGTGAAATGTAAACTTACTATTTTTAGTAAGTTTGGGTTTGGCTGTCAGGATGGTACAGTCTTGCTGAGCTTTCCAAGCTCTTTCTCTAGGTGTGAAGATCATGATTTTTGGAGCAGTATTTCATGACTTACTATTTTTAGTAAGTGGCAGTTTGGGCATTTCTATTTTTTCGTAGTCTTGGATATGGTCCCGATTCAGCGTAGTTCAATGATCTTCATTGCTCAGCTTCATCCTTGATTTTTTGATAATCAGCATTGGAGTTATAAGTTATTTAATTAAATATTATTTCCTTATCCTAAGGTTTAATATTTAATTATTTAATTATTGATTATTGATATTGGGAATTGTGCAGAATATGATATTTTCCTAAGTCTGCCTAGGCGAATTATGTTGTGTTAAGGAGGGACACTTAAGTGAATGAGTGGACTTTATTTTATTTGACAAAGTATACTTTCATGCCAAATATCATGCTCTTCTTCCTAGGCGTGTTTTTGACTTGGATGTGGCGCCATTCTTGGGTCCACCATGGGGGAAATGAAATGCAAATTTGAGGGGGAATTTGGAGGCATTTGAATGTGAATTTCTGTCTTGGAAACCTATTTATACAGGTGCTTGGCCGCTCATTTCATTTGGGTATCAAAAAAAAAATATAATGTTATGCTGTCGGATTGATTCCAGACTTCTTCGAGGGTGAAAACCTCCTAGACTTTTCAATTGCAGTTTCGAGTGTGAGACATCACTCCTAGCTGAGGCTCTATTGTGTGGATTTTGTGGTGTTCTTGTGGAGTGCGTGTGAGGATTTGAGAAAGTTGGGTTGCTGCTGTAATTTTCAGTGTTGCTGGTTCTTGTGTGGCTAAAGCGTAGTTTCATTCCTACCTCCCTACCTGTACGACCTCTCATTCTGGGTATTGGCTTGAACAACTTCTATACTATAGGCGATGTGTTTTGTAAGTTTGCAGCCTTTAATTTGGAGTCTTTGTTTTTATATTGCAAATTGTACTTTTCAGCTTGGGTGTGGATTTTTGGGAGTGCATTGGGATGTGTGCTTGGTATTTTTGGATGTTTAGAAGATTTATTTCAGTTTGTTCTTAGTTGCTTGGTTCTTAGTGTTAGTTTGGGTGTGATTTGGGGTGATTTGAAGGAGTTTTGAGTGAGATATGAGCATTTTAGTGTGATTTAGTGTTGCTGGTAGTGCATTTCCAGCCTGCTGTTAATCATATTAGATTCTAGGAAGTTGGTGTTGAGCTGGTTTGGTGATAATATCTTCTGTGATCAACATTCTCTTCTATTCTATCATTCCTATATTTTGTAAGGTTGAATAGTAGTACTATCAACCAATTCTGATCTGTAAGCATACCCGCTAAACAAGTGGAAGAGGTGGGCTTTCCGCCTATTTTTTGGTTTATGTACCCGGTCCTCCCACTAAATAAGTGGTCGAGTGATAAGTTTTATGCAATTTTCCTCCCACTGAAATATGCGGTAGAGTGATATCTTAATGTAATGTCCTCCTGCTGAAATACGCAGTAGAGTGATTGAGTTTTAGTTTCTTGTTATTTCCCTTGGCTGGTTTACCGCCAAGAGTTCAGTTTCTATTCTGCTGGATAAGCAGAAGGGCCTGTCTTGCCGCTCGTGCATTGTAATTTCAGTTTGGTTTATGGTGCTAACGATCCCCGGAACACCTTATGCTCTCACCTTCCCAGATTGGGCTCTCGGTGAACAAAAGGTGGAAGGGTTCACTTTCAGTAGTTTGGATTATTTCTCTAACCTTAACGGGTTATGGTGTTTGCTTTGTAATTCTTATTGCCAAAAAGAAAAAAATTAAGGGAATATTATAGTGGTATCAGAGCTAGTTTTCCTGCCAACCTATGAATTTCAGAGTGGTCAGAGTTCTCCATGAGTGACAGAGACGTCCGTTACTACAACAGAGAACAAAGGAGACATCAGTTTCAGATTCCTTTAGTGCCGGAAGAAGATATCTTTTTAGAGGTATTGAGAAACAAAGGGAAGGAAGTGGATTCTGCAGATTCAGTAGATTGAATGGCAGAGAAGGCGTCATAATAGAATGAGGCGCCTGACAAAAAGGCTGAGAGACAGTTTAATTCCATGATGGATATGATGTCTCAATTGCTGGCCAAACTTAACCAGAATGTTGTTGGGACCCCTAATCAACCCAACAATGGACCGGAAGCTAGTACTTCTAATAATCCTGAAGGAAATGGAAACGGGAGTAACAATGGGAGCAACAATGGAGGTTCAGCTCCAAGACCTCTACAACCCGTCTTTCTACTTAGAGAAACACCACAAAATGAAGTTGAGATACCTACAACCAATGAGATAAGGAGCAGCTATATGGAGTATGCTTCTCTTACTGCAGAGGTCCGAGATATCCTCACCTTGGATCAGTACATGAATCAGAAAATGAAGAGAGGAAGAAAGAATGACAATCGATACTCTACTCCAAGAGATTACCATCAAGCTCTTGGGAAGGCTACTCTATCACACTTCGATGGAAGCAGTAAGAGCATGGCTAGAGCTTGGGTGCAAAAGTTGGACAATTACTTGTCCTTGAGACCTATGCCCAAAGAAGAGGCCATCAAGTTCGCTACCTTGCACCTAGATGGACCAGCTCATGAATGGTGGTACCATGGGTTGGTCACCCTTGGTCATAACTTGATCCATACCTATGCTGAATTCACCAAGAATTTGATAGAAAGATTTGATACCAAGGATCTAGAGGTGAAGTTTAGAGAGCTTGCACAACTCAAACAGCAGGGTTCTTTGGACACTTTCATAACTGAGTTTCAAGTCTTTCAGTTATGGTTAGTAGTATCTTGGAGAAGAGGTAAGTGTCGTATTTACTGAGGGACTTGACGAACCATTGAAAGGTTGGGTAAAAGCCTTTGACCCACTCACTTTGGCTGATGCAATCAAGAAGGCTAGAAGCATGGAGTTGGCTGCCCTTAAGTCTAGATTTCAATCAAAGCCTTTCTCATTCCGTAAAGACAAGAAGAAATTCTCTAATCAGCCTAAGAAGTTCCCTTCCTGGATGGATGATGAGCTCCGTCAAGAGCTTCGGAGAAAGAATTTGTGTTATTCATGCAAAGAACCTTGGGTTCCAGGTCATAGATGCCATGGGAAGAGTAATGTTCGGCAAATGGAAGCATATTTAGTTGATGGATCAGATTCTGAAAATTCAGAACAGCAGCTTGATTTGGAGGGAAGTGAGTATGAAGAGGCTTCAAAAGGGCCTGAAAGTGATCAAGAAGATAGGGGTATAGCTGCCCAACTCTCTAGCTTCCACAAAAATGAATCATTCAGAGTTCGAGGAGCGTTGGGAGAGCATCGACTTGTTTCTCTAATTGATACTGGAGCAACTCACAACTTCATTGATGCTAGGATTGTTGCCAAGAGGGGCCTTATCACTGATGACGTAGAAGACTTTAAGGTCATGGTGGCTGATGGATCAACCATTGGTTGTAAACAGATGGTGTTAAACATGTCAATGAAACTTGGTAACTATGAAGTCAAGGATGACTTCTATGTTGTCAATATTGGAGGGACTGATGATGTGGTCCTTGGCATTCAGTGGCTGCGATTTCTTGGTGAGATCACTCGTAACTTGCAAACCATGGAGTTAAAGTTCATGTCTAAAGGAAAGAAGGTGTTTTTGCGAGGGATGTTTAATGGAGGCCCGCGGATTGTATCTCTGAAGAGAATGGAGAGGCTGATCCGTCATAACCAAGTGGAGTGGGCAGCAGAGTGTGTGATAATGCCATCAAATCCATTAAAAGACAAGGGCAGCTACACTACTAATATTCAAGCTCTAATCACAAACAAGAGCAAGGTCTTTGGAAATCCACCACTAAGAAGACCTCCAGAGTGTATGGTTATGCCATCAAACTCACTTGAAGAAAAGAGAAGCTATCCTAGGGATATTCAGGCTTTGATTTTGAAGAGGAGTAAGGTGTCTGAGAATCCACCTCCTGGTAGACCTCTTGAAAGAGGTACATAGCACATCATTGAGCTAGAAGAGTGAGCCAAGCCTGTTATGACGACTCCCTATCGGTTCCCCAAGAAGCAGAAGGATGAAATAGAAAAGGCTATTAAGGAGCTTCTTGACATGGGATATATTCGGCCAAGCAAAAGCCCTTTTGCTTCGGCTGTGGTTTTGGTGAAGAAGAAGGATGGGACCATGCGTATGCGTGGATTACCGAGCTCTGAATCAGAAAACCATCAAGAATCAGTACCCAATTCCGAGAATTGATGAGCTACATGGAGCTGTGTTCTTTTCAAAGATAGATCTCAGATCGGGCTACCACCAAATCAAGATGAGGGCGTCGGATGGGGAGAAGACTGCTTTCGGATGCCACTTTGGGCATTTTGAGTTCCTAGTCATGCCCTTTGGCTTGACTAACGCCCCGGCCACATTCCAGTCATGCATGAACAAAATCTTCTAGAAACAGTTGAGGAAGTTTGTGCTCATATTCTTTGATGATATACTCATATTCAACAAGTCCTGGAAGGAGCATTTACAACACTTGGATGAAGTGTTGAGCATACTGGAATCCGAAACTTTGTTTGCAAAAGAATCCAAATGTGAATTTGGAATGGAAGAATCGCTCTACCTTGGTCACATTATCAGTGCAGTGGGTGTGAAGGTAGACCCTAAAAAGATTAGAGCTATCATCAATTGGCCTCCTCTCGAGAACATAATATACTTGAAGGGATTCTTGGGTCTTTGTGGTTTTTACCGTAGGTTTGTGAAGGGATACTCTCAGTTGGCTGCCCCCCTCATAGATCTTACTAAGAAAGGAGCCTTTGAGTGGTCAGAAAAGGCACAAACAATGTTTGATCAGTTCAAGGAGATCATGAGCTCATGCCCTGTTTTAGCCTTACCAGATGTCACCAAGCCTTTTGAACTGTAGTGTGATGCATTAGGAAAAGGTGTTAATGCAGTTCTTATGCAAGACAAGCATCCAATTGTCTTTGAGAGTAGGAAGTTGAGAGGATCTGGAAGGCTATATTCAATATATGACAAGGAGATGCTTGCCATAATGCATGCCCTTGTGAATTTCAGGCAGTATCTTGTGGGGAGTAAGTTTGTTGTTAAAACTGATCATAACAGTCTTAAGCACTTCATGCACTAGAAAGACTTGAATGAAAGGCAGTAGAAGTGGGTTAGTAAGTTTCAGGCTTATGACTTTGACATTGAGTATGTCAAAGGGAAGAACAACATAGTAGCAGATGCACTTTCCCGGAGACCCCATTTGAGCTCTATGAGTGAGCTTACTGCTGATTGGAGGGGCTTGCTGCTTGCTGATTATGCCAAAAATCAGTTTGCAACCAGCATTATTGAGGGCACTTTTCATGATGAAAAGTACAGATTGGTTGATGGACTGATTATGTACAAGGGTAGGATCCTTCTTCTACCTGAATCTAAGCTACAGGAGAAGGTATTACAGACTTTTCATGACATTCCTCTTGCTGGTCACCGAGGGTTTTTCAAGACTTACAGGCAAATCCGAGAGAGATTCGCTTGGAAAAGGTTGAAGAAAGATGTCTTGAGGTACATTAGGGAATGCCATACTTGTCAAAAGAACAAGGATGAGAACACAACACCCGCTAGTTTATTGCAACCATTGCCAATTCCTATTCAAAAATGGGAAAGTATCTCTATGGATATCATCATTGGGTTGCCGAAAGCTAGTGGGAAGGATTGTATTTATGTGGTGGTAGATAGATTAACAAAATTTGCTCATTTTTTCGCCATCACCAGCTCATCTACATCAGCTCAGGTTGTTGATTTGTTCTTTCGTGAGGTGTTTAGGCTACATGGGCTGCCTAAAAACATTGCGAGTGATAGGGACAACAAGTTCCTAAGCTCTTTCTAGCAGGAGATTTTCAAATTGTGTGGTACTGTGCTCACCCCAAGCACGAGTTACCATCCTCAGACAGATGGACAAACAGAGATAGTTAATAAGTTGTTGGAATGTTATTTGAGAAATTATGTTTCAGAACAGCAGAAGGCGTGGGTAAGATAGCTACACCTTGGTGAATACTGCTATAATTCCACTTATCACATGTCCATCTGGATGTCTCCTTTCATGGCACTCTATGGTTATGAGGCCCCTAGCTTTGCTGACTTGGTGTTTGGTGATAGCAGAGCACCCCAAGCTAGGGATGTGGTTAAAGAGTGTCAGGATATTCTAAAGGCATTGAAGGACAACCTCCAGATTGCACAAAATTAGCAGAAGTTGTACGCTGATCAACAACGTATTGAGCGCTCATTTGAGGTTGGTGATATGGTCTAATTGAGACTCCAGCCCTTTAGACAGTCTACTCTCAAGAAGAGTGGAGCGGAAAAACTCAAGCCACGTTTTTATGGGCCATTCAGGGTCATCAGGAGAGTGGGAGCTGTGGCTTATGAGTTGGAGCTACCAGCGAGTAGCTGAGTACATAATGTCTTCCACGTGTCACGCCTCAAAAAGGCGCTTGGGCACAATGTGATAGCCTTTTCTGATTTGCTTCCTTTGGATGAAGAGGGAGAATTGGTGCTAGTTCTTGAGGCCATCCTTGAGGTCAGGGAACGATTGTTGAGAAGGAGGACCATCAGAGAACATTTGGTTAAGTGGAAAGACTTATTAGTGGAGGATGCTACATGGGAGAGTGAGGAGATTTTAAAGCATCCTAGCTTGCTATTGCTTGAGGACAAGCAATTTTGGGAAGGGCGGACTGTAATGTCCCCTTCTTAGTGATGATGCATTTAGTGGTCCATTGGACTATTCCGGAGACCCGTAGGCTATGTGGAAAGGAGAATTAGGGTTTCCATCTTCAGTGGAGTTCTGCTCAAGCTTGTCAGGGTTAGTCAGGAGGGAATTCTTCAGTTTTGCTTGTGGTTTCCTTCTAGGTTTTCCATGGACTCCAGTGTGGCATAACATGCAGTTGACTCTTTGGTGAAATGTGAACTTACTATTTTTGGTAAGTTAGGGTTTGGTTGTCGGGATAGTGCAGTCTTACTGAGCTTTCCAAGCTCTTTCTCCGGGTGCAAAGATCATGATTTTCGGAGCAGTATTTCATGACTTACTATTTTTAGTAAGTGGCAGTTTGGGCATTTCTATTTTTGGCAGTCTTGGATATGGTCCCGATCCAACATAGTGATCTTCAATGCTCAGCTTCATCCTTGATTTTGTGATAATCAATATTGGAGTTATAAGTTATTTAATTAAATATTATTTCCTTATCCTAAGGTTTAATATTTAATTATTTTATTACTACTTAGTGATTATTGATATTGGGAATTGTGCAAAATATGATATTTTCCTAAGTCTGCCTAGGCAAATTATGTTGTGTTAAGGAGGGATGCCTAAGTGAATGAGGGGACTTTATTTTATTTGACAAAGTATACTTTCATGCTAAAAATCGTGGTCTTCTTCCTAGGCGTGTTTTTGATTTGGATGTGGCGCCATTCTTGGGTCCACCATGGGGGAAATGAAATGCAAATTTGAGGGGGAATTTGGAGGCATTTGAAGGTGAATTTCAGTCTTGGAAACCTATTTATACAAGTGCTTGGCCTCTCATTTGGGTATCAAAAGAAAATATAATGTTATGTTGTCAGATTGATTCCAGACTTCTTCGAGGGTGAAAACCTCCTAGACTTTTCAATTGCAGTTTCGAGTGTGAGACATCACTCCTAGCTGAGGCTCTATTGTGTGGATTTTGTGGTGATCTTGTGGAGTGCGTGTGAGGATTTGAGAAAGTTGGGTTGCTGCTGTAATTTTCAGTGTTGCTGGTTCCTGTGTGGCTGAAGCGTAGTTTCATTCCTACCTCCCTACCTGTACGACCTCTCATTCTGGGTATTGGCTCGAACAACTTCTATACTATAGGCGATGTGTTTTGTAAGTTTGCAGCCTTTAATTTGGAGTCTTTGTTTTTATATTGCAAATTGTACTTTTCAGCTTGGGTGTGGATTTTTGGGAGTGCATTGGGATGCGTGCTTGGTATTTTGGGATGTTTAGAAGATCTATTTCATTTTGTTCTTAGTCGCTTGGTTCTTAGTGTTAGTTTGGGTGTGATTTGGGGTGATTTGAAGGAGTTTTGAGTGAGATAAGAGCATTTTAGTGTGATTTAGTGCTGCTGGTAATGCATTCCTAGACTGCTGTTATTTATATCAGATTTTAGGAAGTTGGTGTTGAGCTGGTTTGGTGATAATATCTTCTGTGATCAGCATTCTCTTCTATTTTATCATTCCTATATTTTGTAAGGTTGAATGGTAGTACTATACTACTATCAACCAATTCTGATCTGTAAGCATACCCGCTGAACAAGTGGAAGAGGCAGGCTTGCCGCCTATTTTCTGGTTTATGTACTCAGTCCTCCCACTGAATAAGTGTTCGAGTGATAAGTTTTATGCAATTGTCCTCCCGCTGAAATATGCGGTAGAGTGATAGCTTAATGTAATGTCCTCCCGCTGAAATACGCGGTAGAGTGATTGAGTTTTAGTTTCTTGTTATTTTCCTTGGTTGGTTTATCGCCAAGAGTTCAATTTCTATCATGCTGGATAAGCAGAAGGGTCTGGCTTGCCACCCGTGCATTGTAATTTCAGTTTGGTTTATGGTGCTAACGATCCTCGGAACATCGTATGCTCTCACCCTCCCAGATTGGGGTCTTGGTGAACAATAGGTGGAAGGGTTCCCTTTTAGTAGTTTGGATTATTTCTCTAACGTTAATGGGTTATGGTGTTTGCTCTGTAATTCTTATTGCCAAAACAAAAAAAATTAAGGGAATATTACACATAAATGGAACAATAGTAGCACTGGCGTATCTTAAGGTTGATTCAAATGCTCAAATGGAATGGCTCACTAAAAATTCTATGGCTCATGGAACTTTGAGAAAGTATTTATCAGATGAACTCATCTTTCACATTGATAAATGTGATATTGTTAAAGAAGCTTGGGACATATCTGGAAAATTGTATGGCCAAGTAGATGAGATTAGGGGCTACGCGCTTGACAATAATATCACGGTGTTTGATCCCAAGGATTTTGATACAATCCAAGACTACCTCACTAAAGCAATTGAGCTTAAAAGCAAAACTCAAGGATTGTGGCATTGACAAGAAGGATGCACAATTGGTTTACAATTTTTCTGTGAGCAAAACTCAATCTTTTGCTTTTCATGCTCTCATTCATCCTGATGATGGATCATGGAGTGTGATCCAAAACGTTGATCCAAAAACTCGCACGCAATCAATTCCAAAACTTTACTCATAGAAGAATTCTATGGATTGTTGAAATCTCATATCATCCAATGGTTTGCAATTTGTTGAACAAGCTTCCATCAGAATATGCAGCCTTTGTTTGTAGCTTCCAAAACCATCGGTTGACTTCAGGTGCTTCATTCACTACACCATCATTCACAGAAATGTTGATGCTTGAGCAAGCAAAGTTGATCAATATGGGGATTCTCAACTCTTCAAAGTCCAAAGCTTTGGTGGCTAATCAAGGGAATCAAAGGAATCAAGGAAGAGGCAAGAACCAAAAGCAGTCTAGGCCAAAGCCACAACAAGATAGAGCACAATCATTCTGTCCACAACAAGGCAATAATTCATTTTCTTCCAAGAAGGGAAATTCAAACAAGAAGGAGAAGCAAACTTGTTCATATTGCAAGAGAGTTGGTCATGATGATTATCATTGCCACTCTAAGCAAATTGATGAGTTGACAAACATCATTAAGAAGAACAACATCAATTTGCCATCTGCCTACAAGAAGAAGGATTCATCTCCTTCCACTTCCTTACAGTCAAAAGGAAAAGGGCAAGCATTTGTGGCAACAACAGGTTCTTCATAGCAATGGATACTTGACTCGGGTGCCTCTCATTGCATGGGTTCTACAAAGGAGGGTTTTCTACATTGGAGCCATCTAAGGTACCTCACATTTTCATTGGTGATGATACACAAGTGGAAGTTGAAGGGAAAGGATCGGTTGACATGGATGATGGAACATTTGAAAATGTTCTCTATATTCCTAACTTGAGCACCAACCTTCTTTCAATCTACCAAATCACTCACTATGGAAATGGAAAGAAAATTGAATTTACACCTGATTCAGTTGTGGTCAAAGAACTTGAGAATGATGCCTTGGTAGCAGTGGGACAAGCCAATCACAACACATGACTTTATTCATTCTCCTTCTTTGTGCCTCAATCTTCTTCTACCACCTTGCTCACTCATTCAAATTTAGAAAGTAAGCTACGACATGAGTGGTTTGGATATCTCAATTACCGCTATCTTTAGCAGCTTGGCTCCAAGGACATGGTCACAAGTCTCCCTCAAATCAGCTTTCATGGTGTATGTTTAGGTTGCTCTATGGGAAAGCATCTCAAAGAGAAGTTTGACAAAGGGAAGTCTTGGAGAGCTTTGGAAGGTCTTCAATTGGTTCACAGTTATGTGGCAAACCCATTTCCAGTGCCATCATTTAGCAAGGCTCGCTATGTCCTCACCTTCATTGATGACTACTCCTGCTTCACTTGGGTCTACTTTCTTGTTCACAAGAGTGAAGTGTTTGATAGATTTCTATCTTTCAAGGCTCATGCTGAGAAGCAATCAGGGAAGAAATTCAAGATTCTCCACATAGACAATGGAAGAGAATATGTGAACAATAAACTTGAGGAAATTTGCATTCTTGAGAGGATTGATATTCAACACTCAATTGCCTACACTCCACAATAGAATGGTGTTGCAGAAAGGAAGAATAGAACCTTTAAGGAGATGCCTAGCTGCATGATTCATGCTTGTTCTCTTGGTCCATCTTTTTGGGCAGAAGCTATCATTTGTACCACACACATCCAAACTCTGGTTACCCACAAGGCTTTGAAGGGTATGACACCTTTTGAGGCTTGGTGTGGTAGAAAACTGATTGTGAGACTCTTCAGGGTCTTTGGTTGTCTAGCATGGGCACAGATACCTCCACAAAAGTGCAAGGCATTGGAACCTCAGAGGACCTTGCATATTTGTTGGATATCCCATGGTTGTTAAGGCATATAGACTTTTGGATCTAGAGACACATGAGCTATTCATTGAGAGGGGTGTTCAATTTAAGGAAAGATCTCCTAGCTTGGTCTCTCATCCTTCTCATCCTTCCTCCATAGTGGAAATTGATGATAGTGACTCAAATGATGATTCCACCTCAACATCGACTTGTAGCTGTATGATTCATGCTTGTTCTCTTGGTCTATCTTTTTGGGCAGAAGCTATCAGTTGTACCACACACATCCAAACTCTGGTTACCCACAAGGCTTTGAAGGGTATGACACCTTTTGAGGCTTGGTGTGGTAGAAAACTGATTGTGAGACACTTTAGGGTCTTTGGTTGTCTAGCATGGGCACGCATACCTCCACAAAAGTGCAAGGCATTGGAACCTCAGAGGACCTTGCATATTTGTTGGATATCCCATGATCGTTAAGGCATATAGACTTTTGGATCTAGAGACACATGAGCTATTCATTGAGAGGGGTGCTCAATTTAAGGAAAGATCTCCTAGCTTGGTCTCTCATCCTCCTCATCCTTCCTCCATAGTGGAAATTGATGATAGTGACTCAAATGATGATTCCACCTCAACATTGACTTGTAGGTTCACACCTCCGCAGGGTCCACTTGAAGCTGAGGAATCTCGTCCTTCATCTCCCACAAGACCTCGTTGGGATTCACAGACTCTTGAGTTAGCAAGTTTCCTTGTTGGGGATCCTTCAGACACTCGTAGGACTAGGTCACAACATCAACATCTTCCACATGCTTACATTGCTTTAGCTTCCGATCCACAATCCTTTAAGGAAGCATTAGGAGCTCCTGAGTGGGACTCGGCAATAGAGGAAGAGTATAGTTCCTTGATGAGGAATAAAACATGGGAATTAGTCCGTCTATGTAAGGGGAGAAAGATGGTTCGATGTAAGTGGATCTATTAGACTAAGTTTGCAATGGATGGTAGTGTGGATAAGTACAAAGCTCGGCTTGTGGCAAAAGGTTTCTCACAGGTTCTTGGTGTTGATTATACAGAGACCTTTGCCCCCGTAGCTAAGATGAACTCCATTTGCTTGACACTTGCTATTGCCTCAATTCATGGTTGGGTTGTACATCAAATGGATGTGAAGAGGGCATTTCTTCATGGGGATCTAGATGAGGAGATTTACATGGAGTAGCCATAGGGATTCATTGAGGATTCTTCTTTGGTTTGCATATTGAGGAAGTCTATCTGTGGCCCTCAAGCAGGCCCCTAGGGCTTGGTATGCCAAGATGGATTCCTTTCTTCTCTCAATAGGATTCATTAGGTGTCATTCAAATCCAAATGTACAGGCTGAATCTCATTTGCTACTTGTGCTCTATGTCGATGACTTGATCATTACAGGGAGTACCTCATCCATCGTTGGTAGTGTCAAATTTGCTTTGCATGAGAGATTTGCTATGACTAACTTGGGCCTTTTGCACTACTTTCTTGTGATTGAGATATCAAAGTCTTCTTCTGGGATTACTCTTGCTCAGCTCAAGTATGCTCTTGATCTTCTAGCACAGTTCCACATGGTTGATTGTAAGCCTGTGCTGACTCCCTTTCTTTTAGGAGTCAAGCTTGAGGCTAAATGTTCCACTCCACTTGTTGATGCCACATTGTATCGTTAGCTTTTTGGGAGTCTCATCTACTTGACTCACACATGCCCTAACATTTACGGTTGGCATGGTTTCACGCTTTATGTAGGAATCGCATGAGCTTCATTGGAAAGCTGCCAAATGCATCTTGCACTACATACAAGGTACACACATCACATTGGGATTTGTTATGTAATAGGCACGAAACTTAATATGGTTGGTTATACAAACTCCAATTGGGCTGGCAAACTTGATGATCGTAAGTCCATTTTAGGCTACAACTTTCATCTTGGTTCCAACCCCATTTGTTGGTAGAGTAAGAAGCAGCATGCCATTGCTCTTTCTTCGATTGAGGTTGAGTATCGAGGGGTTGTTAATGCAGCTATTGAGGCTATTTGGCTTCAAAATATTCTATCCAAGTTTGGCTTCACCACTCTAGGGTCTATAGTCCTTCATCGTGACAATTAGAGTGCCATTCAAATCTCGAAGAACCACCATCAAAGGACCAAACACATTGAGATCCATATGCACTACATCAAGGAGCTAATCCAAGAGTAGGTCATTGATTTGCTATATTGTCCTACAACAAAGCAAGTTGCAGACATCTTCACCAAACCCTTCACTGAGAGTAAGTTTCATGAGTTGTGAGCTCTCTTGGGGGTGCAAGATATTTCATCAGGGGGAATGGGGGGGGACTTTTTCCTCAATCAAAGTTTTGTCCTTCTCATTCTTCTTTGAGAGTTCTTTTGTGTGTTCATCTCTCTTTTGGGGGGGATTTTTTCCCACTGGGTTTTCTCCATTTCTCCGTTTGTGAGAGATTGCATTGCATTTGTACATGGGTACCTAACATGGCCTAGTTGTTAAGACCCATCTTGCATTGTTAGCTTGAGTCTACATTCCCCTAAGTTGCACTTAAGGGGGGGTGTTGGTGTAATTAATCTTTATTATTTTTCTCTAGGATATAATTACGCTTTACTTAAGCTTACTTAGGGAATTGCATAGGATTAGTTAAAGCATTTCCACTTTAGGTGGAATTGTCCTTTCCTCGGATGCATTGTTACTTGTGTCGGGTGGTTGAGTTATAATTAACTCCTACCTACCCTAAGATATCCCCCTTAGTTTTTTTCAGATCTATAATATCCTCAATTTTTTCAGATTTTTAACACAACAATGTTCACCCATTAAGGTTAGGATAATCAAAACTTGCGCTGAAAGGAAATTTTGAAAGTAAAGCAATCACTCAATCACTTGTTCAACGAGAGGACTGAATTAAGAAAATGATAATCACTCAACTACTTTTCAGCGGAAGGACTAGAAATAACAAAACTATCACTCAACCACTCATTCAGCGACAGGACAAGAGTACAATATAAAATAGAAATAGGCAGCGAAGCTAGCCTTTATGACAAGACTATCACTCGATCACTTATTCAGCGGGAGGACAAGAGTACAATATGAAATAGAGATAGGCAGCGAAGCCAACCTCTTCCACTTATGCAGTGGGCAATACAAGAAAGTAAAATGCATAATGAAATGGATTGTTCCAGTACTACTGAACACATCCTCACAATGAGCAACTCTGCAAGATACTGCCAGTACAATAAAGTTCCAATCTCCAATAGATATAAGAAGGTACTCCAATAAGCTACAAACAAGAAACTGAAAATCACAAGCCAAAACGAACAATTTACCAAATCTAATATAGCATATTAGCATCACCAAAAATCAGACCAGCAGCACTCTGAAGTCCATATCTCCATCAAAACACCTCCGAATAGCTCCAAATCAATGTCAAGGGTGAGCTAAGATAAGGATGCCCAAGTACAAATCAATGAACTAAGCCAAACAACCCTTAAAATTTTATGCACGCTTCCCAATGTCACTGCAGCATGGTACAACATTCTGGGAGAGGGGCGATCGACATTAAAAATCAGGTCCTTCGCTATAAAATCCGAAACTCGGCAAGGAGGGGTGCCTAGCAAAGGGAAATCCAACGAGCATTACCCAGAACAATCGGATGATCAGGCAGTGAGATATGAATGATTAATTGCTACGGCCATGGACCAACCAACAACATGAAAAACACTCGAAAATTTATAATACTGAAAATCATCAACGAAATCCATCTTCAATCAGCTCAATCTATCCCTTTGAATGAGAAATAGTCTCTCCAATCAGCTAGGTGCTATCTCTCAAACACGATACTGTCACAAGGCTAGGAAGCTCTCAACTTCGAAGCACAAGTCTGGCACAAATTCGGTAGCACTTCGTTACAAAATATTCATGGATACCAAAACAAGAGCCCAATACTCTTATTTATAACCTTGGTGCCTCCAAATTCAAATTCACATTCCCCCCAAATGGACGCGAAACCCAAATGCAGGGTCATTTTGCATTAATTTGAAATTTGCATTTCATTTCCCCTTTCTTCCCAAGTCGGCCTTCATAAGGTAGCAAATATACTTTATAAAAATGTCAATAAAATATAATGGGGCGTCCAAGATGAATAAATGAAATATATCTCAAAAATTAACTTATTTCTTCGTAAGGCCTCCATCATGCCTTAATTGATATTTCACTTTATAAAACATTTCATGAGCACATAAGGAGGGGCGTACCACTTAAGGAGGTCCAATAATAATATAAAATGCATTAAGTGAAAATACAACTTAGGCACCCAAACCTTATGACTTAAAATAATTACTTTATCACCTCAAGTCGTCCCCTTAAGTCATAACCAGAAATACATATGTCACACACTTAGGCCAAGGGGCATTAAAATATATTAAAAATACTTTTCTCATGTGCTGAACAACTGCCATAGTGAATTGAAGGCTAAAAGTACTGAAAATTGCATTGCCAGGAATAGCCTCTGAACTGGACCATTGAAACCTGCCGAAAATAGCACTGTCAAAGATAGTACTTACTATAAATAGCATACTGCTAAAAATAGTGTCTCCAAAGTGATTTTAACCACATTTTGTGCAGCTATGGCAACTTACTTAAAATAGTAAGTCCGGAAAAGCCCTTAGATTCAATTGCATGTCACACCATCGCGTGGCTCTCTGAAAACCTAGAAAAACCTAGAAAATTAAGCTGTCCTCACCCCCACTTACTAAAAATAGTAAGTATACCAAACTCCACTGATTGCTACGTATGTACCATCATTGCGAAGCTTTCTGAAAACCTACAAGGAATTCAAAATCAAAATTGTAAAACTTCAATATGTAAGCCACGAAAATTGCCAAAACATCGTCCTATAAAAATAGGAAACCCAAATTTTGCCTTTGACTGACCAACGGGTGTCGGGATTGGCGAACAATCCCCAAAACAAACTAGAGTGGAAATGGGGACATTACAGTCCGCCCTTCCCAAAATTGCTTGTCCTCAAGCAATGCCACCACAACTCCAGAAAAATTTTAACTGATCCACGCCAACGCAAGTACGATCCCAGGGTCCCATGTCTGTCTGAGGAAGAACCCACCATGCCGATGTTGCGTCACTCTGATCACATTAGTGAAAACTTCATGGCAAAACTGCACTAACCTCCCTTGTAACTCCAAAATGTTACCATCCATGATACTCAAACTGAAAAATCTTGAAGGACTAAAATCAATATCATGCAGCATCTTATGCCCATAAATCTCTGAGTAACCAATATCAACAATGCCATTGTCTATCACAAGCCTGGGCAATAGGAAATAAATTCTACTCAACTCACAATCAAACTCCCCAACATATCTCCCCAAGGTGTCAAGCAGAGCCATGACTGTAAATGTGACTTCTCCAAATCTCCCTGCAAGGAGGAAAACAATCCTTTGCAAGAGCTCAACAAACTCATCCCTATAACTCCACATGAATATACTAGGCCTCAATTGAATTATTCTTATACAACAATGGAGACTTCTGAAAACTCTTACAGTTCCCACTCCAAGTACCTCAGAATGATGAACCAAAGAAAGCAAAGGTTCGCTGTCCCAATCATAAGAAGAAGAGAGGGCATAAGGATAACCACTAGTTAGAGCTTGAACACTTGATATGGAAAGAGGCAAGCTAACTAGTAGTCAGAGATGAAATTTGCAGACAAAATTCCAAGATCTCCGCATACACAAAAGAAAATAATCTCTGCAATAAAATTACTGTAAAACTTGCATTCTGCAATATTGTTGGTTGAAAATTTTGTACACTCATGAAAGCAAACAAAATTGTGGCTTCAACCACAGCGTGTGAGTATGAAACTCTCCTAATTAAGGGAAGGCTCCCCCTATCTATCTAAAACTGAAATAAAAACAGGATGGGACAACAGTCTTCCTTCTTTCTTCAAGGAAGCCTATATCCTTTTCTCTCCTTAGAAAAGTGATAGCAAGAAAATGTATAATAATGGTAACAACTTCAAATGAAAATGAGAGAAAGGAAATGAAGTTTCCTGAAAGCTCAAAGACTCCCGTCACTTCCTTCGGGATGGGACAACAATATCAAGCTCAAAGACTTGACTATTGGAAGTCCTATCTACCCTTTGCTATACTAAATTTTTACAACGAATAAAAGATAACAGCTCAAAGACTGGAATAATCTATTCTTTCAACACAAAGACAAGAACTAATGCAAGCTCAAAGACTTGCTGCTATTTCTTATCAAACAGTAATTTTTCCTCAAGAATAGACGCAAGCTCAAAGACTTGCTGCTCCTTCAAGAGAGTTTCCCATTTTAATTAATCTTATCTACTTGCAGCTCAAAGACTATAAATCAGATTGGACTAAGCTCCTTTAGAAACACTTTGCATAGAAGAAATAAAAAGATTCAAAGACTCAAAACTTGAGTAATCCTTCTTTATTATTCTTCAAAAACTTTCAATCCACATACATAAGCTCAAAGACTTCTTGCTGTAAATTTGGCAGAGTTTTTGCTTGCTTTCCAAAAGATAAAAATTACAATAGACTCCTCCAGTATTTATATAAGAGGAGCCTTGAGAAAAAGGTGGGAGGATCCTAACTAACTTGAGAGATTCTCTCAACCACCAAGACTCATTCAATAACTAACTGAGACTTCAATAACTAACTGAGACTTATTCCAACTACAGTTCTAATTGGACACAACTTGTAGTTGCCTTACATGTAGTTACAAAAGTGCAAGTAATGTGTAACTTGCTTTTTACAAAAAAATACTTTTACATGTAACTTGTCAAAACAAAATTACAAATGCATAACTAAAACTATTCCATGTGTCCAAAGACACGACTCTAACTGCATCATCCTTTGTCTGTGATGATCTTCACGTCGCTTGAGGGTGCTAGAACTTGAAGTATTCTGGATTGGTAAAGACATCTTGAACCGGAACGGGAACTTGCATCCTTATCTTCTTGCTTGGGGTAGTATTGGTTTTTCAAGAGGGAAAGGGCAGCCTTCCTCTTTTTATGTCATGACCATCTTTGTCTTGAAAGCATTCTATGTTCTCAACCATGAATTCTTATTGTATCTCTTCTTTGTATCATCCTTCATTCGTGAAATCTTCTTGCAAAATAAGGCCCATGCCTTAATCCATTGATTTGGTAGATCGTGTGTGCAAACCGGACTGACAAGGGAAGAGAGAAATTGATGCAAAAATGGGCTCACAAGTGAATTTCGGGTTTTGGAAGTTGCATTACATGTGTGGGGAAAACAAGAGCATTAACTTGCAATTGCGGGGAACAAACATGCAAATTCATATGCGTAATGGGTAACTACAAGTTTGCACTTGTAATTGGACCTTTAGAACTCATTTTCAAGTGTTTTTTTAGTGCATTTTGGACCAATTTCGGGTTCTAGATGGCTGACCGCAGGTAGACTTTAAATGGGGAAAATGAATGAAGGTGTGAAATGAGTGGATGAAATGGTATGTATGGATGAGGGAATTGGAAGCGGATAGGTAAAAATGAATTTCAAGAAGATCACTTGGAACTTTGCCAATGCAAAAATGGGAAGAACTTTCAACTTGCAACTCGGATTTCAAAACCCGAAATTGGGAAGAACTTGATTTTTTCGTCATTGAAGCTGGATTTTTGGACTAAAGAAGGTTAAGTCTTTGTCCAAAAAGGGAAGAACACTCAAAACATTCCTCTTGCAAATGATTGGGAAGAACACATCAAGAGGTAGAACTCTTTACACTTGCAAATCTCTTTGCAAATTTGGGAAGAACACATCTTTCTTATTTTGAAACTTGATTTTTGGACCAAAGAAGATTAAGTCTTTGTCCAAAAAGGGAAGAACACTAATTTTCCTCTTACTTGCAATCGGGTTTGTAAAACCCGAATGCAAGTAAAGAAGGAGAAATTCCAAAGGGGAAGAACAACTTTACTTTACAAATTTCTTTGTAAAATGGGGAATTTCCTCTCACAAAAACCGAGTTTTGGGGAAGAACCAACCATTTAGAAATTAGAAAAATGAAACAAGAAGAAAAGAAATCTTACCTTGCTCCAATCTGAAAATGCTTCTTCAACAAGATGATTAATCTTTGGAAGAAGAAAGAAAAACTCTTAAGTAAACACAAACCGCAATCCCCAAACCCTAGCCACGTTTTCGAAAAAATGCCCAAAACTGAAAAACGTGGCAGCAAATGCATGAGAAATGGCATGGAAAATGGCCAAGACTCTTTCTAACCTCAACGCGTTAGCATACCAAGCCAAAACGATTCATAACATTGCTGATTCGTGGCATTCCAAATGGCAAAAAAACGTGGTTTTTTGAAAAAATGTGGTTTTTTGAAAAAACGTGGCTGCTGTTATATAACATAAAAACCAGCAATCTTAACCTCCATGTGGCGTGAAAGGTGTTTGAAAATGCATGGAAATAGGAAGGAATCCTAAACGCCTTCCTCCTCCAACAAATTTTCCACAAAAAATTGCTAAAAATCCTCAAAAAAACGTTTTTCCTTGCAAATCGGGTTTTTTGGAACAAATAGCAAGTTTAAAATGTCAAAAATGCACTTTATAAGCAAAATCGGGTTTTTTGGAACAAAGTGCAAGTTTTAAATTGTCACTTTTTCATCAACAAGGCAAAATAGGGTTTTAGAAATGCAATTACAAGTTTAAAATCCTCAAAAATGCACTTTATGAGCAAAATCGGGTTTTAGAAAAGAAATTACAAGTAAAATTACTTGTAATAGGGAAATAGAATTCTCTTTACAAGTGATTTCACTTAAAACATGTAAAGGGGTTTTAAAATCCCATTTACAAATTTTATTTTAACATTATAAAAACAACTTTAAGTTATAAAGACATGTAAAGGGGTTTTAAAATCCCATTTACAATTTTTTAAACACTTAAAGTCAAGCTACTGGTAATGGGGGTTTTAAAACCCCCATTATAAGTTTTATGAAAACTTGCAATTGGAGAAAAATTCCCCTACAAGCCTAAAAGCTTCAAGGGGGGTTTGAAAAACAAATTACCAGTTACTGGTATTCATCGAAAAATTCCCCTACATTGAAGCAAAAACATAGCAAACGGACTTGAAATACGACGAAATTCAAAATGTAGCTTGGGGATGGATCAACGATCGATCCAGCCCAAGGATGGGGCGAAGTTATGCATCGGGAAGCGTGCCATAGAGTAAAATCTTCAACTTGCAGTGACTGTTCTGAAACCCAAAATTGCACAAAAAGCTAGGAAAAGGAAGACCAAAACTCACCAAAACTTGGACGATGATGGCAAAGACACCCCCCAATGATTTGACACTATCAAATGTGAGTTTTGTACCTCGTAAAGCGTGCCTTGGAGACAAAAATGACACTTTTTAGGCAAAAATTTGTAGGGGTTGTCACATTTTTGAGAATCCAAAAACGAGGACAACAAATATCTCCTACGGGAGGAAAAAATACAATTATATAGGCATATAATATGCCATGTCTGGGTGAGTTGGAATATCTTCCGAATCTCACGTGAATAACAAAACAAAAACAAATTAACAAATAAAATAACAAAATACTAACTTGTGCTAACCTCCTAACAACTAGGAACTAACATATTACTTCTTACTTTTTATTTTCGACATTTACATAAGATAAAACTAATAAAAATAATACTATGCTAATAACTTATATAAATCCTATGCATACCCTATGAATCCTCATCATTCCTCCCAACAATATTAGCATTGGACTCCAATGCTCACAAAAGAGAAGGAAACTCCTGAGATAGCTGATGATGAGAGATCCAACGAGCCTGATGCGAAAGGCGACCTTGCTTGGCAACAAGGTAGGAAGTGGTGGAACCATGTAGTGTTTGACGAGTCTTTGTATCAAAAATTCTATCAGAATCTAGCAGAAGCTGAAAATCAGGAACAACATCTGCAGGATGGTTGACAGTAGGCTCAGTTTCTAGTGTTGACTCATGGTAATGCTTGAGAAGATCAACATTAACAACATCATGGATGCCCAACTGATCTGGAGGATCAAGTTGAAAAGAATTCTTCGACACTTTTGAAGAATAGTGTAAGGCCCAAAACGGAGTGGCTTGACCTTGCTATGTGCTTTCTCCTGGAAACGAGGTTTGTCCAAGTATAGCCAAACTTTATCCCCAACTTGAAAAGTATGAGGGATACGATGACAATCCATAACTTGTTTTTTCTTTTCTTGAGTCTTTTGAAGAATTTGAATTACTTTGGTCTGAAGACTCTACAAATGTTGAATAAAGGCTTGGGCCTTATCTTGCTCTTTTTGAATATGCATAGTGGCTGGAGATGGCAAGGATAATGGCAACTCATATGGAGCCAACGGCTGAAAACCAAGACATACCTCAAAAGGTGAGTGACTTGTAGATGAGTGAACTACCCGATTGTATGCATGCTCTATGTGGGTTAGGCTCAAATCCCACTTGGCAAGAGAGATATGATGATAAATCCTTAAACTTTGTATAAGAGTTCGGTTCACAACTTCAGTCTAACCATCTGACTGAGGATGAAAAGCAGTGGAGAAGCTAAGGGAAATTTGTAATATCCTCAATAATTTTTTTTTATTTTAAACACAACAAACACTTTAAGCACCCGTCAAGGTTAGGAAAGCTAATTTCAATGCTGCTGAAAGTAACCCTTTCCACCTTTTGATCACCGAGAGCCCAATCTGGGAGGGTGAGTGATGCGGGAGCATCCCCGGTTCATAGCAATCTTGCATCAACCAAAAAAATATTTCCTTTCTGTTTGTAGTTTCACAATTTCTTTCTGTGTTTCTTAGATTTGGCTCACCGAAACCTATGGAGTTGGATTTTGCTTGAAGACTTGATGATTTTCCTTATTCCCAAACCGTGGAGCATTTGGATCATTTTCCGACAAGTTACCGCTACCAGTTTTCAAGACAGTTTTCTGTTACCGATTGCCTGGACCTATTTGCATTGGTGATCTACTGGATCCTTTCCATAGCTTGTGGAGCCCTGAGCGTTGATTCTGATGTTCCTTGGTGTGTGGCCGACCTTTCCCTGTGATCTGCACTTCATCCTTTGGATTTTTCGGAGGAATTTCTTTGGCGGAGGCCGATCTTGTTGGTTTTACACGTTAGGTCTTGTTCTTTGGGTTTTGATCCCTTTTGGGTCGACCAGATCCCCTTGGATCGTATAAATCATTGTAATAGAGCATTAGAATGTAATCGAAGAAGTTAGACAAAACATAGAAGATAGATCTTAAGATTTGAGGTCTCGGTTGTGACTTGTTTTGTATTTTGAGCATGTTTTAGCAGGCCCGTGAGCCGGTTACTGTAACCCGGTTGTTACCGGTTGGTTGTAATCAGTTTTCATTATATAATTTAATCTGTTCTGCATTGCCTCCATCATGTCCTTGTGTTTCCGTTGTGTTTACTCTTACTGATCGGTTTGGACTGATCTCTTTGAGGTGCCTCCTAGCCGGTGACTGCACCAAGTGCTATCAGAGTGAGCTTTCGTTCTGGAGATTGCGTTGTCCTGAGATTTTTGTTGTAGGTCAGCAGACTGTGGATCCGACCTGCAGCTGCAGAGGACTGGCGTAAAGATGGTGCGAAGAGGAAATAGGGATGGTGCTGTGATGAAAATGTTGAGAGGAATTGTAGCCCGGTTGGAAGCCGTGGAGACAGCCCAGAGAAGAGGCCGACATATTCAAGATGCAAGTGAAGATGAAGGAGAAGAAGCTCCGACAGAACAAGTAAACCCTCAACGGTTTTTGTATGAAGAAAGGTTTTTGAGGGTTTTGAGTAGGGCGAATACTAAACCTCATTTTACGCCACCGGAATATGATGGAAAGTTGGATTCAGATGAATTGATAGATTGGATCTCGGAGATGGAGAAATATTTTGATTTTGAAAACACTGTAGAAGAAAGGAAGGTGAAATATGCCTGTACCCAGTTGAAAAGTCATGCATCTCTTTGGTGGGAGCATTTACAGGTTGATAGACAGAGAAGAGGTAAAGAGAAGATCAAGACATGGGATCGGATGGTTGCTAAGTTGAAATCAAAATTTATGCCAGCTGATTATCAAGTAAATCTATTACGAAAGTTGCAGAATTTGAGATAGAAGGAATCTAGTGTGAAGGAGTACACCGAGGCATTTTACAAGTTGAATATCAGATTCAGACATGTTGATGATGAAGTTGAACAAGTTGCCAGATATTTGAATGGATTGCGGGTGTCTTTACAAGATGAACTCAATTTGATCAAATTGTAGAGTGTTGAAGAAGCTTATCAGTATGCCCTGAAAGCAGAAGAGAAGCTAAACAAAAGACATGAGCAAAGGCAGAGAGGCAGAGGTGGAAGGTTTTCTGGAGGAAGAGGATATAGCGGAGGTAGAGGAATCTGTACGGATCAGAACAAGGATAAAGAAGCGAGCAAAAAAGGTAATTCATACTGGAAAGATGATAGAAATTTCTACCGAGGAGAGAACCAAATGGCTACCGGAATGAGAATTTTGGAAGAGATGACAGAAGACAAGACAAGAGAGTGTTTAGAGGAACTTGCTATAAGTGTGGAGGAGAAGGACATCGTGCTTTCGAATGTATGAAGACGGAGAATACTGGAAGAATAGTAGTGGTGGAAGAAAACCCCACCGGATCAGATAATAAACCGGAAGATGGAGAATTGTTGATGATAAGGAGAACTTTGTTTCATACTAGGAGAGATGAAGAGGCCTTGCAGAGGAAGAATTTGTTCAAGACCAGATGTAAGGTATCCAGTAAGTGCTGTAAAGTTGTCATTGATAGTGGTAGTTCAGATAATCTTGTTGCAAAAGAGATGGTGAATAAGTTGAATTTGGAAAGATTGAAACACCCTAATAAGCCTTATCAGATAGCATGTATTTAGGATGATCATAAGTTGTTAGTAAGTGAACAATGTTTGGTGAAATTGAAAATTGGGAATTATCATGATGAAGTTTTGTGTGATATTATGCCTATGGATATTTGTGACGTTTTGTTGGGTAGACCTTGGCAGTTTGATAGACAGGCAATACATGATGGGAGGAAGAATACATACACTATTGTGGCCAATGGGACGAAGCAAACCTTCTTGCCCTTGGAGGAGCCTTTGAAGAGTGAAGTTTGTACGAATGCTAGAATCTGTTTGGTGGATGGAAGGAAATTCTTGGATGGATTGAGACATGAGAATGTGTGTTTTGCCTTAGTTCCTAAAAGACTGAGAATCCGAAGCATGAAGAAGAACAACTGGAAGAGAAAAGATTTGCTGACAGAATATGAAGACATCATTTCAGATAATGTGCCTGATGGATTACCACCCGTGAGAAGTATCAGTCATTTCATGGACCTGGTTCCTGGAGCTAGTTTGCCTAACAAAGTTGCACACCGGATGACACCGACAGAGAATGAAGAGTTGAATAGACAACTGTAGGAGTTGTTGAAGAAAAGTTTGATCAGAGAAAGTCTGAGCCCTTGTGCAGTACCAACAGTATTAGCACCTAAGAAGAATGGAGAATGGAGGATGTGTACCGATTCCAGAGCAATAAACAAGATCACAGTGAAATTACCGGTTTCCTTTGCCTAGGATGGATGACATAATGGACTGTTTGAGTGGAGCCAAATACTTTACAAAGATAGACTTGAAGAGTGGATATCATCAGATCAGGATCAAAGAAGGAGATGAGTGGAAGACAACATTCAAGACAAATGAAGGACTGTAAGAATGGTTGCTGATGCCTTTTGGGTTAACTAATGCACCGAGTACTTTCATGAGGCTTATGAATGAGATATTGAAGAAATTCTTGGGTAAGTTTGTTATTGTATATTTGGATGACATTTTGATTTTTAGTAAGAAAAAAGAGGAGCATTTGTTGCATTTGAGACAAGTTTTGTAGAGGTTGAGAGAAGAAAAGTTGCTGATAAATCTTAAGAAGTGTACTTTCATGAAAAATGAGTTAGTCTATTTGGGATTTGTAATATCTGAGGATGGTTTGAAGATGGACCCTAAGAAAGTAAAAGCAATTGTTGAGTGGCCTACACTGGAAAGCATTGGAGAGGTAAGATCATTTCATGGATTGGCTAGTTTCTTCCGGAAGTTCATCAAAAATTTCTGTTCAGTTTGTAACCCTATGATTGAGACAATGAGGGGAGATCGGAAAGAATTCAAGTGGACCACGGGAGCAAACAAAAGTTTTGAACTGTTGAAGTAGAAAGTGACTGAGCAACCCATGTTAGCTTTACTAGATTTCATTAAAGTATTTCAAGTGGATTGTAATGCAAGTGGAACAACAATTGGAGCAGTAGCTTAAGGGAGAGCAGTAGCTTATTTCAGTGAGAAATTGAATGATGCCCGAAGGAGATATTTAGTGTATGATCAAGAATTTTATGCCATAGTTCAAGCCTTTGAGAAGTGGAGACATTACCTGTTGCCTAAGGAGTTTGTGTTGTATACGGATCATCAAGCTTTGCAATATTTGAATAGTCAGAGTAAGATGAATCAGAGACATATGAGATGGGTAGAATTTTGCAGAGTTACACCTTTGTGTTGAAGCATATAAGTGGTAAATCTAACAAAGTTGCTGATGCATTGAGTAGAAGGAATTTGCTGACAGAGATGAGAGTGACAGTATTAGGATTTGAGGAATTGAAGACCTTGTATAATGATGACCTAGATTTTGCAGAATCTTGGAGAGCATGTAGAGAACCGGTTACGGTAGATAGAAGCAAGTGGTTGGATTACTTCATTCAGGATGGGATGTTATTAAGAGGAATACAACTGTGCATACCTAAGAGTTCTATGAGGGAGAATCTGATAAAGGAGAAACATAGTGGAGGATTAGCCGGACACTTTGGTGTTGACAAAATAGTAGCATTGGTGAGTGAGCATTACTTTTGGCCCCATATTCATAAGGATGTTCGGAAATATGTGTAAAGTTGTAGAGTTTGTCAAGTTGCAAAGGGTAGTAGTCAATGTGGGATTGTATAAACCTTTGACAGTACCGGTAAGACCTTGTGAGGATAGAAGCATGGATTTCATACTGGGATTGCCCGAAACACAGAGAGGGAATGATTCTATATTTGTGGTAGTGGATAGATTCTTGAAGATGGCTCATTTCATACCTTGTAAGAAGACATCAGATGCATTACATGTAGCATACCTATTTTTCAAGGAAGTAGTGAGATTGCATGGATTACCTAAGAGCATAGTTTCAGACAGAGACTAAGTTTGTTGGTTATTTTTGGAGAACGCTTTGGAAGAAGATGGAGACAGTTTTGAAGTTCAGTTCTACTTTTCACCCATAGAATGATGGACAGACAAAAGTAGTTAACCGAAGCTTGAGAAATTTATTAAGATGTTTAGTTGGAGACAAAATCGGAAGTTGGGATTGGATTCTTGCACAAGCAGAGTTTGCCTACAATAATTCAGTAAACATGAGTACCGAAAGAACACCTTTTGAGATTGTTACCAGAGCACGCCCTAGAGGTATATCAGAATTAAGAGATATTAGCAGTGAAGACTGGAGAAGTTCAGAAGTAGAAGAATTTGCAGATCACATGAAGGACTTACATATTCAAGCTAAGCAACATTTGGAGGACATGAACAACAAGTATAAGGAGAAAGAATATGAGAAGAGAAGACATAAGGAATTTGAAGTTGGCGATGAAGTGATGGTGTATCTGAGAAAATAAAGACTCCCAGTTGGAACTTATAACAAGTTGCAGATGAGAAAGTTTGGAGCTTGCAAGATTTTGAGAAAGTTCAGTTCTGGAAATGCATATGAAGTGGAGTTACCGAATAGTCTGAGTATTTCACCTATATTTAACATTGCAGATCTTCATCAGTATCATGAACCAAAATTCAGTGAGGGCAGCATTGCAGACTTGGAGAAACAGTTGCCCCAGAAGGAACCAGATCAGATTGAAGACATTTTGGACAGTAGGATTGGGTGTAGTACCCGAAGCAATTAGTATAAGTAGTATTTTGTGAAGTGGAAAGATAGACTAGTTGAAGATTCATCTTGGATTTCGTAGGCAGAGGTAGACTTCCTTGGTTTTCCTCTAACCCCAACAAAGTGAGAGACTCACTTTTTCATCAAACCCGGATGTCTGATGCAGGAGCATCCCCGATTTGTAGCAATCTTACATCAACCAAAAAATTATTTCCTTTCTGTTTGTAGTTTCAACATTTCTTTCTGTGTTTCGCAGATTTGGCTCACCGGAACCTATGGAGTTGGATTTTGGTTGAAGACTTGATCATCTTCATTATTCCTAGACTGTGGAGCATTTGGATCATTTTCTAGCAAGTTATCGCTACCGGTTTCCAAGACAGTTTTCTGTTACCGGTTGCCTGGACCTATTTGCATTGGTGATCTACCGGATCCTTTCCATAGCTTGTGGAGCCCTGAGCGTTGATTCCGATGTTCCTTGGCATGTGGCCAACCTTTCCCCGTGATCTACACTTCATCCTTTGGATTTTCTGGAAGAATTTCTTTGGCGGAGGCCGACCTTGTTGGTTTTACATGTTAGGTCTTGTTCTTTGGGTTTTGATCCCTTTTGGGCCGACCGGATCCCCTTGGATCGTATAAATCATTGTAATAGAGCATTAGAATGTAATCGAAGAAGTTAGACAGAACATAGAAGATAGATCTTAAGATTTGAGGTCCTGGTTGTGACATGTTCTGTATTTTGAGCATGTTTTAGCAGGCCTGTGAGCCGGTTATTGTAACCCGGCTGTTACAGGTTGGTTGTAATCAATTTTCATGATATAATTCAATCTGTTCTACATTGCCTTCATCATGTCCTTGTGTTACCGTTGTGTTTACTCTTGTTGATCGGTCTGGACTGATCTCTTTGATGTCCCTCCTAGCAGGTGACTCCACCAGTGAGAGCATACAATTTTGAGGGGATCGTTATATGCTTGGAAACTGAAATTGATTACAAATTTGGGTAGCAAGCCAGCCCCTTTTGCTTATTCAACGGGAGATGGAAACTCAAAAACTTCCTGGCGGCAATCTGCTAGGAACAAACCAAACACTGAAAATAACAATCACTCTACCGCTTATGCAGCGGGAGGACAATTACAAACCAAAATTACAATCACTGAAGGCGGCTAGGCCAACCTCTTCCAATTGTGCAGTGGGAATTACATAGAAGAAAGCAAACTGAAACAGCTAATGGTACTACCATTTAGCTTTACAATAAACATCACATAAGATGGAAGAGAATAAGAAGATACAAGCTAATACAAATACTAGACTATGAGATAAGTACAACTGAAAATAGAAGAAATCACTATACCAATCTACTGTTGCAGAAAACAGCCTGCTGCCACTTCACAACAGCCACCACGAACCACATCAAACACAAAGATCTCTCCAATGAAGCTACAAGAACACTGGGGACTCGCACAATGCCCAAGAAGCAAGCAAACACTGAAATCACACCACCAATCTCCCACACAAACACACCAAAGATGCCCAACAACACACACCAAGAAAAAATGGCCAGCAAGGAGGGTATGACGAACAAGTAGATTCTACCTCCTTGGAAAATCACACACCACACCAAAAAACGGGCCCTTCTGAGGAAGAAGTCGCCCAAAAATCAGCTACCAAACAAAACAATTGCTACAAAAATCGAACCATGCATTCACAAGATCCAACCACAGCTAGGAGTGGTGTCTCACACTCGAAGTTTGCCAAATGAACTAGGAGGTTTTCACTCTTGAAGAAGTTTGGAGTCAATCTGACAACATAACGATATAATTTGTTCTGAGATGTCCAAATGAAGCCCCACACCCTATATTTATAGAACAAATCTTCTCCAAATTCACTTCAAATTCATTTCCAAATGAAATGAAATTCCATTACATGAATGGGTGCCAAAAAGCAGAAGACCACTTAATAATTTTTAATAAATCATAAGTCTATTCCCAAAGTGGGCGTCCAACTCCAGTTAAGGCAAAATGTAAGATAAATTTATCTTTTAATTCAACCCCTTAATTCTCCAAAATGGCGTCAAAATTATTCAATCCATAGGCTAAAGTCCCGCTAAATATTTCCAAAATGTGATGCGAAAACAACACAATTATTTCAACAACAGAATATAACGCCAAAATAAAATATTAACTTAAGTCATTTAAATGATAAATGACTAAGTCCAATAAATTGCACTCTGAACTCAACTCTGCCTGGCAGAAATAGAACTAAGTTGCTGAGTCATCCCATTAGACTGCCAAAAATAGCCGATGCTGCTTGGCTCAATTGAAACCCTAAGAAAATCATACTTACTAAAAATAGTAAGTGACTCACACTCCGTTAGGGCACAAACCGGGACCAGCTGTTACTTACTATAAATAGTAAGTCCACTAAAGAATAGTCAGATGAAGTTGCATGTCATACTGTTGGAAAACTCTTGAAAAATGTGCTATTTTGACCCTACTTACTAAAAATAGTAAGTTTGCAAACCTCAACTGAATGTGATGCTTGTATCACCATTGCGAAGCTCTCTGAAAACCAAACAAATCTCCACAATTAGAAGTCCCAAACTCCAACTGCTTCCCACTCAAAATCCTCCTAGAAGATGGAAACCCTAATTTTGCCAAAAATAGCCTACGGGCCTCTTGAATAGGCTATTTTTCACCAGGAGTGATCAGTGGTTGGAAGGGGACATTATAGTCCGCCCTCCCTAAGATTGCTTGCCCTCAAGCAATCACAAGCCTGGATCTTGCAGAATCTCCTCATTCTCCCAAGTAGCATCCTCAACAAGTAAGTTCTTCCATTTGATTAGGTACTCCTTGATCGCCCTTTTTCTCAAAGAACGCCCCCTGAAGTCAATGATAACTTCGGGAATCAAAACCAACTCTCCCTCCTCATCAATTGGAGGCAACTTCGCTGAAGCTACAACATTATGTCCAAGAGCCTTCTTAAGGCGAGACACATGAAATACATTGTGAATCCTGCTGCTCGCCAGAAGTTCCAACTCATACGCCACTTCCTGAATCCTTCTGATGACTCTGAAAGGTCCGTAGAAACGTGACATCAATTTCTCAGCTCCACTCTTCTTTAGAGAAGATTGTTTGTAAGGTTGGAGCCTTGGAGCCTCAAGTAAACCATGTCGCCCACCTCAAAGGTGCGCTCAATCCGCTGCTGATCAACATACAACTTCTGCTGATTCTGTGCATGCCGAAGATTATCCCTCAAAGACCTCAAAATGTCCTAACTCTACTGTGTCATATCCTTCGCTTGAGGGGTTCTGCTATCACCAAATATCAAATCAGCAAATCTAGGAGCTTCATAGCCATATAATGCCATGAATGGTGACATTCTGATGGTCATATGATAGGAGGAGTTGTAACAATACTCTCCTAGGTGAAGCCACCTCACCCATGCATTCTGCTGCTTCGAGACATAGTTTCTAAGATATCCCTCTGACCACTTATTCACTATCTCGATCTGCCCATTAGTTTGAGGGTGGTCACTTGTGCTTGGAGTGAGCACAGTACCACATAGTCTGAAGATCTCCTGCCAAAAAGCACTTAGGAACTTGCTGTCCCTATCACTTACAATGTTCTTCGGCAATCCATGTAACTTGAACACCTCCCGAAAGAATACATCAGCAACTTGTGCTGCTGTAAATGAGCTGGTGATGGCGAAAAAGTGAGCAAACTTAGTCAATCTATCCACCACAACATATACACAATCCTTCCCCTGAGCTCGTGGCAACCCAGTGATGAAGTCCATGGATATACTTTCCCATTTTTAACTGGGAATGGGCAAAGGTTGTAACAAACCAGCCGGTAGAGTGTTCTCATCTTTGTTCTTCTGACATGTATGACACTCCTTAATGTATCTCAAGACATCATTTTTCAACCCCTTCCAAGAAAATCTTTCTCGGATTTGCCTGTAAGCCTTGAAATAACCTTGGTGACCAGCAAGGGGAATGTCATGGAAGGTCTGCAAAATCTTCTCCTTAAGCTTAGATTCAGCCACAATAAAGATCCTTCCCTTGTATAAGATCAACGCCTCAACCACTTTGTACTTTTCATCCCTCAACAATGCTAGTTGCAAACTGATTTTTGGCGTAATCAGCAAGCAACAACTCTCTCCAATCTGCAGTAAGCTCGCACAAAGAGCTCAAGTGGGGTCTTCTAGATACAACATCAACCACAATGTTATTCCTCCCTTTGACATACTCAATGTCAAAGTCGTAAGCCTGTAGCTTACTCACCCATTTTTGTTGTCTCTCATTCAAGTCCCTCTGATGCATGAAGTGCTTAAGACTGTTGTGATTAGTCTCAACAACAAACTTACTCCCCACAAGGTACTGCCTAAACTTCGCAAGAGCATGCATTATGGCAAGCATCTCTTTATCATATATGGAATATAATCTTTCAGCTCCTCTCAGTTTTCTACTTTCAAAAGCAATAGGATGCTTGTCTTGCATAAGGACCGCACCAACACCTTCTCTTGATGCATCACACTGTAGTTCGAAAGGTTTGGTGAAATCTGGTAAGGCCAAAACAGGGCACGAGCTCATAATCTCCTTGAACCGATCAAACACTATTTGTGCCTTTTCTGACCACTCAAAAGCTCCTTTCCTAGTGAGATCTGTGAGGGGGGTAGCCAACTGAGAATATCCCTTCACAAACCTTCTGTAAAAATCACATAGACCCAAGAATCCCTTCAAGTGTGTTATGTTCTTAGGTGGTGGCCAATCAATGATAGCTCTAATCTTTTCAGGATCCACCTTCACACCTTCTGCACTGATGATGTGACCAAGATAGAGAAGCTCTCTCATTCCAAATTCACATTTGGACTCCTTAGCAAATAGGGATTGGGACTTAAGTATACTGAGCACTTCGTCCATGTGCTGCAAGTGCTCCTTCCAAGATTTGCTGGAAATGAGGATATCATCAAAAAATATGAGTACAAACTTCCTCAACTGCTTCTGAAAGATCTTATTCATGTAAGACTGGAACGTGGAAGGAGCATTAGTCAAACCAAAAGGCATGACTAAGAATTCAAAATGCCCAAAGTGGCATCTGAAAGCAGTCTTCTCAATATCAGATGCTCTCATTCTGATTTGATGGGTAGCTCGATCTGAGATCTATCTTTGAGAAGAACACAACACCATGTAGCTCGTCAATGAGCTCATAAATCCTTGGAATAGGGTACCGATTCTTAATGGTTTTCTGATTTAGTGCTCGGTAATCCACGCACATACGCATGGTCCCATCCTTCTTTTTCACCAATACAACAGCTGAAGCAAACGGGCTCTTGCTTGGCCTAATGTAATCCTTGTCTAGCAGCTCCTTAATGGCTTTCTCAATCTCGTCCTCTTGGGGTATCGATAAGGAGTAGTCATGACAGGCTTAGTGCCTTCTTCTAACTCAATGATGTGTTCAGTATCACGCTCAGGCGGTCTACCAGGAGGTGGATTCTCAAACACCTTACTCCTTTTTGTAAGCAAAGCTTGAATGTCATCAGGATAACTTCTTTTCTCTTGAGGTGAATCAAATGCCATGATCATACACTTGGGAGATCTACCAAGAGGTGGTTTCCCAAAGACCTTACTCTTATTTGTGATTAGTGCTTGAATGTCTGCAGAGTAGCTTCCCTTGTCTTCAAGTGGACTTGACGGCATTATCAAACACTCTACTGCCCACTCCACTTGGTTATGGTAGATTAGCCTCTCCATACTCTTCAATGAAACAACTCTAAGACCACCATTGGACATTCCTCTCAATACCACCTTCTTCCCATTAGACATGAATTTCAGCTCCATGGTTTGTAGATTTAATGTGATGTCACCAAGAGATCTCAGAACACTGAATCCCAAGGACTGCATCATTAGTCCCTCCAATGCTAACCACAAAGAAGTCATCTCTAATTTCATGATTTCCCAACTTCAGAGACATGTTGGAAACCATTCGGTTGCATGATATAGTGGAGCCATCAGCTACCATGACTTTAAAGCCTTCTACTTCCTCAACCACTAGTCCTCTCTTTGCAACAATTCTCTCATCAATGAAATTGTGAGTCACTCCTGTGTCAATGAGAGCAATGACACGATGTTCTCCTATCTCTCCCCGAACTCTAAAGGACTCATTTTTGTGGATGCTCGAGAGTTGAGCAACCACTCCTCTATCTTTTGGCTCACTTTTAGGCCCTTCTGGAGCCTCTTCATACTCGCTGTACTCATTTTCAGTCTGTTCTGAAATTTCAAAGTCTGATCCATCAGCTGAATAGGACTCCATTTGATGTAAATTGCTCTTCCCATGACATTTATGTCCTGGGGCCCAAGGTTCTCTGCAAGAGTAGCAAAGATTCTTCGTCTAGAGCTCTTGATGGAGCTCATCATCCATCCGGGAAGGAAACTTTTTATGCTGATTGGAAAATTTCTTCTTGTCCTTCCGAAATGAAGAAGGCTTGGACTGAAATTTGGACCTACGGGCAGCCAACTCCATACTTCTTGATTTATTGATGGCTTCAACTAAGGTAGGCGGATCAAATGCTTTGACCCATCCTTTCAAGGGCTCTTCAAGACCTTCTGTGAAAAGAACAACTAGCCTCTTCTCTGAAATGCTGCTGACCATAACTGAGAGATTTTGGAATTTAGTTATGTAATTATCCAAGGAGCCTTGCTGTTTGAGTTGAGCGAGCTCTCTGAACTTGACCTCCAGATCCTTACATTCGAACCGCTCAATCAACTTGTTTGTGAATTCAGCATAGGTGGTTATCAAGTTATAACCAAGGGTGACCAACCCATGGTACCACCATTCGTGAGCAACACCATCCAAGTGCAAGTGGCGAACTTGATGGCTTCTTCTTCGGGCATAGGCCCGAAGGACAAATAATTGTCCAACTTCTGCACCCACGCTCTAGCTGTACTCTTACTGCTTCTATCAAAATGCGGTAGAGTAACCTTCCTAAGAGCTTGCTGATAGTCTCTTGGAGTGGAGTATCGATTATCATATCTTCCTTCCCTCCTCTACTGATTCTTGAACTGGTCAAGAGACGAGACATTTCGGATCTCTTGGGGAAGTGATGCATACTCCATGAAACTAGCTTGGATCTCATCAGCCACAGGGACTTCTACTTTAGGAGGCGGTGCTTCCTTTGGAAGGAAAACTGGTTGCAAAGGCCTTGACACTGATCCAACAGGCATTCCACCATTGTTTCTACTATGGTTGCTGCCATTCCCATTACCACCGGAATTGTTGGAAGTGCTGGCATTATTTCCATTAGTATTTTGATTCTGGTCTTGACTATGCCCTCCTCAAGCATTCTGTCTAAAAGTGGCTAACATCTAGGACATCATGTCTATCATAGTATCAATTTTTTTCTCCTTTTTCTCCACTGCCATAGTTGCATCATTCTGACCAAATATTCTCTCTCCCATTGAATCCACAGAATCTACTGAATCAACCTCCTTATCTCTGTTTCTCAAAACCTCTGAAAAAGTTTCCTCTATTGGCATTGATGGTATCTAATACTGCTGCCTTCTCTATTCCTGGTTGTAGTATCTGATATCTCTGTCACTCATGGAACCCTTCTGTCACACAGGTTGGCAGGAAGAGTGGCTCTGATACCACTGTAATATCCCCAATAATTTTTTTAGATTTTTGAACACAACAAACACTTCAAGCACTCGTTAAGGTTATGAAAGATAATCTCAATGCTGCTGAAAGTAACCTTTCCACCTTTTGATCACCGAGAGCCCAATCTGGGAGGGTGAGAGCATACAGTGTTGAGGGGATCATTAGATGCTTAAAAACTGAAATTGATTACAAATTTGGGCGGCAAGCTAGCCCCTTCCGCTTATTCAGCAGGAGATGGAAACTCAGAAACTTCCTGGCAGCAATATGCCAGGAACAAACCAAACACTGGAAATAACAATCACTCTACCGCTTATGCAGTGGGAGGACAACAATACAATGGACTCAACTGCTTATTTAGTGGGAGGACAATTACAAACCAAAATTACAAATAGAGAAGGCGGCTAGGCTAGCCTCTTCCACTTGTGCAGTGGGAATTACATAAAGGAAAGCAAACTGAAACAGCTAATGGTACTACCATTTAGCTTTACAATAAACATCACATAAGATAGAAGAGAATAAGAAGATACAAGCTAATAGAAATATTGGACTATGAGATAAGTACAACACAAAATAGAAGAAACCACTATACCAATCTGCCGTTACAGAAAACAGCCTGCTGCCACTTCACAACAGCCACCACGAACCACAACAAACACAAAGAAGATCTCTCGAATGAAGCTACAACAACATTTGAGACTCGCACAATGCCCAAGAAGCAAGCAAACACTGAACTCACACCACCAATCCCACACAAACACACCAAACGCGCCAAACAACACACACACCAAGAAAAACGGCCAGCAAGGAAGGTACAGCCGGCAAGTAGATTCGACCTCCTTGGAAAATCACACACTACACCAAAAAACGCCCCCTTCTGAGGAAGAAGTCGCCCAAAAATCAGCTACCAAACAAAACAATGTCCACAAAAATCGAACCATGCATTCACAAGATCCAACCACAACTAGGAGTGATGTCTCACACTCGATGTCTGCCAAATGAACTAGGAGGTTTTCACCCTTGAAGAAGTCTGGAGTCAATCCGACAACATAACGATATAATTTGTTCTGAGATGCCCAAATGAAGCCCCACACCCTGTATTTATAGAACAAATCTCCCCCAAATTCACTTCAAATTCATTTCCAAATGAAATAAAATTCCATCACATGAATGGGCAACGAAAAGCAAAAGACCACTTAATAATTTTTAATAAAACATAAGTCTATTCCCAAAGTGGGCGTCCAACTCCAGTGAAGGCAAAATGTAAGATAAATTTATCTTTTAATTCAACCCCCTTATTTCTCCAAAGTGGTGTCAAAATTATTCAATCCATAGGCTAAAGTCCCGCTAAATATTTCCAAAATGTGATGCCAAAAGAACACAATTATTTCAACAATAGAATATGACGTCAAAATAAAATATTAACTTAGGTCATTTAAATGATAAATGACTAAGTCCAATAAACTGCATTCTGAACTCAACTCTACCTGCCAGAAATAGAACTGAGTCGCTGAGTCATCCCATTAGACTGACAAAAATAGTCGATGCTGCTTGGCTCAATTGAAACCCTAAAAAAATCATACTTACTAAAAATAGTAAGTGACTCACAGCTCTGTTAGGGCACAAACCGGGACCAACTGTTACTTACTATAAATAGTAAGTCCACTAAAGAATAGTCAGATGAAGTTGCATGTCATACTGTCGGAAAACTCCTGAAAAACCCCCAAAAATGTGCTATTTGACCCTACTTACTAAAAATAGTAAGTATGCAAACCTCAATTGAATGTGATGCATGTATCACCACTGCGAAGCTCTCTGAAAACCTAGAAAAACTCCACAATTAGTAGTCCCAAACTCCAACTGCTTCCCACTCAAAATCCTCCCGGAAGATGGAAACCCTAATTTTGCCAAAAATAGTCTACGAGCCTCCTGAATAGGCTATTATTCACTAAGAGTGATCACTGGTTGGAAGGGGACATTACGAAATTCTCAAGATATTCCACAAAGATCGCCAAAAAAGGCCCCCAAAATGTGAGTCACGATTAAAAAACAATGCTAGTTGGTAACCCAAAAGATCTCCAAACGGAGTCAAAAAAGAGATGGGCTAAGTCATGTGCAAAACTTGTCTTGCGGTATGGATTGAACTTAGCCATCTTGTTGAATCGATCAACGACCACAAAAACACAATCATGATGACGAGCAGTCAATGGAAAGGCACTAAACAAATCCATGGAAATGCTCTCCCAAGGACAAGAAGGAATAGGCAAAGGAATACTCAAGCCCATTTTTCTGTTGCTTGGTTTGGAGTGGCAACAAACTGCACATCTCTTGAGGAAATATAGAACATCCCACTGCATATGAGGCCAATAGAAGAATCGCTGCAGATGATGAAGTGTTTTTTGTTTGCCAAAATGACCACCATAAAGAGTAGAATGTGCCTCCTTGAGAAGTGAAGATCGATGATCTCGAGGAACACAAAGTTTATCCAACTTGTAGAGTAACCCTTCCTTGATATGAAAATCTTGGAAAGTTGTTAAATTGGAAGTTGAAGGATTCTGAAGACTTGTGTATGTCGTGCCAATATCAGGATCTTGAGCATACTGAGAAGATCAAGTCTGACATCCCGAATGAGAAGTGGTCACTATAGTTAAAGCATGTGTTGTAGGAGGCCGACTCAAACAATCTGTAACATTGTTGGCGCTTCCCTTCTTATACTTGATGACCAAGTGAAATTGTTGTAAATATGAAGCCCACTTCATATGTCGTGCCTCTTCGATTTTATTTTGAGATTGAAGAAATTGTAGAGGTAAGTGATCAGTGTGAACAACTGTTTCTTTTCCCAAAAGATAATGCCTCCAATACTTGATGGCTTGGACCAAAGCATATAATTCCTTATCATATGTGGAGTAGTTCCTTTTAGTAGTAGAAAAAGTTTCTAAATGATAGGCCACATGATGACCATTTTGTGTCAAAACAACTCCAAGTGCATACTATGAAGCATCTGCCTCAATCTCAAAAGGTTGTGAGAGATCTGGTAGAACAACAACAGGCACTGAACATAATTTTTATTTTAATTTGTTGAAAGCATGAGATTGAATTTTTGTCCACTTGAAAGCAACACTGGTCTTTGTCAATTGGTGCAAAGGTGTGGCAATGTCTAAGTAATATAGAATAAACTTGTGGTAGAAGTTGGCAAGACCAAGAAAACTCCTTAATTCAGTGATATTTGGAGTAGGCCACTTGAGAAGAACTTCCACTTTCACAGGATCCACTTGAACCCCACGTGCATCAATGATGTACCCAAGATAGGAGATGGATGTCTGACCAAAAGAACACTTGGAAAAGTTGGCATACAAACTATTTTGCTGAAAAGTGCGAAGAACATGTTCCAAATGTTGAAGATGCACTTTCCAAGTCTTAGAAACGATAAGAATATCATCTAAATAGATGATAACAAATTTGTCCAAACATTCACGAAACACCTCATGCATCAATCGCATGACAGTGGAAGGAGCATTGGTGAGGCCAAATGGCATCAGGAGCCACTCAAAAAGTCCCATTTTGGTTTTGAAAGCCGTCTTCCATGTGTCTTCTGCCTGAACTCTAACTTGGTGATACTCACTTTTCAAATCAATCTTAGAGAAAAATTTTGCACCTTGAAGTTGATCCAATAGGTCATCAATGCGTGGAAGTGGATATCGGTTTTTTATGGTGATCTTATTTAATGCCTAAAAGTCAATACAAAGACACCAAGTTCCATCTTTCTTGAGCACCAATAAAATTGGTAAAGCACAAGGGGATGCACTTGGTTTAATGAAACCATTAGACAATAAATCTTGAATTTATCTTTTTATCTCATCACTTTGAAGAATTGATTGTCGATACATTGGGGCATTAGGAAGAGATGCAGCAAGGACAAGATCAATAGAGTGATTGATCGCTCGTTCTAGGGGAAGTGTTTTAGGCTCTTGAAATACATGTGAATATTCTTGCGACAATTTTTCTAGTGTAGCATGTGGCTTAGACAATGATTTTTGCTTCAGAATTTTTAGAGTGTGGCCTTATAAAAATTAATGCAAGCTCTTGTGCCTAATTGATAGCTTTTCTGGCTTGTTTGCAACTAAGTACTAGATTTTCAGTGCTCTTAGTACATTTTATTAGGTATGTTTGATTATCTTGTTGCAGTGTATAGGTGTTATTAAAGGCATCATAGTGAACTTTCCTATCATACTGATAGGGTTTACCAAGAAACAAACCACAACAATCTATGGTGGTCACATCATAGGTGACCTTATCAATAAACTTGGGGCCAAATGCAAAAGACACAGTGCAAGTGTGTGTGATCTGTGAGGATGAATCATTATCCTTCCATCCAGGTGAATATGGATGAGGATGTGGATCCATCAGCAAATGAAGTTTGTCAACAATGGACTTCGCAATCAATTTTTTTTGCGAGCCATTGTCGATGATACAATCCACAAAAAAATTATGTGTTAAATGTGCACGAGTGACAAACAAATTGTCACGTCCCTCTGAAGTAGAATGATGGCTCATTAAGGTGACCTTTTTGAGTCTATCTTTCAACTCATCATAATTCCTATCATCACCAAAAGTCTCAATGAGAATATTTTTCCTTTCCTCATCATAAGATTGTACATTTAGATTCTTCTTCTTCAACTTAAAACATTCAAACTTTTCATGTCCCTTCTTTTTACAATAAGTACAAAACTTAGATTTCTTAGTATCAGAATGAGACTGAAAAGAAGAGGAAGGAGACGAACTTTTATCTTTGGAAAGATTTTTTTGTGGCTGAGAACTCGAAGCTTTTGGAGGACCTGCAGAAAATGAAGGCCGAGATGCACGGGACTGGGCAGCTAGCTTTTCCTCCGCCAATTGTGTTTGGTTGAATGCAAAATCGAGATTCTAGGGTAGTATATTTCAACTCCCCAAACAAATGTTCTTGTAAGCTGCTCTTGAACTTTAAGATTAGAGCAACAACTGGTTCTTGCACGCAAAGTAGTATTCTTCGTCAATTGAATTGATAGATATAATCTTGCACTGACATTTGTCGTCCTTGTTGCAGGCAAAGCCATTTTGATGTGCAATTCTTGCTCATAGTTTGAAGGATAGAATGTATCCTTTAAGGCTGTGACAAGTTGATTCCATGTGGTGATAGGGTCCTGAGCATATTGCCGCTCAGTGACCAAAACCTTAGCGACACCAAAGAGTTTCAATTTGGCAAAAGGAACTTTATCAACATCGGTAGTCTCATTATAGGCGAACCATGTCTCCATTGCAAGGATCCAAGTTTGGAGCACATCAGAACCTCGAGATCCATCATAGATTTTGACTTCACATTTGGCTGAAGGTCGGTGGCTTTCAGGACCAGGAAGCTATTGAATTACAATATCATTGACTTTATCAGTCAATGTGGCTATCACATTGGCAAGTTAAACAACTCGCTCAGCCAAATTAGCGGCCATATTATTGTGAGTTAAAGCCAGTGATATGTTTTACTCCTCCCAATAATAAAAATGGACCAACAACGAGATTCAACAATCCACTAGTCTTGGGTTTGATAGAAACAAATCAAGAAATCCTTTAGAGCTTTAAGTGAAACCTCTTTAGAAGGATGCTTGGGACTCCTCCAAATATAATTTGACAAACTTTGAAATTAAACTTACAAGTAGATCACAATCTACAAATTAATACTCTCCCAACAAACTTTGAAATATTCACTTTTTTAATCATTTGGGAGCACTATGCACAAGTTTAATTAAAAAAAGAATATAAATTCTTTATTTTCCAAAGAGAAACCATGAAAAATGAGCAAAACCACGATTTTGCACCCAAAACCATGTTTTGATACTCAAAACCACCAACAAAACTGCCCTGGCATGTGAATTTAGCAGCTATAGAAGCAATCTTAAAACTGCGATAACTTTCTTGTTTCTTGACGAAATTCAGAACCGTAAAATGTTCCGAAAAGCTAAGAACAAGCTCTTATCCACCCAGAAAATAATTTTTCAAAATAATTTTTGTGTAGAAAGCTGTGAATGAAAAACAACACAGTTTTCCAAGCAAAAAAACACAAAAAACTGAAAGTAAAGTGCTTACTTTTTCAAACAAACTCCTTTAGTCGCTTTTGGATGGACAATTCTTCTCAAATGAGTGCAAAAGCTTCAAAAATCTTCTCCTTTCGTTGAGAGATTGAAAACTAATTTTTTTTTTGATAAAATGGATTTGGAATGACAAATTCAAACCCAAAGATCAGAGAATGCTTTGATACCAACTGATATGGAAAGTGGCAAGCTAACCCACATTGAGATATGAAATTTGCAGACAAAATTCCAAGATCTCTACAAACACAAAAGAAAATAATCTCTACAATAAAATTACTATAAAACTTGCATTCTCCAATATCTCCTACCGGAGGAGAAAATACAATTATATAGGTATATAATATGCCATGTTTGGGTGAGTTGGAATATCTTCCAAATCTCACGTGAATAACAAAACAAAAACCAATTAACAAATAAAATAACAAAATACTAACTTGTGCTAACCTCCTAACAACTAGGAACTAACATATTACTTTTGACTTTTTAGTTTTGACATTTACATAGGATAAAACTAATAAAAATAATACTATGCTAATAACTTATATAAATCCTATGCATACCCTATGAATCCTCATCAACACTTTTCCTACACGGATACTGATTGCTGCAACTTGCCATACCTCTCATTTGAGACCATAAACCCGTCCTGCCAGGAGACTATGAAGTCTGAAAAAGAGTACACCAACAACCCACCAAGGCTGAAATGATTGACTTGAGATCTGATCTTAGGAAAATCAGCATCCAAGAGGATGAACAGCTATTGCAACACAAAAAATTGTCATCCAAAACAACACATCTTACGTCTAAGGCTGGAAATATCCTCTCTAGTGACTCCAACTCCACGTAGAGCCATCCTTTGCTCATAATATCTTCCCAATCCACTAGTTGATAAGCAAAATGAACCATCAAATGGCTGGTAAAGAAGGGAACAACACCATCAAGACTAAAAATTTGTTCCTTATCCCTCCAAGGATCCTTCTTTGCACATGTAATAAGCTCCATCAGACCATGTTGATGATCTTGAGCCTGGATACCCAACTGATAGTGATTTTCAACTCACTGAAAAGAAAACTCAACACATCCCCAAGTGCTAGTAAGGACCAAGTGCATACCTAAGAAATTGATGTCTCCTCTAGTGAATCTTTGAAGCCTAACCATGAAAGCTTCAACAACATTGGAGTATGGAACAAATGTTGTCCTAAAATCCAACTCCCAAAATGGACTAGCATGAGCCTTATTATTTATTCAACCCAAGGAATAGGCTATCAAGCATGCAATCATCACATTTTGGTCCTTCTTTCTCCCCTACTTCATGAGTAACAATTCTGAAATCTTCACTCCTTGCCACTGCAATGAAACCTTGGACAGCTATTAAACTGTGTTTAGACAACACCTTGATGCCAAAGATGTTGGAGTCTTCATCCTCAACCCCACTTATGCATTCGGTATCAAGTAGCCTTGGAAGATTACTATTCACAAAACGTGGCACATCCTTGTGTTCTGACATCACATCATCCATCATGAAGAGAGGGTTTTCATAACTTTCCTCAATACCCACTTCAAAGAGAGGGTTATCAAGACCTTGGAAGCCATCCCTTTCCTCTTGCTCACTTCGATCTTGTTAATCCGAATCTACACATGCAACTTTTGTTTTTCTTGTGAAGTTCTCAAGATCAAACTCTTCTTGAAGACTATCAAGCTCACCAATTACTCGCTCGATTTCTTCAGCTCTTTGTGCATTCTCTTGCTCCCTGAAAAGTTTGAAATCAGAAAACTGATCTTCTACCTCCATTAGAGACAATTGTGTATTTTTTAACATGTCCTTTGTTGACTCAAGGTCAAGAGTAAGCTCTTCAACTTTCCTCTCTTTTCCTTCGAAAGCACTAAGGATCTTCTTTGCAGATTTGATGGCATAATCACGATCTATGATTAGTTGTATGCACTCTGATTTCAATGTCTCCAAAGAGTCTTTGATTAGTTGCAGATTAGGGAGAGCAACTTCATCATTAACTCCTTTCCATCTCTCTTCAATTTGAGCCTTCCAATAGAGTTTTTCTATCAAACTATGTGTATGGTCAAACCTAGATAGAACTTGTACCTCATTCTCAAAGGACCTCATGAATTTATCCTTCCACTCGTGAACATGCAAAGGTGGTGTACTGGTGATTGATTGTAACTGAAAATTAGAACTTTGTTTCTTGTCTTTGCTGCCCTCAAAGTTGCTCCAGGACTCCTTTTCTTCACTACCCACTAGCTGCAATTGCTCAATATCATAAAGAGGATCAGATTCTACTAAATCTTCAAGTTTTTGCTTACCACCATCTTAATGAATAGGTAAATCAGATTTGTTTAGGCAGTATCTGGTGGGGAGTAAGTTCATTGTTAAGATTGATCATAATAGTCTTAAACACTTCATGCATCAGAGGGATTTGAATGAAAGACAACAGAAGTGGGTGAGTAAGCTACAGAGTTACGATTTCGATATTGAGTATGTTAAGGGAAAAAACAATGTTGTGGCTGATGCCTTGTCCATAAGGCCCCATTTGAGCTCACTATGTGAGCTTACTGCTGATTGGAAGGAGTTGTTGCTTGCTGATTATGCCAAAAATCAGTTTGCAACCAGCATTATAGAAGGTACTTTCATGATGAAAGGTACAAATTGGTTGAGGGGTTGATACTATACAAAGGAAGGATCTTCATTGTGGCTGAATCTAAGCGAAAGGAGAAGATTTTGAAGACTTTCCATGATATCCCCCTTGCTGGTCACCAAGGTTACTTCAAAACATATAGGCAGATCCGAGAGAGATTTTCTTGGAAGGGACTTAAAAATGATGTCTTGAAGTACATCAAGGTGTGTCACACATGTTAGAGAAACAAAGATGAGCACACTCTGCCAGCTAGTTTGTTACAACCCTTGCCTATTCCCAGTCAAAAATGGGAAAGTATTTCCATGGACTTCATCACTGGGTTGCCACGGGCTCAAGGGAAGGACATTATCTATGTGGTGGTGGACAAACTAACAAAGTTTGCTCATTGTTTTGCCATCACCAGCTCTTTTACAGTAGCTCAGGTTGCTGAAGTGTTCTTTCGGGAGGTGTTCAGATTACATGGGTTATCGAAGAACATTGTGAGTGATAGGGACAACAAGTTCCTAATTGCTTTTTGGCAGGAGATTTTTAGATTATGTGGTACTGTGCTCACTCCAAGCACAAGTTATCACCCACAAACTGATGGACAGACCGAGATAGTGAATAAGTGGTTGGAAGGATATCTTAGAAACTATGTCTCGGAGCAGCAGAATGCATGAGTGGGATGACTTCACCTGGGAGAGTATTGTTACAATTCCTCCTATCACATGTCCATTTGGATGTCGCCACTCATGACACTATATGGTTATGAAGCTCCTAGCTTCGTTGACGTAGTATTTGGTGATAGCAGAACCCCTCAGGCGAAGGATATGATGCAACAGAGTCAGGATATTCTGAGGATTCTGAGAGACAATCTCCAGCATGCACAGAATCAACAGAAGTTGTATGTTGATCAACAACAAATAGAGCACACCTTTGAGGTGGGCGACATGGTTTACTTGAGGCTCCAACCCTACAGACAGTCTACTCTCAAGAAGAGAGGGGTTGAGAAATTGAAGCCACGATTCTATGGGCCTTTCAGAGTCAGCAAGAGAATTGGAGAAGTGGCGTATGAGCTGGAATTACCGGTAAGCAACAGGATTCATAATGTATTTCATGTGTCACGCCTCAAGAAGGCTCTGGGACACAACGTTGTTGCTTCAGCTGAGTTAACCCCCGCTTGATGAGGAGGGAGAGCTAGTTTTGATTCTTGAAGCTATCCTTGATTTCAAGGAACGTTCTTTGAGGAGAAGGGTGATCAAGGAATACTTGACCAAATGGAAACGTTTACCAGCAGAGGATGCTACATGGGAAAATGAGGAGATTTTGCTGCATCTAGCCTTACAGTTGCTTGAGGACAAGCAATTTTGGGGAGGGCGGACTGTAATGTCCCCTTCTTGTTGATGTACTTCCAGTGGTCCATTGGCCTATTCCTGAGACCCATAGGCTATGTGGAATGAAGAATTAGGGTCAAACATTGATGAGGCAAGAACTTACTTTTTTTAGTAAGTCAGGGGTTGGCTGTTTTGATGATACTGTCCTACTAAGCTTTCCATGCTTTGTCATTGGGTGCGAAGATCATGCTTTTCGGAGCAGTAGTTCATGACTTACTATTTTTGGTAAGTGGCAATATGGAGTGTTTCTATTTTTGGTAGTGGACAGGGTCCTGATCCTGCAGCAGTTCAGTGGTCTTCCTTGCTCAACTTCATCCTGGTTTTTGTTAATAATCAGTACTGGAGTCATAAGTGATTTAATTAAATATTATTTCCTTATCCTAAGGTTTAATATTTAATTAATTTTATTATTTTTACTACTGATTAATGACTTTGGAAATTGTGCATAACATGATGTCTCCTAAGTGCTAGGCGAATTGTTTATGTCTGGAAGGGGGACGCCAATATCAAAATGGGAGATGTTATTTTATTCAACAAAGTATTTTGCTAAGTCATAAATCGTGGTCCTTGCTGGCCAGGCATGATTTTTGACTTGAAGCATGGTGCCATCTTTGGGTCCACTCTGGTAAATGAAATGCAAATGGGAAAGATGAATTTGGGTGTATTTGTGAGCATTTGCATTTGAATTTGGTGGTGCAAGAGTTATAAATAAGAGCCTTGGGCTCTCATTTTGGGTATCTTATGAAATTGCATTGTTATGCTGCCGGATTGGCGATTGAAAATTTGAGCTTCGAAGTGTGGCTTCCTAGCTAAGTCTCAGTTTCGTACTTGGAAGATAGTACCTAGCTGTGTCCTTGTATTTTCAGTGTTGTTGGTGAGTGAGTTTTGCAGATTGTGGAGTGTTTTCTGGTTGCTGGTTGTTGAGTTGCTGAAACAATATTTTGCTCATACCTCTTGGCCAGGCGATTCTATCATTCTGGGTACCGGCTCATTCATGTTTCCTGCTACTGGCGATTCATCTTGTAAGTTTTTAGCACCTTGCATTGAGTATGTAATTTAATAATGCAAATCGAAATTCTCTGGTTAGGCGCTGGGTTTAGGAGGTGCATTGGGATGCATGCCAAATAAATGAGGGTGTTTTGATAGCTTCCCTTGGGTTTGTTTTCATCGTTGCTGGTATGGTGTTGGTTTAGATCTGTTTTGGGGTGAATTGGGTGAGTATTGAGAGAGATATGTGTTAGGATTCCCACAGATACTGAGAGGGGGGGGTGAATCAGTATCTAACCGGTTATAAGATTTTCTTAACTTAAAACATGTAGAGCATATTAATACTATGTATTGGTAAACAAAGAGTAATGCAATAAACAGAGACAAAAGCAACCACATGAAAAACACACCATAACACAATATTTTAACGAGGAAACTCGGTGTGGGAAAAAACCTCGGTGGGATTTGTGACCCACAATATTCACTTACTGGCTAATAAGAGAATATTACTGCTACAAGAGGGGCTTGCACATGCAGGAAGGCCAAGTTCCTAGAGCTCACTGCTCAATTACAAAATGGAAGTTTCACTGACTTACAAAATGGATTATATAAATTCAGTGTCTTGTACTGCTTCAAAATAGCATCTATAATGCCAGATCCAGTACCGGTTTCTGCTCTGCTTCTTACATAAACCCTTAACCTACATTTCGCGTAATAGGTCTGCCTTATTTCGCCTAATTACATTCCTCTATCCTTACATAATTGTTCTACAATGATCTCTCTTATATAAGAGTCATTTTACAAATTGCCAAGTTGGCTTACAATGATTTGTCAATAATAAACAAAATATATTGACAATAAAATTCCTATCGGCTTTTGTGCCGGTATGCTTCCTTTCACTACCGGTGCCGGTGGTCTGAGTGCTGGTGTAGAGTTTGATCTTGCTAGTGCCGGTGGAATGCCTTGCCGGTGTCATAGGATTGTAAGGTTGCCATCAATGACAAAACCTTCAATCACCTACAATGTCTCATTGGAGTGTGCATATGCCAACAATATGAGTGTTTTAGTGGGTTCATAGGTTGCTGGTTATGCATTTCTAGCCTACAGTTTTGATGTTAGCAGAATTTCACATTTATTATCTTTGATGTTTGGCATTACTATTCTACTCTCACTCTCTTTGTTATTGTAAGGTTAAGTAGTACTACTACTAACCCATTCTGGCTTGTAAACTCTCATCCCGCTGAAAAGTGGAAGAGGCTGGGTTGCCACCTATATCAGTTAAATTGTAATTCAGTCCTCCCGCTGCATAAGTGGTCAAGTTGAGTTTTTTGTAATTCAGTCCTCTCGCTGAAATATCGTGGTTGAGTGATTTGTGTATGCTGTATGTTTCTCTTGGTTGGTTCATCGCCAAGTTTCTTGCTTTCTCGCTGGATAAATGGAAGGGGCTGGCTTGCCGCCCAGTATTGTATTCACTTTATCTTTTTAGCAGATTTGAGATCTAATGATCCCCTATTCACCATATGCTCTCACCTTCCCATATTGGGCACTTGGTGATCAGGAAGTGGAAGGGTTGCATTTTTCAGCAAGCTTTGAGTTTATGCTTTCTAACCTTAACGGGTTATCTATTGGTTGATGATTATTAATGGTCTTAAAAACAAAAAAAAAATATCCGGGATATTACATTCTCAAACATGCTAAGAATTTCTTCCCTTATCTTCTGCTCATATGAACCCATTATTAAATTCTGAATTTCTACTAAAAGCACAGGATGGCAGTAATATCTGATTTCTCTATCACTCATGGAGAAATTTACCAACGGAACTCACAGGCTGGTAAGAAAACCAGCTCTGATAACACTGAGATAACCCCCTTAGTTTTTTTCAGATCTGTAATATCCTCCTTAATTTTTTCAGATTTTTAACACAACAATGTTCACTCGTTAAGGTTAGGATAATCAAAACTTGCGCTTAAAGGAAATTTTGAAAGTAAAGATATCACTCAACCACTTGTTTAGCGGGAGGACTGAATTAAGCAAATGATAATCACTCAACCACTTTTCAGCGGGAGGACCAGAAATAACAAAACTATCACTCAACCACTTATTCGGTGGGAGGACAGGCATACAAATATAAAATAGAAATAGGTGGCGAAGCTAGCCTCTAAGACAAGACTATCACTCAACCACTTATTCAACGGGAGGACATGAGTACACTATGAAATAGAGATAGGCGGCGAAGCCAGCCTTTTGCACTTATGTAGTGGGCAATACAAGAAAGTAAAATGCAAAATGAAATGGACTGTTCCAATACTATTGAACACAACCTTACAATGAGCAACTCTGCAAGATACTGTTAGTACAATAAAGCTCCAATCTCCAATAGATATAAGAAAGTACTCCAAGAAGATACAAACAAGAAACTGAAAATCACAAGCCAAAATGAACATTTTACCAAATCTTGATATAGCATATCAACATCACCAAAAATCAGATCACCAACATTATGAAGTCCATATCTCCATCAAAACATTTTTGAATGGCTCCAAATCAATGGCAAGGGTGAGCTAAGATAAGGATGCCCAACTACCAATCAACGAACTAAGCCAAACAACTCGTAAACTTTTATGCATGCTTCCCAATGTCACTGCACCATGGTGTGACCTGCCCGGAGAGGGGCGATCAGCATTAAAAATCAGGTCCTTCGCTATAAAATCCGAAACTCAGCAAGGAGGGGTGCCTACAAAAGGGAAATCCAACGAGCCATTACCCAAAACAATCAGACGATTAGGCAGTGCAATATGAATGATTAACTGCTACAGCCATGGACCAACCAACAACATGAAAAACATTCCAAAATTCAGAAAAATGAAAATGCATCAACGAAATCCATCTTTAATCAGCTCAATTTATCCCTCTGAATGAGAAATAGTCTCTCCAATCAGCTAGGTGCTATCTCTCAAGCACGAAACTATCACAAAGCTAGGAAGCTCTCAACTTCGAAACACAAGTCTGGCACAAATTCGGTAGCACTTGATTACAAAATATACATTGATACCAAAATAAGAGCCCAACACTCTTATTTATAACCTTGGTGCCTCCAAATGATAGTTCACATTCCCCCCAAATGGACGCCAAACCCAAATGCAGGGTCATTTTGCGTTAATTTGAAATTTGCATTTCATTTCCCCTTTCTTCACAAGTCGACCTTCATAAGGTAGCAAATATACTTTATAAATAATGTTAATAAAATATAATGGGGCGTCCAAGATGAATAAATCAAATATATCTCAAAAATTAACTTATTTCTTCCTAAGGCGTCCATCATGCCTTACTGATTTTTCACTTTATAAAACATTTCATGAGCACATAAGGAGGGGCATACCACTTAGGAGGTCCAGTAATAATATAAAATGCATTAAATGAAAATACAATTTAGGTGCCCAAATCTTATGACTTTTAAGTCATAACTAGAAATACATAAGTGACATGCCAAGGCCAAGGGCATTAAAATATATTAAAAATACTTTTCACATTTGCTGAACAACTGCCATAGTGAACTAAAGGCTAAAAATTTTGAAAATTGCACTACCAGAAATAGCCTCTGAACTAGACCATTGAAACTTTTTGCCAAAAATAGTACTTACTATAAATAGCATACTTCTAAAAATAGTAAGTGTCTCCAAAGTGATTTTAACCACATTTTGAGCAGCTGTCACAACTTACTAAAAATAGTAATTTTGGAAAAGTCCTCAGATTCAATTGCATGTCACACCATCGTGTAGATCTCTAAAAACCTAGAAAAACCCAGCAAAATAAGCTGTCCTCGCCCCCACTTACTAAAAATAGTAAGTATACCAAACTCCACTGATTGCTATGCATGTACCATCATTGTGAAGCTTTCTGAAAACCTAGAAGGAATTCAAAATCAACTGTAAAACTCCAACATGCAAGCCACCAAAATTGCAAAAACATCCTCCTTGAAAAATAGGAAACTCAAATTCTGCCTCTGACTGACCAACGGGTCTCGGGATTGGCCAATAGTCTCCAAAACAAACTAGAGTGGAAAAGGGGACATTACATACCCTTGCATCTCATTGGGTCACATGTTATTATTGTGTGCTCTCTTTCCCTATTGCCTTGCCTTTATAAGCAAGCCTATGTACATTGCATGTTGATCATTTTTTGCATTTTGATGAGAATACAGTTTGTTCTTATCTATTTTGTTCTCTCTTTCTTTTGTGCTATTCAATTAGCCTCTAGAACTTGGGTGCCTAGTCAATTCTTACAATATGTGCTTATATTACATTTTCATCCTTTAACAAAAGGGGGAGGTCAGCCAAGGGTATTAGTTTCCTCAAATTTTAAATCAAAACTTCAAGTTACTTGCAATTCACATCAGGTTGGCCTTATACCTTTTCATTTTGGAAAGATTTTCATTTTCTTGTCCAAGTTGGCCCTCTAAAATTACAAATTTTGCCCCCCATGAATGCACATAAGTATAGGTTAAGCATTCATCTTCAAAACACAATTCACACTTAGAATTTATTCTCTACTTTGCTTGTGTCTGGGCTGCAAATTAGGTTTGTTCCCTTTTGATCTTCAGGTCTACTCTTGGGATTTTGAAGTCTGATTTTCATTCATTGGTGGAGTTTTACCCTTGTGCTACAATTTTGCACTCAACATTGGCGGACTTAGGAGCAAATTTAACATTTTTCCTTACTTGAATGGCAGACTTTGAGGTCTATTTTACAATTTTTCTCACTTGAATGGCGGACTTTGAGAGATGTTTTGCAATTTTGAAACCTGAATGGCGAACTTGATAGAGTATACAACATTTTCAGAATGAGACTCATCCTCTTAGCGGCAAACTTTGAGGGGTAGATCAACAATTTTGATTCTGTTGGTTGAAAATTTTGTACACTTGGGGGAAATATACAAAATTGTGGTTTCAACCACAACACACGAGTAAAAACTCTCCTAATTAAGGGAAGGCTCCCTCTATCTAACTACAACTTGGAAAATAAAAACAGGATGGGACAGCAGTCTTACTTCTTTCTTCAAGAAAGACAATATCCTTTTCTCTTCACAGAAAAGGATAGCGATTGAATAACAACAGTAACCACTTTTAAGTGAAATAGGAGAAAGGAAATGAAGTTTCCTGAAAGTGCAAAGACTTCTGTCACTTCCTTCGGGATGGGACAACAATATCAAGCTCAAAGACTTGACTATTGGAAGTCCTATCTACCCTTTGCTATACTAAATTTTTACAACGAATAAAAGATAACAGCTCAAAGACTGGAATAATCTATTCTTTCAACATAAAGACAAGAACTAATGCAAGCTCAAAGACTTGCAGCTATTTCTTATCAAATACTAATTTTTTCTTCAAGAATAGAGGCAAGCTCAAAGACTTGCTGCTCTTTCAAGAGAGTTTCCTATTTTAATTAATCTTCTCTACTTGCAGCTCAAAGACTTCAAATCAGATTGGACTAAGCTCCTTTAAAAACACTTTGCATAAAAGAGATAAAAAGATTCAAACTCAAACATGTAGCTCAAAGACTCAAAACTTGAGTAATCCTTCTTTATTATTCTTCAAAACCTTCAATTCACATACATAAGCTCAAAGACTTCTTGCTGTAAATTTGGCAGAGTTTTTGCTTGCTTTCCAAAAGATATATTTACAATGGACCTCTCAAGTATTTATAGAAGAGGAGCCTTGAGAAAAAAGTGGGAGGATCCTAACTAACTTGAGAGATTCTCTCAACCACCAAGACTCATTCAATAAATAACTGAGACTTCATTAACTAACTAAGAGTTACTCTAACTAACTAAGACTTATTCCAACTACAGTCCTAATCGGACACAACTTGTAGTTGCCTTACATGTAATTACAAAAGTGCAAGTAATGTGTAACTTGCATTTTACAAAAATTACTTTTACATGTAACTTGTCAAAACAAAATTACAACTAAAGATTACATAAGAGGGAAAATTCCACTAAGTGTTGAAAAACACTTAAGTTGCATTTTGTGAAGACACGAATCCTTGAAATTTTCGGATGCTCGCTTGTAGTTCCTTGGGATTCGATTCATGAGTGTTCTTAGCAACAACCATAGTCTTCACAATAGTGTCGTGACAGCGGAGGAGCGCGGAATTGTCTTTATCCAGGATAGACTGGATCTCATGCAAAAAGGCTTGGTGTTTCATCAATGCTTGAATTGAAGCTGCCGAGAATTGTTCGCTCCTCCATTCATTATGAAATCCTCATCTGTAAATCAGCAAGAACCTCTTCTTCTGGAATCAGCTCTCCATCCTGACTTACTATATTGCAAGAGGCCCTTTCACAATGTGAGACAATACCTTGATAGACTTCATCTCGGAATCTCCTTGCATCACTGATCTCTTCAATGAGGGATTTAAGAACAAGGGTCTTGTTTTCCATGAGTTCTTTAAATTCCAAGTACATGACCTTGGAAGAGATGATAGCGTGCTCCTGTAAAATTCTCAATTGTTGTTGGGGCATGGTACGCCAGATTGCCATACTTTTTTCAACACTTTCCAGATTCTTTTTGAAAGTGTTAGAAGTCTCATCCAATTTCTCCTCAATAGTTTCCAACTTAGACATTATTTGAAAAATGTCCTTTACTACTTGTACACATTGATCATGAAGCTGATCAACCCAGGAATCCAGTGCTTGTACTTTCTGAGCAGCCCTTTCCACTCCACGAATCGATTCTTGGGAACTAGAAGAACCTATGGAGTTACTCCCTTCAGCAGCAGGTTTTGTGATTTTATGGATGGCTGCCATAAGTTGTCGGTTTTCTTCTTCTAGCTTGTCTTTTTTCGCAAGAAGATCGTCACACCTTTGCACTAGTGAAGCAACAAAAAACTGAGCATCATGTTTAATGACCTCATGTGTTTGCTTGCCCAATTCTACCCTTGTAACCTTATAATCAGCAGCTGACATTTCATCAAGTGGTTTATCTGCAATAGGTTCCACAATTTCAGCTACTTTCATCTTGTTGCTATCAACAGTTACCCTAGAGATAGTCTTTGCCTTCTTAGCAACTTTGGATCTGGACTGTTTGAGTTGTTGGTAGTCAAAGGCATCAGGTGAGATCTCTTGCTTCTTTCTTTTCGGGGTGAAAGAACTAAGCCATGGAGGCAAAGTCATCAACTCACTTCCAATAGCAGCCATAGGCAAAGGAGAAGCAGTTTTTGTTTGAATTACCGTGGTCACCCTAGGAGGAATATCTGTTTGAATGGCGACCACGGTTTCCTCAGTTACCAATGGACATGAAGATTGCCTCATGAATTCTTCAAAACCAGAAGTGGAAGTATCAATTTCTGATAACTGAATGCAAGTGGGATTATCTTTAGGAACTTTCAACACACTTTCTCGTTGTCGATCAGGAGAAGGCTCGTATGCTGAAATGGGAACTGCATTCTGAGGAGACTCATCTACGAGCAAATCAGGAGGAGAAAGAGGCGTCTCAATGGAAACTGGAGGAATGACCTCGTGAGGCGAGTCTGAAACTGGAGACTTAGGCACATCGTCAGATTGCTGCCCCTCTTCTGGATTATCCAGATCAATCACCCGAACATGGAACCGTGATTTCTCCTTCACACGAGTGGTCGTTTCCTCAAGAGGAAGCACTACTGCATGACTAACTCGTAACTTGATCCTTGTGCCTGAAGATGAAGCACCCTCCTTATTATCAATTTGAATCTCAGACTTCCGTCCAAGAGGCCCTGTAGAGTCAACTTCTTTACCAACCTTGATTTTGATAAGTCTAACAGCATTACTTTTCAGCCATGCGTTAGTGTTGGCCAAGATAGGCTGAAATCTGTCAAGGATGGAGACGCACTCCTTGTGTGACCATTGGATCAAAGGAAGTGGAGCTTCCTCAACCCTTTGTGAAGTGTATTCAGGATCAAGTATATGCCCGTCATCGATCATCCCTTGTGGGATATCCGCCAAGTTCAAGTCAACAATTTGCTCAACAGTGAGCCTGCAGTAATCCATCTTCAGAACTTCGGCTTCCTTCGGAGATCTACCCAGATGTCTTCAATGCGATGAACATGCACAAGGGATTTCTTGATCTTCTCCTTCATACCTCTATAATCAAAATCGGCTCTAGGTTTGAACCTCTTAAGCTTGATTTCCTGCAATTCAGCCTCCATGGCCTTAGCCTTCATAGATGTGACAAGGGAGTATCGACCAATTTTTAATGGGTTTGTGCTAGAGATCCCCATTCCAACCTTGTGTCTAGCAGACTGAAAAGTATGAACAGCCATGATCTGTTTTCCCAACTCCATAAGAATTATCTTATCGGTTGGGTATCTTGGAAGCATGTATGGCTGACCATCATAGCATCCAATCCTCATATAGGTGAAGGTAGGAAATTGCAGGAACAAACACCCATACTCAGACACCTTGACCCTCATCTGATACTCTTTTGTTTCTGAGATCCACGTCAAACTGACACATGAAATATCCGAAGAATGCATCTTGGACTCTTCTGAAATGCAGTCTGCTAGGTTTCAATGGCAACTGGTCATAATATTCCCAAACTGGTATAAGCGAGCGATCACCCTTGGTAGAAAGACCTGGAAAGTGTCTAAGTGACGTTGCTAAATATACCAAATAAGAATTCATGAAGAAGGTCATAGTGGTAGGAACTGCTGTGAGTTGTTCGCACAAAGCATCGTTGATGATTTCACCCCATGAAATGTGATGCGACTGCCGTATGAACATAATGAATTGATACATCCATGGTTCAAAGACATTAGAGTGCTCAAGGCCCATCATCCTGCTGAGAAGAGTGATGGTGTCTCCTATCTCCCACTTGAAATCACAACAGTACAACTTTGCCCATCTTGAGAAGGAAGGACGTGGCTTTTGGATCCACCTATTAATGTGTCGCTTGCAATCTTTTTCCCTTTTCACATAATACTCTGCTGCACTTTCTTTGGTGATTTCCATATAAACAGGTGCAGGAGGTATTTTGAAGACCTTCTCGATTGTATCCGCATCAAGACGAATTATAGCTTCACCATCATCATTTTTAATGACTCTTGACTCTTTGTCAAAATGATGGGCGCATGCAAGAACGAACTCAGGTTCTAGGGCAGCCACTGGGAAGGAAGATGCAGGATGGATATGGCTGTCCAACAGCCGCTGCAAGTTGTTATCCTGTGGATCTTCTACCCTATTGATGAATTCTGCCATATCAACGTGCCCTATTTTCGTGTCCCTGATGCGATCCAAAGGAGAAGAAACCTGGGAAGGTGCAACCTCATTCTGGTATTTGTCATAATTGTATTTCATTTTCTTTGGAGTTGGAGATGCCGACAAATCTGACATTGATTGTGAACCTGGAATGCTGTGATGAAGACTTAAAAGAGTTAAGGCAACATCATAGTCAGCTGCAAATATCATTCTTCCTTCTTCAAATGGGTAAAACTTTGATTTCTGAATTTCATGGTTTTGTGAGAGGAAGAGGGGAGATATGGGAAAATCTTGACTTTGACCAATTTCGGATCTTGGGAGGATTTTCGCAAGTATACAAGTTGGAAAGGACATACATGCAATCGGGGTTTTAAAACCCAAATACAAGTACACTTGTAAATTCGAAAATGGAGAAATGGACGAAAAATGAGATTTTGACTTGCGGGGAATCATAGAAATGGAAAGTACGGATATGGGGAATATGAATGGATAGAAATGGGAATATTCGGGAAAAGCATTTTCATGAAAATGGGAAGAACTTTTCAACATGTAATCCGGTTTTTAAAACCCGAATTTGCAAGAGAGGGGTATTTCACACTTTTCAAGCTTGGAATTTTAACCAAAAATGATTAAATTCCTTAACCGTAGGGGAAGAACAAGAATTTCTAGTGAACTTGTAATCGAGATTAAAAATCCTGAATACAAGTTAAGAGGGAATTTTGAGAAGAACAATGCAATTGAACAATTGCATTTCAAGGGGAAGATTTCTTTCACAAAAACCAAATTTTTTGGGGAAGAACATCACATGCCAAAAATGCAACTAATAACGAAAAATAAAGAAAACAAGAAAATAATAAAATGAAGGGAAGAAAGGAAAGAGAACATACCTTTCTTAAAAATGCAAAATGCTTCTCCAATAATGCAACAATTCTTGAAATGAAGTAGCAAAACAGGTGAAAAGGAGCAATCCGGAATGTCAAACCTTTATCACGTTTTTTGTAAAAAATGCCCCAAATATAGCAGCAATCTTAAACTTGGAGGACCAAAATGCCAATGAGAGTGTGCATCCAAGTTTATTAGAGCAAAACGCCTAAGGTAGAAGAAGAAGCAATGATGCCAAATGATTGAAAACGCTGCCAAAGGTTGAAAACGTGGCCAAAGGGAATCACGTGGCCACCATTATAAACTCCAACGGCATCATCAAATGGTGCGAAAATCCTCACCCTCCACGCCTAGGTAGAGAAAGGCAAAACGCTTAAGGAGACTGCAGATTTATGAAGTAAAAAGCGCCCAAAATGTGGGTTAAAAGAACCACGTTTTTGCTGATTTAGCTCCAAAAACCAGTCAATATAACCTCCATTTGGCATGAAAGATGTTGATGATTGCATGAAAATAGGGTAGAAGCAAAAACGCCTTTCCTCCCTAAAAAATCTCCACAAAAAATTGCTTTGAAATCTTCAACAAATCGATTTTTCATGCAAATCGGGTTTTGGGAGACACATGACAAGTTTGAATTGCCCAAAATGAAGCAAATCGGGTTTTGGGAGACACATGACAAGTTTTATTTTCACTTTTTTCATTTACATGCCAAAATCGGGTTTTTTAAGACAAATAGCAAGTTTAATTTTTCACTTTTTCACTTATCAATCCAAAATCGGGTTTTTTTGGACAAATGACAAGTTTAAAATTGTCAAAAATGCATTTGCAAGGCAAAATCGGGTTTTTTGGAGCAAACTGTAAGTTTAAAATACTTGTAAAAGGGAAATAAAATCCCTACAACAAGTAAGAAACACTTGCACATATGTAATGGGGATTTAAAATCCCTATTACATGCAAAAACCATTAAAGTAGGGGTTTTTTGACCAAACTGCAAGTTTACTTGCAGTTGAGCCAAAAAATCCCTATTTTAACTAAAAATGACCAAAAAACAATAAAAAAGATAAAAACATCAAAGGGGAAACTTAAAATAAATTACAAGTGACATATTTAAAATAAAAGTGCACATGTAATTGATCAAAAATCCCCCTACAAAGACCATAACAATGAATATCATTAAAACTTGCAGTTTGAAGAAAATTCTCCACCTACAGTCTGGGTTTTAAAACCCGAAATTGAAGGAAAGCCATAGCAAACGAACCTAGAATTGGACGAAATTCGAAACGTAGTTCGAGAATGAATTGAGGATTAAGCCAGTCCAAGGATTAGTCGAAATTTTGCCTCAGGAAGCATGCCATAGAGTAATTTTTTTCATTTTTTCATAAAAATTTCACTGTAGTGGTCCTTCATTTTTGGAAACAAAAATGAGGACAACAGATTCTTTTTGCCTTAGTGCAAAATTTGAAGAGAAAAAACATTTGGTGGCCCTGGAGGGTGAATCAACATTTTCCTTGTGCAAAATTTCCTCATTGTAATTGGCAGATTCGAAGATTGGCGGGCTGGAAAGTGTGTCTTGCAATTTTGCTTTAGGAACTCAATGCAGCGATTCCATTGGTAGAAATCAGACCCTGTGCAACATTTTCTTGCGTAAATCCTGAAAACTACTGCATTGCAATGGGGATCTAAGACCTTGATTAACACAAAATTTTGATGTAATTTTGCAAATTTTAAAGTGAAGTTGTAAGAATCGATTTCAAAATGGAATTCAAACTTCCTCTTGTATTTGAAATTTTGCTTAGTTTAACATTTTGGAGTGGCTGTTGAACATTTTATTGCAAGAAATTTAACAGTTTGATTGAAAATTGCAAGAATTTCAACATGTTTTACCCAAATTTACAACTTCTCAAACTACAATCTGCAATTTGAAACACTTTGCAATGATTTTAATCAACTTTAAATCAATCACCTCCCTTTGCATACAATTATAAACAAATTTTGAGTACACTATTAGCAGGTTTGAGGGGGGTCATGTGCACAAACATGGAGCGTATTTGAGGGGGTTAATTGCATTGGTGGGTTTAGAGGGTAGGCTTGCACAAATGTATACATGAAATGAGGGGGTTGAATTTTTACTTAAACAAATTATGAGTTCCCTCATCCTACACCCAGGATGCAAATCTAACCTTTACTTGCACTAGTTTGTACATGAAATTACCCCCTTGGTTTGACACTTAGACTATTTCTTGATCATGAGGTTAGGCACTAGTGCACAATTTACCCTCCTAAACCTTGCACAAAATTGTACATGTCAGGAGGGGGTTGAATTTTACTTAACCAAGTTTTCACATTTTTCCACCATAGGTCTTACATAATGTGATCTTGAAATTCATGACCTTAGGTGTTGTGCTTGCTAAGCAAACTTATCGCTCCTTTCTCTTCAACTTATTCCTAATGACACCCTACACTCTAACAACATCGACAACTTTGACACCCTTCGAAACCACTTGACAACATTAACAACTTCGTAACATGAAACATGACCTCAACCTTAGCAACTCACCTCAATCCTGAACTGAACAAAACCAATCTCCTCTCACAAGCAAAGGTTAACAACTATGACCACTACCAATCTTGAAGACGGCTTACCCTAAAACACCAAAGCGAAGCAAAAAGTGGGGGTCCTCATTTGCAATGGGGCGATGTGCGAAAACGTCACAACACCGCTGTATCTGCTTGAAGGCTTCCAAAGCCAATTCAACAAATCTTCCTTGTGAGAATAGTGCATTTATTTGTGCATAAGCAATATTCATTACATAACCATAAAGCAACATTCGTTTGGACTATACTTGTGTTCTTATATGCTGCATATAAACTTGCCCATGCATTGCTATCAAAGCTCCCAACTCAAAGTAGGCAAATGATGATGAATTTGGCTTTGCACTTGCAAGTGTCATTTTCTTAAAATCTCCTTAAGCCTTGTCAATGAACCAAGTCTGAACATGTATCTACACATATTTGCATTCATTGCACTCCTTGTGGTAACATCTCTTTGAGACACTCAGTCAAATAGTTCTAGTGTGTTGGCGACACTTTGATAGTTTTGAAAACTTTGTTCTCTCCAAAACTTCTCTCACGGGTATATACAAAAGTTAGTTATCTTCAAGATTTTGAATTTGTGAGCACGTGAACAATGGAGCATAAAGGTTAAAAAGTTCAAAATCTGGAGCAATGTAGCAATGTTGGGTTAGAAAGTTAACTTTTCGGAGCATGTGAGCATAAAGAGGTTAGAATGTTAAGGTTTCCAAGTAATGGGGCATAAGAAGGTTAAAGAGTTATGAATTTAAAATCCAAGCGCAAAGGGATTAATATATAAATAAAATTCTAATTTTAACCATGTAGGGTGGCAAAACTATTGAGTGCTTCAAAAATAATTCAATTGACGAAAAATCTATGCCTTCAAAAAGAATTTTAATTATTTTCGAATGCTCGCTGACAAACTTTTTAATAAAGTTTTGAAGCTACAAAGGGAAAAATGAGCATAACTTTTGATTGGAAAGGGATTTTGCTCCAAAATTTTAAATAAACATTAAAGGGAATGAGGTGAGCACAAACCAAAAAAATTTCATGACGAGGTCCCGAGGACAAAATATAAATGTTTTCCAAATGGAGGCCAACAAAAATTAAAGCATTAAAATCTTGCGAACGGTGAAGTGGGTTGCTACCAAAATTGGCTAGATTGCCTAGGGTGATACCAATAACATGCTTGCAAAACAATTTGAATTGACGCTTCAAGGTTCTCTAGATTTGATTGTTTTTGCATCTTGGCCGATGCGGAAATCGGTTCAAAACACACTCATAAAGAACTTCATGATCCAACTCCTAAGATTGAACTTGAAATCATGGAAGGACCTTTTGAACTCAGATGTGTTGATGTGTTTTTTATGCACATGCGAACACAAAATAAAATGCCCAAAAGTATCTTATTCTCTCTTGAACAAAGTCTCTCAAATGCTATGCTTCGCGATCAAAGGAGACAACTCCAAGGTTTCTAATGTTGGGTCACGACGTGTGGATAAGCACAATTAGTCATTGTAATTGATGTTTCTTCAAGGGGCCTTACATTGTACATGAATGCTTGAATTCTTGGAACTTTGATTGTATTTGCTTGCGTGGAGAATAAAAAAAAGGACAAAAGACGTAGGGTTTAAGAAGTCTAAGAATGTAGGAACGATGTACAATCTTTGGTGAAGCTTGACTAAGCCTTGCTTTGATATGCAAAGCAACAACTCCACAAAGCTTAGTGCAATCTTCCAAGGAAATTAGATGATTTTCAAATCATCATCAAGCATAGACACCATTAATTGAATGTATATCAATGATTGAATAACAATTGAATTTAAGCTCATTCGAGTATTCCAGTTGACCACAAGGCAAATTTGCAATCGACAAACTGCTAGTGGTATGGATTAAGAGTTTCACCATGAATCACACACAACGCTTTATCATTCAACTAATCAACATGAAAGCAAATGAATTGAGAAGTAGAGACCATGCGACTTGTTGAAGTAACACATTAATTCACCATAGCTTCAATGAAATCGTATGCTCTTTACAACAAGATTTTGGCAACAATCTTTGCCTTCTCCTAATCTAACTTCTAGTCTAATGATCTAACCATTTAACACCTAGAAACTATTCACTATTCCTTATTAACCCTTACAAATGAGAAGATTGAGCCTTATATAGAGAGCTCATTACAATTCAAAGGCTCAGATTGATTTGAGATCAATGGCCGAGATTCACAAGATGAAAACCCTAATTAGGGCTTGTTATAACAAACTTCCTTCTGGCCAATAAGATCATTACAATAATTTGGACACATGTCCATCTTGATTTCTAACCAATGAGAATTGAGGTTAGGTACATAAAATAGTATTTGATGAGGAGCCATGTGTCACTTGCTCCACCATGAAATGAAGCAAATTCATTGAACTTGGACTTGCTGATGTGGAATTCCTCTGATTGGGTGAGATGATGACTAGGATGCCATTTCAACTTGTTTGTAGACTTGATTCATCATCATGAATGAGTATTGAGTAATATCTCTTGATACTCAACATTATCCAGTTTGCTCAATGTGATGACAATGGGAAGCGAACTTTGATTAACTCTTTTGAAACTATCTACTTCCATGATCATGTTTGATGTAGTTTGTGTGATGACCTTGATTGATCCTCCCTTGTTCATGATACACTTGATGAATGGTGCACCTGGTGTACTGCCTTTGATTCTTGGATTCTCGAAGGGAATTCAAGATTGTAAAACTTTCCTTCATCATGTTGGTTAACAGATTTGTCACCTAACTCTATATTCTCATGCTCATGGAGATGACAAATGTAACCACAGTTGAACTAGTGACTAGTCTAACAAACTATTAACTGATTGATTCTCTTCTTATTTTACAAGCTGGTAGCTAACTTCTAATGATTTTCAATGAATAAGTAAACAACTCATATGCTTTTAACTAGAAAGCAAATAAGGAAAGAGCTTTTAACCAGAAAGATTTGTAAAGGCATTCACAATACTAACTACTATTTTTAGGATTTTTCAGATTTTCAAATATAAAGCCACTATGAAACACCATTCACAGATAATATTCCACAGTAACTGAAATTTCAAATCATCCACCACTTCAATATAAATTCACCAACTAACATCCATTTCAAAGAATAGAAAAGCATTCACACACCATAATTCAAAGATTACGAATATATGAAAGCCACCAATAGTTCTTCTATATTAAAATAGTAGATAACCACATGCATAATAGTTTTTGTGTTCTTATGAGAAAAACAAAGTTTGCCCAAAAGATCCTCTGAAATTAACTAATCTACCTATTTATAGCTACTATCCTCTTGTTTTTTCCATTTCCAAGAAATGGTTACTAAAGATAACAGTCTTGAACATGATCGTTTCAAAACAAAAATTCTGTAGAGCAACATCAAAATATAAACCGCTTCACAATAGATAAGGCTATAAGATCACCAGCCTTAGGCTCCATCATCAGGTATCGGGTTCTGCTCCGCAATTCGTTTATCAATCTCATCTGTCTTCTCTTTTTCTTCGATCGGCATCAACAGGATATCTTCAAATTCTTCCCAATCAAAAATAGTAGCTCGGAAAAAGTCAGACAAGTTCAAAAGAATATGTCCCTGCATTGGGTTGATATCAGGCTGCATTACGGGACCTTTTCTAGCTTGGAGCACCATTTCGCTGAAGTTAATCATTCGGGTCTCTTCCTGCTGCTAGCTTGTCTTGCAAACGTTGTTTGTGGTTTTCATCTTGTTCTGCAATCTTATCTAATATGGTGACGGCTCTCCTATATTCACTGAAATTAGTTCATGCTTTCCATGCAAAAGACCGTAACTGTCGGACTATATCCTCCTGGTCTTTCTCTGGCCAATTCAAATCTGGGTTATGAAATGGCAGTTCACCGTCATGAGGCAAAACCATTTTGATATATGCAAAAATGACGACAATTTTTTCCTTTAGCTATCTTTAATGTTTTCTACAAAAATGACATCATCAAATGAAGTAACGCTTGCCGCCACCCTTTTTCGTATCCTGATTGCTTAATGGCCATTAATGACAGTACTTTACAAATCTTCCCTTGATTTGTTTCCTGAAAAACAATGCATGACGTGGCAATCGACAAGGTCGAAGGAGGGATGACAAGAAGCCGTTATTCTTATCGATCTCACAGTCTCATTTGATTCCGTCGACGCCCAAGTAAGACCTATCTTTACCATCACTTGTGCTGCCATCTCAAGGTATTGAAACCACTTGAAATTACCTCACCAAATGTCCTTACTTGGAACCAGTGGTGTCCTTCAAATTCTCGGGAGAGCTGGACATTCACCATAACACGAGGAGTGTCGGAAAGCTAGGAGATCGGGCAACTTAACAATCATCAAACTCCTTTCGAAAGCAACCACAAGTCCAACTTCCTAAAGGTGCCGATGTTATGCAGACTTCCCTAAGTTGGTCGGACGATCGAGCAGTTCCAAAAGTTAAGAATCCCGCTACAGAAGCTAGGAAATTCAGAAAGGCCGCGACAAGAGCGAATGAGAGAAATAGCAGAGGGAAGCGGCTTATCAAAGTTTAAAATTTTTATAGGTAACACATCATTATGTAATTTATCTTTCCTTCATGCTCCAAGGTCTTGACTTTGATCTATGCTTTGCATGACTTGAGTTTGATCTTGATGTTGACTTGTCCTTGATTCCTCATTTAATTGCCTGCAAAGCAAACAAAAGGGTGTCAAATACAGGATATACACTAATTTCACTTACCTTCCACTTCTATATGTTTGATTTTGTGCTTGCTAGAGGTCTGATGCAATGTGAATTTTCACACAATTCTGCTTAGGCTGCATCCAAAATAGATGAAAAAGATGCCTTCAATTTGATCTGAAAACCTTTTCTCTCCCTCAAAACATTTTAATTTGCCTTTTTTTTGGTGAGTGCTTATCCTTAGAGAGCCGACTTCTTCATTGCTCATGATTTTTGACTTTTAGCTTTGCAACCTTGGCGGATTTTTGAAGGATCTTTGCAACTTTGTTCTAGGCGGCATTTTGGAATACCTTTGCAATTCAACACTGGGGTGGATTTTAGAGGCACCTTTGCAAGTCTTGATGTGATCGGCTATTTTTGATACCTTTGCAAGTCATATACTTGGGCGGCTTTTTAGGAGACCTTTGCAATCCATCATCATGGTGGCCTTACAAGATACCTTTGCCACTCATTCACCTAGGCGGATTTTAATGGACCTTTGCAATATTCGCTTGAAGGCTGCTTTTGAGGGGACGTTTGCAAGATTAGATCATGGCGGAATTTAGAGAGACCTTTGCAAGATTATGATGTAGGCGGCTTTTGGAGGTACCTTTGCAACTTGACACTTGGTTGGTTTTAAACTCACCTTTGCATCTTGACATCATGGCGGCTTTGAAACTCACCTTTGCAACATTTGACGGAGGCGGCATTTTGTGACACCTTTGCAAGTTTAGATGGAGGCGGCTTTCCAAGGCACCTTTGCAACTCCTTCATCATGGCAGCTTTTCATGACACCTTTGCAACTCATGGTCAAGGCGGCTTTTTGAATGACCTTTGCAACTGTTAAACTTAGGTGGCTTTTTCAAGTACCTTTGCAGGTCATGGTCTAGGCGGCTTTTTGAATGACCTTTGCAAGATTGAATTGAGGCAGCTTTTCTTGACACCTTTGCATCTCATCCATTTGATTGGCTTTTGGAGATAGCATTGCAATATAACATCAAGGTGGGTTTTTAGAGCACCTTTGCAACATTTGAATTTAATTGGCCAAATTAGGTAGCTTTGCAAACCAAAACATGATCGGCCAATTTGACTAGCTGTATAGTTCTCTTTCATTCGTAGCATCTTGACTTCATCAAAGCTTCATTTGTACAAACTTGAAATTGTTAAGCTAACATTTATCAAAATCGATCTTTTGAGTAAACTCATGCCTTTGTCAAGTTTCACATCAAAACCTTAGCTCATGCCATCTCAAACCCCTAATGCCCTCTAACTTGCAAATTGACAACCTTTTCGCATCTTGACAATCTTAGCAACTTAGCGAGTTTGACACAACCACATCCTTAAATTCATTTCCTCTCACAAGCAAGGACGAACAACTACTAAACTTACCAAACTAAACACTAAGCAAAGCGAAAAAAAGTGGGGGTCCCCATCTGCAATGGGGCGATGTGTGAATATGTCACAATAGGATGCTCATAATAAATTTGATAGTAGTGAAGATAGGACATGCATTTACAAACCTAGGACAAGACTTTATAATGAAGACTTAGAGCTGAAACTGCATATCTACACATCTTGAAAACTCTTGAAAGTATCATATAAGTTCGACATTATCTTCAATGCAAAAGTTTAAAATTTGGGTGCTTGAAAATTAGGGCAACAATGTGTCCAATCCTATTTGTGTAATGATTTTAGGTTTCTTTTTCAATTTGTTGTTTGTGAAGGTCTAGATTACCATATTAACACAAGTGATGCTTTTGTGTAGTATTTGAACATTTTACTATAAATTTTTCATCTACTAGGTCTAGGCAACTATTTAGTTGATCCCTTACCTAGACTGCATCAAATGATATTAGATAAAGAAAGTCCTTGCAATGTGGTGTTTAGTGAGGCTCAATAAAAAAATTTGCAATTGAGAGGAAGTCTTAGAACTATAGAGAGTTGTGAGAGGGAGGCATCGAATGGTATTGTAGAGGGTTTAGTTTCTAGAGAAGTTTGTTGTGAAAAGTAAGTGTTTTGTCTAGATTCTTGATTTGGGGTTTTGAGTTGTCTTTTATTTATGGCATCATGCCTCCAATAAAGAGAGGTCTTGCAATGAATAGAGTAGATAAGATGTTTGAGCAACTTCGAAATGAGCTCCAAAAGGAGATAGTTGCTATGAAGTTTGACAATAGAAGGAATCTTGAAAATGATCTAGGAGATGGTAGTGATGAAGAAGCCAAAATGGAAGAGAAAGGAAGGGAAGAAGACAAATTCTAGCTGAAGACTAGTTCTTGAGGGTCCTTAAGAAAATTAGCAAAGGAAGCAATATAGAAGTCCTTAACTTTTCCATTGCATTAAATTTGGAAAAGCTAACTGAATAGATTATTAACTTATAAGAGTATTTCAGATATGAGAATATCCAAAATCCTCAAATGGGAAGATGTCACCAACCAAACTCAAGGGACATGCTGCCTAATGGTGGAGAAAGTTACTAAGAGTGATGACTAGGGAAGTGACAATTACTCAGTGGAACTAGTTGATTACGAAGTTAAAAAAAATATTGATCTTGGAGATTACTAATTTGACTTATTGAAGAAGCTCCAGAACCTAGGTCAAAAGAAAATGTGTGGACTACATAGAGGAATTCCATAAGGTGGTGATCAGATTAGGACATGAAATAGATAGAGAAAAGGTATCTCGATCTATATATATATATATATATATATATATAGAGGGAGAGAGATTGTAACTTAATATTCAAGTTCAGATGAGCATGCTAAGAGTTGAGTTTGTGGAGGAGGCATACTAGCTTGCTTTGAAAGTGGAAGAGAAATTGTCTAGGAAAGAACAAAATAATTCAAGAGGAAGAGGAAGGTTCTTTAGTGGAAGAGAACAAGCAAAATGTAGTAGAGGACAACATACAATGAATGAGAAGCAATTTTTTTTTGAAACGACAATTCTAGTCAGGACACAAGAGGATAACAGTATCCATCAAGAGGAAGATATTGCAATAGTATAGGAAGAGGTAGAGGATTCATGGGCGGATGTCATAGATGTGTAGAAATGGGTCAGCAAGAATTTTAATGCTCACAAGATTAATAGGATAGTGGTTGAGGAAATCGGCTAGGAATAACATTTATTGTGTAGATGAATTGAGTGTTGCTTCACCCACAAGGAAGAATTGGATTGTGGAGAAGCTCTTGTGATGAATAGAGTGCCATAGAAATCAGCTGAGGAAAATAAGTCAATGTAAAGGAAGAGTCTCTTTAGAACCATATGCAAATCTAGATGTAAGTGCTGCAAAGTTATTGTTGATAATGGTAGCTTAGATAATTTTGTATCTAATGAAATAACATTGAAGCTTGGGCTAAAGAAGATTGTGCATCCAAACTCATACAAGGTCTCATTTTTGCAAAAGGGATATCAAATTATAGTAAGTGAGCAATGTCTAGTGAAATTTCAGAGTGGTTCGTAGAAGGATAAGATTTTATGTGATGTTACGCCCATGAATGCTCGCCATGTTTTTTTGGGAAGGCCTTGGCAATTTGATAGGTAGGCCATTTATGATGGTAGAATGAATACTTACACTATCAAGATGTTAGGCCATTTATGATGGTAGGCCATTTATCATTTGGATGCTGATCCAGATTTTCATCAAGAAACTATTTTGGTATTGGCACCTGTCAAGGATATTCTACTTGCTCAGAATGCGATTCCTCATGTTCAAGTCCATCAAAGTCCTCCCTTTGGATGAAGCTAATGTAAGTTCGACACCTAAATCTTTAGCCTTCAGAGGCTGATCCTCACTACCCTTGATCTGGACCAGCCTTTGAAGGGAGCTGAAAAGGCCCAACTTATTCATCAATCACAGCATCCCTATTGAATGTCAAGAGATTAGTGTCAACATCAATCAGCTTGTAGGCTTTATGATTGTCATTATACCTTGTTAGAATCAAATTTTGACTCTTCAAGTCCAACTTGGTTCTCTTTACATTTGGAATCTAGATGTATGCAATAGAAGCGAAAACCTTAAGATGATTCACCTTCGGTTTCCTCCCAGACCAAGCTTCTTTTAGGGCCTTCTCCTTCATTGCTTGTGTTAGAGACCTGTTGAGAAGATAAATTGTAGTGTGAAATACCTCAGCCTAAAACTTCTTTGAAACACTCCTATTCTCCAATATATACTAGGCTATCTCCATAATTGTATGATTCCTTCTCTCAACAACTCTGTTCTATTGTGGAGTATAGGGTGTTGTCAATTGATGTTTGGTATCGTGTTGAGCACAAAAATCAGTGACTTCGTTTGAAAAAAAATCACCTCCATTATCAGACCTAAGGGTTATGATGTCACATCTTGGCTATTTTTCTACTAATGATTCTAACTTCTGAAATTCTTGAATACATTTGATTTTGACATAAAGAAAAGCACCCACATTTTCCTATTGAAATCATCGACAAATAAAATAAAGTACTTGGCACTAGTGACTAATGTCATATTGATTGGTCCATAAACATCTGCATGAACCAGCTACAGAACTCTCGAGGCTCTCCAAGCTTGTCAATCGGGAAACAGTGTTCTTGTTTTTCTTCCATGCTTGGCAAGCTTCACAAATACCTTGTATCTGCTGTTGTATGTAAGATAACTCATCTACCAAATTTGCTTGAGCTAATGGAGAGAGGTAATATAAGTTGAGGTGCCCATATTATTGACGCCATAGTGTACTATATCTGATGAGCTCTTAAACTTCTCCAAATCTACAAGTTGATACAAATTATGATCTTAGACACCAACAATGATGGTGTTCTTAGATTCGTTGTCAACAATATAGCATGTGTGTCTGCTAAATAGGATATCCAAGTTGGGACAATCGTGCATAATCAAACTCATTGAGAGTAGATTGAGCTCCATTCTTGGAACAAAGTACACATTGATAAAATTGAGATTTTTACCTCTAGAAGATATCTGCACATTTCCTTTCGCAACCCTCCTCGTCACCACCAAAGACCACTGAATCTAAACAAGTTTTATACTTCATGAACTGATCTTTCCGATAGGTGAAATGTGAGGATGCTCTAGAATCGATCTACTATGCAGAAGATATTGACAAATTTGAGTTGGTTTGGCCATCAAAGCATAGAAAGATGTCTCCTTATACTTAGAATGCTCTACAACATGATCCTTTTGTGGAGGCCCTCCTTGGTTGAATTTTTTATCAACCAACCTCTCTTTACAGTGCTTCTTCATATGACCAAGTTTACCACAATAGTGACATGATATATTTCAGATTCTTGGAAGTATCTTTGTTATAACCTTTTCTTTTGAGGCCACTTGCCATTATCCTTGTCCTTTTCTACAAAGGCTTGTTCCACACTCTTTGTATTACTGCTCCAACCAAAGTGCTTCTTCCATTTGCCTTGTTGCAATAGTCTGTTGCACAAATATTTGAACTTCAAGTCAATATTGGTAGATGTGATGTTGAGTGTTTGAAGGAAATGTTCATAGTCTTGTGGTAAACTTTTGAACATAATAACCACCATATCTTCTTACATTGTGCGACCTATGGATTGCAATTGTTCGCAAATGTCTTTGATCTTTATTAAATGATCATGCAAAGATATCTTCTCATCCATCATGACTGAGAACAACATATTTTTCGGGAAGAAGGCCTTGCCTTTGTTTTATTTCTTGTGTAGATATTGCAGGTGCTTCCAAATCTCTATAGAGGTTTTTCCTAATGCAATCTCTGAAAGCATGACGGCTTCTCAATTACACTCATCTAGTCTTGGTCTTTACTTGCAATTGTTGGCCGAGTGTCAAGTGTTGTAGTTCTTGTTAGTGAAGCATTGGCTATCTTCAACATGATTTCTTGTGTGGATATTGCAGGTGCTTCCAAATCTCTATAGAGGTTTTTCCTAATGCAATCTCCAAAAGCATTTCATCTCTTACTGATAACATGATGAGCATGACGGCTTCTCAATTACACTCATCTAGCCTTTGTCTTTACTTGCAATCGTTGGCCAAGTGTCAAGTGTTGTAGTTCTTGTTAGTGAAGCATTGGCTATCTTCAACATGATGTTGGGTAATGACACCATCCTTTCCGCAATCCAAAATTACAAAAAATAAAGGAATACTAGCTGCCTCGAAAAAAACCACAAATTTTGAGGAAATTGTTTCAAAACCCTAGGCAGAAAACAACACCCATGATTTTATCAAAAAAATTGCAACAAAATTTTGGAAAACCTTAGTTGTTATATTGTACTCCTGATTTTGTTATAATATTGCCAAAATTTGATCAAAAAACTTGTTGCGTGCATGTTTAAAACTGAAATTTCTTGCCAAATAACTACGAAAATCCATTGCCTGTGACAAAAAAATCTAGTTGTGTGACCTTCAGAAAAAATGGTGGTGATTTGCAGAAAACAGAATAGCTTGTGAACTCAAAATAAGATAACTCATGATTTCTTTAGAAAAGCTGTGCAATTTTTTGGTAAAAAACACATTTTTGGAATAACAGGCCTGTGATTTTTTGCAAAGCCAAAAAGGCACGATTTTCAGAAAAAAAATGCTGCGATTTTGTACTTAAAAACACCCATGAATTTGTTGAATTTTTTTTGCCAAAAATCCTTGCACAAATTCATAGTACTCCTTTTGATACTTTCTACGTCACGTGCATGCAATTCATCATTGCTAGTAGTAGTTCATAGAACTCCAGGCATTCTTAGATCCGAAGCTTGACTTGAGCTTTGATATCATATTATGAAAAGTATAAACAAAGAATGATTACCAAGATATTTGATATTAACAAAGGAGCGAAAGGCTCTTTAAATAAAAGATACGAACAATTTATTCATAAAGGATAAGATCAACAACTAAGAAAGCAAAGGATAAAAATGACAACTACAAGAATAAAGAATATTTCTAAAGTCTATGCTAAAGACTTAATTGGCCATTATAAACTAAATATTACAATATTACTTCAATACTATTTTCATCTATATTTTTGCTGTTTTTCATAAATAGTAGTCAAATTTGAAATAAAACCCTTTTCAATTTTTTTTTAACACATTAAGTGTTAATTTAATTCCATAACTATACCCTCAAGTACTTGTTAAACAAAGTTTTATGTCACCTACTTTATGAATTTGTGTAACTATTTTCTTGCATTACAGATATTGGCTTGGTTCTTATGTTTATCTTTGGAATATATTGTAACTATAGTCTGTACCTTTTATTTAGTATTTTCCTTTTGTACCTATAATTCATAGCTGTTTTGAACATCAATAATTGCTTAGAAGATTATGGCATTCCATTTTTTATAGATTAAGGCAAAATTAATTTAATCAGTGTATTTCTAATTTGGCTTTTATGCATATGTTGGTATCTCAGTATGCAGGCATATGTTTTTGATTAATATAGAGTCAAATAACTGATGCTTAGAAACTATGATTTACAAAGTTAAATTTCATTATTTTCCTTAAGAAATGGATACCTGATCTCTATTTTGAATTTCCTTCAAGTGAGGATTTTTATGTGATTTCCAGATCTGATGACTGATATTTTTTTCATGCATGATGAGGATGATGCGTTACAAAACTTTACCTTGCCCTCTTTTAGTGTGCCCTGCTATACTGTCATCCTTTACTTTCATATTTTTTCTAAAGGGGAACAGTAGCCAAAACACGATATCCAATAATTTTAAGCTTTTTCAGGTTGCTGATGTTCTGAAAGATCGTCCTGCATGGTTTCGTGATTGCCGTCGAATGGAAATGCTTGGTGCTTTGACAACTAGCAGTGGTGCAACAGTGGAGTTGTTGTACACACAAGTAAGTTGATATTTTTTAAATTTTGGGTGAAATAAAAAGAGATTTGCATATGTTCAATATTTAGAAAGTCTGCTGGATTCATTGTGCCTTTTTTGTAGCTTTATAGAGAATCATTGTTCTTGTTTCTGTGGTTCTATATTTGATAGGGTTGCTGCTATATTTTTCTGCAGATGATGTATTATATTTCTTCATTTCTATTTTGTTTCTTATGACTCAGTAATACAGCGACTTTATGATGTAGATGTATTCTCCAACCATTCTCACCCAAGCTCGAGATTTCTGCACACTGCGGTATACATCAGTGCTTGAGGACAGAAATTTAGTGGTATGATGTTTCAAATATTAAATGTACCGGTTGTCTCTTTGTATTTTTTCTGGATATTCATATTATGTTCAAATGCGTGTCTTTCAGTTATCTGTTTCTGTTAACCTGTGTAGTTCATTTGTACTTCATGGATGGATGTCAATATTTCTAACTCTTTGGAACTCAAATTGCCTAATGTATGTCATTTGATTGGACAATGATATTTTTTCTTACTTTATTTCAGGTATGTGAGCGCTCACTGAACCTGGGCATGGTACCACCAAGGGAAGGTTTTGTTAGAGCAGAGATGCTGTCAAGTGGATATCTTATCCGACCCTGTGGAGGGGTAGGATCAATTGTTTATATTGTCGACCACTTGGATTTTGAGGTCTGTATTTGTTGCCATGTTTGAGGCTCCAGAAAGATCTAACTTCATTCCTGGACAGATTTTTGTCAAAAATATTATGAAATGGCATTCATCATGAGGAACAAATTTGGTCTTCTTAATTGCAGTTGTTTTTGATCTTTATGTAATAGCTTGTAGCTTAGCTTGTGTTACATTGGGAGAACAGCTTTCTAATTTTTTTCTTGGAGCATGTCCTAATCAACTAGCATTATATTTACTCTTTTAGATAAAAATTTTCATTTAATGTGGATTGTCTTGTAACTAGAGATGACTAAATAATGCATGGCTACTGGTCGTCCATTTATATTTGGTTACAATTGTACATGTATGCATATCCTGTCTGGGTTGCCCCAAACATTAATCATGCTCTCTATCTTTTTCATCTAAGTCTATTTTTTCTCTCCATTCTCAACTCATTGCCCTCAGAATTCTCAAGTCAATGTCCTCACCAATTTCAAATTAATACCATCACATGTTAGAATTTCAGGGTGATGAAGACAACTATACCTAAAGTTGGGAGCCAAGACCAAATAATATGAATAGTATATGAGTTGTTAAGATTTTGGAGAAAACTGTATAACAGATTTAAGATTTTCCATCAACATTTCAAATTACACTCATAGTTATGCATCTATAATATAATTCAGGATAACTTACTCTCTTGCTTGTATTATCTTTATGATGGATGACGGAGGCTGATTTAAATTGTTGATGTTAAAATCTGTTACTCGGTGTTCTCCAAAAGATTTGCAACTCAATCATTGATATGATCTATGAAAACTTAATTCTCCCAAGAACAGTATACTGTTTTCTGTCAATTCTAGCTACATATTGCTCATATGTGCTTATTGTGTTCTTTATCCTCATCATATAAGAGTTTTTTCTCACCATTCTCAGTTCAATGCATTTCTTAGTCTCAACTGAATGTCCTCACAGATTATAATTGCAAGAAGATCAACATTACACCTAATGTTAGGACTGTATGATCAGAACTATATATGTACTTATGTCAACTCCAGCAAGTTATTACTCACTCTTGCTGTTCCATGCAATGTCCCTTTTTGTACTGCTTGATATTGTTTTGTAAATTATGGAGTTGCAGTACAATATAGTGACATACCCCCCAAAAAGTGCCGAGTACCACTTCACTGTAGGACATAACATTATATGCACCTACAGACAATTTGTTAACTGTTGTCATTTTTCCTTATTTTACATGTAAAAGGCTACTTCACTTTTCTGCAAATAATTTTTCTCAGTCTTGGCATGTATATACAGGTGCAACCTGAATATCGTTTGTTTCACTATGAATAATATTCCATAGAGCATGGTTTTAGAAATGACTGATTTTTTCTTCTCTCCTTGATTAGAGTGATGCTATCAACTATTGAGTTAGGATTCCTAGCACTTTCCATTAGAAATTTTTAGCATATAATACTCTATTGTATTGTTAGCTTTGCTAGAGAAAATCATAGATTTATTAGATATCAATATAGATAGATATGCTAGGCAGTTGAAAGCCCTGACTGTGTTTATTGGTCTTCTGGTATAGGCAGGACAAGCTCCTGAGGTGTTAAGACCAATGTATGAATCATCTGCTGTTATGGCACAAAAGATAACTATTGCTGTAAGTATAAAGATCTGTAAAGTACAAATAAATTGGGTTGCCTATTCTGCAAGTCATTTGAAGCTTCCAAAATTTAGAGGATTTTTGTTTTATTAAATAAACATGCTTAAATGTCAATTGGTTTAATTGGGTTCTCTATGTATTTCCCTAGGCCTTACGGCATTTGCGTTCCTTGGCACAAGAAGCTGCTGGTGAGGTTATAACTGGTGGCACACTACAACCAGCTGCATTGCGTGAGCTGAGCCTTCGAATTGCTAGGTGGTAATTCTTATTAGATAAAATATTAGTCATTATGGTTTCCACGATGTGTATTCCTATTACTAGATCTCAATATGTGATATTTTGTCAGTGACATTGATGCAGGAGTTTCAATGATGCTATAAACACTTTTTCTGAAGATGGATGGTTGTCAGTTGCTAGTGATGGGATGGATGATGTCAGTATTGCACTTAATTCATCTTGGAGTCCTAGAATGGTTGGTCTTGAATGCACACCCTCTGATAAGTTATATTCTGATGGTGGTGTTCTATGTGCAAAGGCTTCAATGCTTTTACAGGTATGCCTGTTTTCAGATGCTATCTTTTTTATGATTAGAGCTCAAAAATTACTTTCCTTTCAACATTTTCCACACTTCAAATGGGTATTTTTGTGCTGCAGAACGTTCCTCCTGCAGTATTGATACGTTTCCTTCGTGAACATCGATCAGAATGGGCAGATTGGATGGATTGTGATCTTGATACGGGCTGTTCAAATACTTGGCAAACTCATGTATATGGTGCTGAATTTGGAAGAAGACAAATACCTATGCCTCTAGCCCATTCTGTGGAGCATGAAGAGGTGAGTTTTTGGACACAAGATCTGAAAAGTACAAAAAGATTTATCTGCCATTAGAAGTTAACTTGTAACGGGAAGTATAATAATTTCACTTGTTAGTTCAAATTTTTATCCTATATTGTTCTATTACTATGTGACTCAGAACCATACATTTTGGACATCTAATTACATATTTGGATTAACTTAAATGATGTCTTTGTTCTTTTTTTAAAATGTCTCCAGATAATGGAGCTGGTAAAATTTGAAGGTTATGATCCTGCTCGAGATGGTGCCTTAGTGTCAAAGGAGATGTACTTACTCCAGGTTTTCACAATGGACATCTTTGTTCTCCATATGCCATGTAGTTAATGACAGATTTTCTATCTCTATATGCACTAAAATTGTGTATTCCTTTATCTCAGCTTTGCAACGGCATCGATGAAACTGCTATTGGTGATTGTGCACAATTAGTTTTTGCACCTGTCAATGGTGCTCTTTCTGATGACACACCATTATTGCCATCTGGTTTTCGCATCATACCATTGGACACGGGCTTTATGGTAAGGTCTTGGACCTTGTTTATCCTTGTTCTCCCTTCTGTTATTTTGGAAAATTCTTTGTGGATTTTAATTTCATTTTCTCATTCACATGTCCTTAATATTTCATCATCAATGTGTAGGATGGACATGATATGTCCTACAACTTTAATCTAGTTTCCACACATGAAGGTGACCCAGACATGGGCAGGCTTATGACTGACACTGGAACTATGTCTAACCATTTCCGCTCTGTTGTCACGATAGCATTTCAATTTCGGTATGATACTCATAACTGTGATAGTGTATCTATTTCTGCCCGCAAATACATGCGTACTGTTATTGCTTCTGTTCAACGTGTTGCAATGGCTATTGCTCCTCGAGTGGGCTCAACACTGGGTTTGAGGAATATTTCTGATACAACAGAAGTGCTGACCCTGGTCAAACAAATAGTTTCAAGCTACAGGTGTTTTCCATTCATCTAATTTTCTTTTTTCTGAGAATATGCCTAGTTGACATCTTTATAATTTTAATTATCTTTTGTTTGATTGCTATAATATTATATTAATTTGTTTGTATTAGGGTAAAATTTGGGATGAATCTTTTAGTGGAACAGCCTTCGAACAATGATGAACTTTTCGAGATGTTGTGGCATCATTCTAATGCCATTGTTTGTTGCATATGCAAGGTTTGTACTTGAACCCAAAATTTTTTTCGGTACTCAGGGTTGTGCATATTGCCGTTGTTTTATTTTTATTGCTGTCATGATATAATGTGATTTATTAAAATAGATCCAAAAATATGCAAAAGTTAAATAGTTATGAATTTACAACCCCAGCTCTTTGATGAGGCTGAAGAAGACTGTACCTCTAGAAAAGTTCCAACATTTTATTCAATAACAGATTGCCTTCGATATTTATGGAGTTTAATTTATTTCCAGAATATATGCTGGACTAGTTTTCTAAAATGGGAGCTTTATTTTGAGTGCAAAACCTGAGATGAACGAACTGCAAATGTGCAAAGACATGAAATTAAAGAAGGAAGAATTAGAGACGAAAGATTAGCTGTATAACATTTCATGGAATGAACTATAATCAAAATTGTTTCTCACTCTCACTCCACACAAGCCTTAGACAAGTGTGGTTACATTATTCATTATGTTATTGTTTGTTTTTTCTTGGTGATTATAATGTGGTATTAGGGTGGAAATTTTTTGTCATTTGGGGAGTTAGGTGGCGAGGAGGGAAAGGAGGGTGCATAGGACAAGAGAGTGGGTGACGAGTATAATGTCTCTTTTTTCCAAATGATCATTGAGTAGAGTTCTCTAGCCTATTTCTCTAAGTTACCGGTACTTCACATTTTCCCCCCAAATTTGGATGCGATACGTACCGGATTTAGATTCGCCCTGGAATCCCTGTGGATTCGGACAGGGTACTGATTTTTTCCTCCTGAAACGTATCCGTTATTTGACTCATGAATCCCGACGCATCTGGTGTAGACGTGGCGATTCCATACCCTTTTTTGACGAATCCGCATCATTCGCAAATTTTGAGGGTTTTTTTCACGGGTCGAATATGTTGTTTAACGTTTTAAACCCTAAAGCAAAGCCAAAAATTAAAAAACGTGAAACCATTCCACGCCACGCACAGTGAAAAAGGAAAACCGAAAAATGGATCGCATTCCACGTGACGACACAGAGGTTTGAGGAGGCGCGACGGCGGGAGGCGCGCGACGGCACAGCGACGGTGGGAGGCGCGACGGTGGGAGGCGCGCGACGACGGGAGGCACAAAGACACAAAGGAAGTGAGACGGGAGGTGCCACAACAGGAGGGCTTCCGCATCCTCCATTTTTTCCCGCTTCCGCTGCAGGTTTGATATTAAATTTTTTATTATAGTTTGTTAAAAAAATTATCATAGTTTGTTAAATTTTATTATAGTTTTTAAAAAAAATTATTAGTTTGTTAAATTTTATTATAGTTTGTTTAATAGTTTGCTAATTAAATTGTTTGTTAAATGAAAACAAACAAACTAATAAAAATATAATTTTTCATTTTTAAATAATAAAACTATTTTCAATTTTGCTAGTTAATAATTATTATTATTATAAATATGAATATTTTCATATTTATAATAATAATAATTATTAACTAGCAAAATTGAAAATAGTTTTATTATTTAAAAATGAAAAATTATATTTTTATTAGTTTGTTTGTTTTCATTTAACAAACAATTTAACAAACTATTAAACAAACTATAATAATTTTTTTTAAAAACTATTCATATTTAAAATAATAATAATTTAATAATAGGTATATTTTTAAAAAACTTAATAACTTTCATAATTATAATAATTTCACTTTCATTTTAAATAAATTATTAAATTAAATTTTATATATTTAACATTTAGAATCTATTGTTTACTATTAAATATTAATAATTATTTTTTAATTTGTTGTAGAAATCATAATGGCTACGACTACTAGCTCTACTCCTCAAAGCTCTACTCCTCAAAGCTCTACTCCTCAACTGACTTTCAAAACTGACCCAAATTCACCTTTATGGAAATATGTCAAAATAATAGACCAAGTAAAAGGTGGTGGAACATTTTTATGGATATGCAACTTCTCTAGTGTGAAAAAAACTAGCTCCTACAGTTATGTCAAAGCCCTTTTTGTGCCATTCCCCAACAAGGAATCAAACCATGTCTAGGAAAGGATGGAAATGGGATGTCACCTCAAGAAATAGCAGGATATATTAGAGAGCAAGAGGAAGCAGATGCAAGAGTTGGTCATGCCTCAAACCATCCTTTGTTGATAGGAAGAGGAAGTAGATCAAAGAGGCCCCCTACTTCTCCATCTTATAGCAATTTTCCTGATATCGTGGTAGAGAGCCACCCATTCCTGGACCCAATTAGTGAAGAACCTGTTATTGTGAAGAGAAGCAGGGGACCATTAGAGGAGCATTTAAGAATGATGCTAGAGAGATTGCAGATCAATCCGTTGGAAGATGTCTATATGCAAACGGTTTGTCATTTAATGTGGTACGATCACCATATTGGCAGGATATGTTGAGAAAGGTAAATGAGGCTCCGCAAGGGTACACAGGGCCAGGTTATGAGAAGGTGCGTAGCACCTTACTAGCAAAGGAGGTAAAAAACATAGACAATGCATTGGCTCCCATTAGAAATTCATGGAAACAAATAGGGGTGTCCATCATTTCAGATGGATGGAAGGATACCAAAAATCGGCCATCAATTAATGTAATTGCAGTGTGTCCTAAAGGGGCAATGTTTTTCAAAGCTGTGGATTGTGAGGGACAAGTGAAGGATGCACAATTTATTGCTAACATCCTTATACAATGCATTCAGGATGTGGGACCTCAAAATGTTGTCCAAGTAATAACGGACAATGCAAAGAATTGTAGAGTTGCGGGTATGTTGATTGAGACACGGTTTGAACACATATTTTGGACACCTTGTGTTGTCCACTCTCTCAACCTCATGCTACAAAAGATAGGCAGGAAAATACATTGGATCAAACAAATTTATGTTGAGGCTGAAGAGATCCAAATGTTCATCACAAACCATAACATGTCACAGGCGTCACAGGCCATTTTCAGATCATTTTCACAGTTGGAGTTGCTAAAGGTAATTGAAACACTTCAATTTTTAAAATCTACATTTCACTTTGATGGTTACTTAATTTTTATTTTTTTTATCATGTCTTCTTTGTATTCTAATTTTTATTTTTAATTTTTGAATAGGTTGCCGAGACTCGATTTGCATCCAACACAATCGTCTTGAGGCGACTTGTGAAGGTGCAACAACCACTTGCTAGCATGGTAATTAGTCAAAGTTGGTCCCTATGGAGGCAATCCAATACTGAAAGGGCAACAAATGTAAAGCACATGATCCTAGATGACACTTGGTGGGATCGAGTGGAATATCTTTTGAGTTTCACTGAGCCCATCATGAGTGTGATCCGTTACACTGACATGGATCACCCATTTTTGGGAGAGGTATATGATGGCATTGACTCGATGATTGAGAAAATGAAAGCCATCATCAATGCAAAAGAGCAAGATCCCGAAGAAACTTTCTTCAAAGAGGTTCAATCAATTTGTGTTGAGCGGTGGAACAAAATGACCACCCCACTACATCTTCTTGCATTTGCATTGACTCCCAAATTTTATAGTGATGAAATTCTTGCTAAGCCATCAAGGGTACCACCATATAGAGATTCAGAAGTCAGTGAAGGGTGTAGGACAGCACTTACTAAACTCTTCCCCGATTCTGAAATGGAGGATTTAATGACAAGTGAGTTTGCTGATTTTGTAGCCTCCAATGGTCAAAGTGTTTCCGCTCTCCGTGACAAGTATAAAAAGGATTCTCATGCTTGGTGGTACCTCAATGGCCATACATCACCAAACCTTCAAACTCTTGCAATCAAAGTTTTATCGCAAGTAAGTTTCTTAATTTTTATTGCTCTCTAAATTTATATTTTTTACTATTTTATAATTGTCACCCTCTCACTTTGTGTCAATTATTCAATAGGTTGCTAGTTCCTCTTCATGTGAGCGAAATTGGAGTACATACTCCTTTATCCACTCAGTGAAACGCAACCGACTGGCAGCAAGTAAGGCAGAAGAGCTCATTTATGTGCATTCAAACTTGCGCCCTCTTACTCATAAACAAAATGAGTATAAGGATGGGAGCACAAAGTTTTGGGATGTAGATCCAGAGCGGACTGATTTGGATTTTTCAGCTGCCACACAATCTTTACTTTCTGGGGAGTTTGATAGCCAATTTGCTGCTAGTGTAAGTGGCAGTGAGGCTGCATGTGGTTCCAGTACTCTACCTACATCATCTAATGTCAATGATGATGTTGATCTTGATCTTCCTAGTGACCCATATGATGCTATTGCTGATTATTAGTTGTGTTATTTTATTGTTGAAAGGTTGAACCAATGAACAATGAATTCGATATCTATCATGATTCATAACATTCAAAGTTTGACAAATGGATATTTCATATTAGATTAGACTTATAGTAAATTTGTAATTTTGTTATAGTTATATCAATATGAATCATATATGATAGTTCCAAGTTTTGTTTAGCATATGGATGATATGTGGGATTCTAAATTTAATTTTTGTTTCTACTTATTAGACTGTATATATGTATATATTTATGATTTTTACATTTTTTTGTACGGACGTACCCATACGTACCCAGCCGCCCTAAAAAAAATTGCCGTACCAGCCTACCGTACCCACGTACCTGTACCCGTACCGGCAACTTAGCTATTTCTTATTCTTGTTGGCTGAAGTGGGAGATTACAAGGGAATAAATTAAATTAAATTAATTAGTTTAAAGTTGTTCTAGTAAATTAAAGGTTAAGGATATCTTTATTTTAATTAATTTAATTAAATGACTTAAGTGGAAAATAAAATAAATATTATAATCACTTATTAAATACTTTGTAAGTGATTCTTCTAGAAGCTTCAAAAGTTGTTAAATCTTAAATCAGATTCTTTTAGAAGATTTTATTGGGGCTTTAAAAGGAGATGAGGGCAATTCATTTCACCATACTTGACTTGTTATGTTCTTGAGGATTTCCTGGAGAGATCGTGTTTGCAGGTTCAACAAGCCCTAGGACGAAAACCCTTTGGTTCGTGGTTCATTCTACAAAATCACAGATTATAATTGTCAATTTGTAAAGAATTATGGTAGCAAAGCATCACTGCTCATAGCTTTGTTGAAGAAAGATTCCTTCTAGTGGGATGACACAGCTACATGGGCATTTGGGCAACTAAAGAAGGCCATGTGCTCATCTCCAGTTCTAGCTACCCCAATTTTTTTTTAATTGATTATATAACTAATAGAAAGCAGGTTACAATATGAGCTCAATGCCTAAACAAGGGCACAAAGAGCAAGCAGGTAAAGCACATAGATATCCAACTCCAAAACAAAGTCAAAGAAGTTTTACATCTGAATTGGAAATCAAAATCCCAAAAAAACTATGCATAGTTACATATTCCAGCTCTCACTGCCTCTGTCCCAATCAAAGAAGCCAATTGGAGGGGAGATCTTATGTCATGTCCCCATCTTTGACCCAAAAAGATAACAAACAAAGAATAATTGTGGGATCAAGACTGGTAGCCTTGATAGCGTTTTCAAGCAGCTAAGGAGTAATAAGTGTACATAGTACCAATATGAGGAGAACATCACCCTATTCCAATATATTAGGATGAAAGACAAATAAAGAAAGGATAGATGAACCGCAGCGGGGCATAAAGACTTGCAAACATCCAAGGTGTTCACAAGCTTGGACCAATCAAGTGATCATGAGAATGGGAATAAGAACAGTATCGATCAACTGTACAAATACCGTAAGGTGGCAAACAAATGAATCATCATTAAGACAGCAATTATTGGTGTGCTGTACTGACTGAAGACACGAGTTGAATGAATAAATAGTAGCGATTACAACATCAAGTGATGAGATTTATACTACCAAGTCACCGTATGAAGATGTGAATAAGAAATGATAATATGAAGGAGGAAGAGACTGTTTTATTGGTCAAACACTCTAAGAGAATTCATGGGAATAGCTTTCTTCTTAGATGCAACTCAAAATGATCATAGGATCCTAGTGGTTGATGAGTATTGCTAAGAAATGTGCTTATCAAACTGATAGAACATACCATCGATTGGCAACAAATAGTGTCATGGACAAATAGTGACGGGATAAGAGAAGGCAGCGATTAGGCAAATAAGATTTGAATAAGACAACAAGCATCAATTATTGAAAGGTGCAATTTGCAAATGAAGCTTGGAAAGATACGATTAGGATAAGAAGACCAACTACTACCGCTTAGTATGAGTAGCCAATATTTTTTAGAATGAGCAGTCAAAGAATATCGACTAAGGTGAAGACAACGTGTGCGATGGGAATAATTAATGACAGCCATTAGTTAAGACTTAATATAAGTCCTTAATCATGAAGAAAACACCATTGGCATATTAAATCAATGAAAACACCATTGGCATATTAAATCAATGTGTTTATGTTATGAGTAAAGAGCAGAGAATTTACTAATAAGGAATCACTAATGAACACCGTTTGGGTCTTTGAACCATAAATGCGATTAACTAATCCTTGTTACAATTTAAAGGGGGGTGCGCTTGCCACGAGACAAAAGATGTGACCCCTCCCAAACAACCGTTCCATCCAATGGCAGGGATATATTAAGATTAGCCCTCAGTCTTCAAGGGAAAAAAGGAGGAGAAAAGGAAGTAAGAAGAGTATATGAAAGGATGGAGTATAAGATAACCCGTGCTGAATCTGCACATAGACATTTTCAGGAATAAAGAGAGTAAAATCGGAAACAGCAATACACTGAGGCTTAGCCTCTTCATTCAACCAACGCATGATTATAAGGCACTCAGATTCAAACTGTGAAGGATGCATATCTAAATAAAAGAGTATGAGCTTGAAACGGATTACCTCCATATATTGAGTGGCATAAGGAAGAATTTATTTTATTATTTTATATTCTCATTGGTGAAGGCTCAATGAGTAGCAAGGAATTATTCTCTTATTTATTTATTTACCCATAGCTGGAATATGCGGTGGAATGAACAAGCTAATATATATAAAATATACATCAGTCCGAAGACTAAACTGTAAAAAGATCATATGCAGATTTGTGATAGAAGTGGTGGTGTGTGCAAAGAGAAGAATGGTGTGTGTAAAAGTCTCTAATTATAATATCATATAAGTAGAATAGAAGCTGTGGAAGACATATATCCTGAAGAGCAATGTTTAAAGAAAATAATTTTCTGATGTAATTAATTAAGAAAGCTCTGTTAGAGTCATGACCTTTCACATGGTTGTATCTTTTGAAAAGGTGCATCCTAACACAAAGGGTGGGAAGTATGGAAATAAAGGATATATCTAGTAGAGTGGGCTATTAGAAGAAGATAGTTGGAATACATACACCCTGAGGATTTGTGTCCAGGTCTATGGCAGTTTCAAAGGCGATTTGAAGAATTTCATTTTGAAGAGAATTGAGTGGCAGACTTATAGTCATTTCATAGCAATGGAAGATCAAGTTGAAAAGGAGAACTATAGCATAAGTTGTGAAGAAACTATTTTATTATTACTCTAATCTTAAGGCTCAGTTGAGCAGCAGCAATTTATAACATTGAGTCATATATCTCAAAGTATACAGATCAGAGAAAGTTATCAAGATAAGTCCTATCCTTGAACTATTCTTAAAATTTTAAGTTAAATATCATAATAAAATGTCTTCAGTTTGGGTAAATTTTGTATTACAGTTCTCACCTTAAGTTGGAATTGTTGTTTCAGGATAAAATTAAGGAAATTCCCAAATGGGGACATTACATCTTAGACAAGTTATCATTTGACCTCACCACCACCACCTCTACATCTGGTCTAAGATCAATAGTTCTTTCTTTCAAGCCCATGTCTTCAAGTAGCATATCATATATTTAATTGTTGTAGTGCCTTTTTTGAAAATCCATGTAGTTTTTGAGAACTTTCATGCAAAAATTTGCAAATTTGATCTTAGACGACTTGATATTGATTTTCTTGTTATCAAGCAACTCTCTGAATTTATTGTTGGATATCTCCAACATAAGATTAACTTCCATAGCAATATTGAAAAAAATGAGTCTCCTGGAGGACTTGGTAATTTTCCTCCTCTTCCCTTGGAAAACATCTTCCTTTCTCATTTTCCACAAGGACGAAAGAACCTCAGTAGTTGAAAAGTTAAAAAAATATTGTAATTAACATTTAAGCCATCCGCACAACGAAAGAGATTTTCATGCCAAGAAAAGTTGCTAGACCTTTCCCAACCACCAATGTTACTAGGAAAAAGCTTCCAAACATCTCAGCAAACACACAGTCAAAGAAAAGATGTTCCATAATTTCAGCACAATTACATGTAGAGCAACAATTATTAACATCATAATTGAAAAGATCATACTCGACAATAACTTGGAAATTTTATTGAACATTTTAAAATACAAATTTTTATAAAAAATATTCTTCAAGACACATATTACTAAATTTGTTGAGCATGTTACTAATTTCCATCATATATAAATAAAATAAGAGAGTTTAATACATATCATAGACCAAAAAACTGTTGAACAAATGTTGTCAATGGTCATTGATGTCAAAGGTATGTCAAAGGAGTTCAGTTGGTGTTAAAGGAGCTCATTGTGGAGTCAAATCAGCATGTAACTATATAGCCACAACTATCACAATTACTGCCATCTCTATGTTTGAGAATTTGAGTTCTAGAAGGAGAGTAATAATTTGGAAGTATAGTGACAAGTTATGTTGGTAAGATCAGTTGCAATATGATTGTAATATCATCATTTATCTATTCTAGTTGTTGAAGGTGATCTGGAAGTATCTACGGTATGTTACCGAGGCCGATTCCTTAGACAATGTGTTTACATTGGTGACTTGTTTGGTTCTGCATTCTACCGCAATTGAGAGTTATGACCCGTGGATTGAAAATAACGCAAAGCTACTTATAAAGTTTCATATTCCAGAGTTTTAGTGGTGGAGGTTCAGTAGGTATAAAGTTTAAAGTGGTAGGGTGCTCAACTATTCTTGTTTGCCGACTGGAGTGATGTTTCGGTTTGATGCACAAGAGGTTTGTTATGTGTGCTCACCGGAGATAGTGCATGGATGACTTTTGGGACCAGACAAGTCTACATTGGGTAATGCATGGTGTGTTCCTTCTTTTGGAGTAATGTGTGGGCTTTTGGACGTGACCTATTACACATTGGATTTGGGTTTATGATGGTGGCTGACTTGGAAAAGCAATAATCTTGTTCTAGGGCAATGTGTGAATGTAATAATCATTGTAACACATATATGTAGTATATATAGGTTCATTCCAAGTGTGTCCAATAATGTAATATCCATAAGGTGTGATTAATGTGTGAGTATGTGGGTGATGGTGTGCAAGTTGCATCCCAATCATTGTGCATTTTTAATTGAAGTTTATATGCTTTGTGTGAGGATATTTTGAAGTTTGTTCAAATCAAAAGTAAGCTATCTATTCAGTCTTGAAGGTCCACAATTCGTATCTATTGTATTTTGGTGGGATTGGTGTCTCACATACTGAGTTGGTGCTCAGAACTTGAAATCAGAGATTACTGTCTCTTGTAGGTTGGTGCTTGCAAATGTAATTTTGGATTGGTGTCTTAGGTAGGTTGGTGCCTACTTCACATTATAAATTCCTTATTATATTCTTGCTTTGTGAGGTTAGATTTGGGTATTAGATCCAAGCAGCTATCCTCACCATGGTTTTTCCCTTATGGGTTTCCACATAAATCTAGTGTCCATATGCGTATGTGTACTTATGTTCTTTATTTGATAAGTTGCTAGTAGATGCTTTTAATAATAAATTCACCCCTCCCCTCTCAGTATATAGTGTGCCCTTCAAAAACAAGTTCAAGCTCTAAATGAGTTACAATGCCACTTCCACTAGCCATGTCATATGTAGGAGTTACTTCATTTAAAGAGATTTTTGGCAAGTTGTATAATAATAATGTTTAAGTTAGCACACTCGAGTTATATCCCAATTCCTTGTCACCCCGTCATCCTAATCAAATTTCTTACTTTACATATCCCAATAACTAATGGGGATTTTGGGAGCGGGGACCCCAATGGGGTTGAGGGGTAGTGCCACTCATGGGGGTTTAGGAGTAGTGCCGCTTGTGGGGGTTTGGGGGAAGCACCTCTAATGGCATCAAGGAGCAATGCCTCTTGTGGGGGTTAGGGGAAGCACCCCCAACGAGGTCGAGGAATAGTGCCCCTCATGGAGTCCAAGGTCTTGCCTATCAGATTGGCTTGCAAGTACTCAGCGAGTTTTGCAACACTAATTAATAGTTATATTTCTAAGAAAATCCAAATCAAGAACAAGCCTCTAAAGTAGTAATAACCACCTAAAGCATGACTTCTTTAACTTAACCACAGAGATTGGCTTAGGGAAAGATTCCAGCAACTATTCAAGTTACAAATGCGGTCCATGGGGGAGTTAAGGGATTTATAAATCGTTTTTGTACTTTCTCAATTGCAGTTGTATTCCATCGTTCTAGGGTCTCTAAGATTTTTGAGTTAAAGATGCGCTAAAGAGGAAATTGAAAAATCTGACAATGTTTTTGCAATATAGAAAAAGTCCTCTAAGATTGGGGAAGATCAAACTCAAAACTAATATTATGCCAACTTTTAAACTGGTTATTAACAAGAATGTGGCTAAAATCACAAATCCATTTATTAAACCAAGCCTTAGCAAAACAACCTTGAAGCAATGCCAAAGGCTTATTTTTCCATTGAAGATTCCTCCAAATAGACTTGAAGCTATAGACTTTGTTACAACCATGTTTAATTTGATTATCACCTTTAATACAACCTCTCACCAACTCCCAAGCCTTCGATGTACTCCTAAAAACCTTAGTACCAAATGGAGTGATAGGGAACTTACCAAGATAAAAGACAATGATACAAACCCCTCCAGTGTTTGGTTTTCCTAAGGATGGCCAACTAAACATTATTCCTAAGAAACACTTTCCATGGTTCATTCCCACAAAAGAACTTAAGAATCCATTTGACAACAAGGGCAATTCCTTGAGTTATTAAGTCTTTTAGCCCCAAACTGCCTCTACTTTTTTCCAAACAGCACCACTTCTAATTGAATGCAACTCTAGTTTTTGTGCCTTTCCCATCTAATGCAGGAGCATCCAAGTGCACGGGTAATCTTGCACATTCAAAAATACTATTTTCCTCTTTATTTAATTTCTTTTGTTGTGCTTTGATTTTTTTTGGTCTTGTATGCAGGATGTTCCTCCAAATATTTGCTCTCCTCTAGCTCTTTCAAACATTATTAAATTTGGAAGTTTGATTTGCTATGTTAAAGCTAGATATTAAAGTTGCATTTTTTTTGTATTTTTCTCCAAATTGTAAGAAGACAAAAATCCCATGCCCAAGCACAGATGGGGCATTTAATGCATATTTTGGATCCTTTGAAACTTTGAATTTCATTACCTATTTTGAGCATGGACAGCCCCAAGCACCTGGTAATGGAGAAGGTGGAGTTAAGAGATTGGGGAATTAGGTGAGTGGTGCTAGGAAGATTGATGGTGGGCTTTGTATGGACTCTGGAGGCTGAATGAGGAAGATTCCTATGCCCAAGAAGGAAAAAATCAGATAGAAACTTGCTGATCTTAGTGGAGAAGGTTGGATGCTCGGATCAGAGAAGGTTTTGATATGCTAGAAGTGGTAATACAGAGAGAAAAGGTAGGATAGAAGGCAAAAGATTGTACCTGGGTGCTAGGAGGAGGATATCTAGAAAGAATGGAATGAAATTTCAGATGCCTGTAGCTAGTTATGGTGTGCTTTAGTCAGATTTGCAAAGTGTATGATGTTAGAGAAGTTGCATAGTTAATGAAGAAGACATTGGCTGGATGATTGCTACTGAAGCTTGTTGAATGTAACAAATATTTGAGTACTTTTTTAATAACAACAAAATCAGCCTATGTGCTATTTAGTTTCAATGCATTTTCATGATTTAATGCTTGTCTTTCAATATTTAAGTACATGCATTTCAAAAGTTGGGATTTTGTGATCTCTGCAACAACAATTGGCAATCCTTTTTGGATTCTCAATTTGAAAGATCCCTGATAGATCTTTGCTGTTAACCTGCTGTAATTTTTTTATTTTTAATTCTGTTTTCCTGTTTATTTAAGTTTTTCTTACAGAACTAGACAGAAGTGCAGAAAGGGTTGTTTACTTTTGTGTTTTTGATTGTTTTATAGCATAGGAAGGAATAGATAACAGCAAATATGAAGCCATACTGAAATAAATGAGTTATACAGCAAAAGTCAGAATTATTGCAAATCGTACCAGGCAGATTTGTCTGAATTACAAAGCCAAACAATGAATCCAATGTATTTCCCAAGCTCTCATACAAATTCGAAGTCAAACTGGAAGATGAAGAATGTTCTCCAAACCCACATACACTGGAAGTGAATACAAGCAATACCCTATACACCACGTGGTGTATTTGCTGCAAATGGCATTCCTCCAGCTGCAATGAACCACGTCTCCACTGGAAAGATGGTAGGCTACGCTGAACCCCTACTGAGAATTGATGCCTCTGTCCTTAATCACCACGCACAATGCCTTATAAGTCCGGTGCCAAAGATTGCTGAGGGCTACGTCCCAGCCAATCCTAATCCTGGGGTTTGCGTCCCAGTCTAGAAATCGCTCTCCAGAGCAAATTCATACAAGTTGTCAAATATGCAAAAGATGATCATAGAATGAAGCTCCTATCCCCTTATAACCCCTCTCAATTGCAAATCGAACCCTAATTATCTCCAAGTGGCATGGTCTAGTGGAAATGTTATAATTTCTTATTTTAAAGTGGTCATGTTACTAGAAAATGACCTTTTTCCTCATAGACAGAAATCCGCTCACTGAATTGCCCTGAGACCAAAGAGAAAGATTTAAAGAATTTCAAGATCTTTCCAACGAGCTATCACACAATAGGGTGCGCATCCAGATGAGGCCAAAAATCCCCTTATTACTCCAAAATGGCTAACAACTTAGCCTTATTTAATTATTAAACGCTAACTTAGGAAATATTAAAAATATAACCCAAATAGCCATAAAATGCCCAACTGACATTACAAACCCTAAAATCATCCTGTCACCTGTCTGTGACTGAAGTCGGAAATCAAGGATTCACTGGTAGTCTCATCCCTAAAATCTAGGGATGCTCCTAAAATTTAGGAAACAAGCCCAATCTCTCTGAAACTGAACCCAAAGAGGCATCTCATGGAGACCCAACCTTGGGCATGATCAAACCTCCTAAAAAGTAGGAACTGCCTCCTAAAAACAAGGAATGTCTCCCAATTGATCAATAACTGCTAGAACACCAAGTCTCCAACACTGAATAACCATACCGGGTCTCTGTCCAACCCTGTCAGCCTACACGACCCCATAATAAGCTGACTCACATGTCTCTGCTAGACAGAGCTAAAGAGGGGACATGACACAATTGTTGAGATGTATCGAATTCCTAATGCTTTTTTGAATATCATTGACTTGTAATTGCTAAATAACCAAATAGAAGCATGGTAGATACTATTTGAGGACAACATCTTTTGGCAAATCTAAACTCTACTTGCCAAAGACAAGTACCGAATATTCCATTTCAAGGTTTTTTCTCAATTTTACTATAAATCCAACCCCACATATCCTTTAATAAGGGGTTAACAGAAAAGCGAATACCCAAATATCTAACTTGCTTGTTAGGCCTCCCCCACTAAAAACCAAATTTACTGAGTCAAGGATGGTTCTCTTTCTAATTGAGATAGACTTATTTTTTGAATTTTTTTCCCTTGGATACATTGCAAAAGATATTCAAGGCTTGAATCAAATTATCAATTTGTTTTACTATTTTAACAAATAAAGCTATATCATCATTGAATTGAATATTCAAGTGATTATCATCATTAGGCAAATAAATGTGTTTTATGGAATCTTTTGTAAGGGAGGACCTCAAGAGATAGTGCAATTCGTCAACAACAATTAGAGATAAAGCAAGGGCTAGAGGGCATTCTTTGCTAATGGATATTTGAAAGCTACCCCAAATATTTCCAAAACATTCATTGTGAAATGTGATGCTTTAGGTCATGGCATTGCAACAGACTTATATAAGGAGGACCCATAGCATTTGAGAGTCGCCAGTTCAAAGGTGAAAATTTGTTTAAATTGATTTATGAGAAGGAAATGTTGGCTATCTTACATGTAGTCAAACAATGGATACATTATCTAATTGGACAACAGGTTTACTGTTTAAGGTAAAGACTTATCGTGATAGTCTCAAATAATTCTTGAAACAAAGGTTGTCATCTGAGGAACAACAAAAATGGGTCACAAAGATGTTGGGATATGATTTTGACATCATATATAAGAATGGCAAGGAGAATGTTGTGGTTAATGCTCTTTCGAGGCGATATGAACCTATAGATTCATTGTTGTATTCTATTTTCAATATACAAGCAAATTGGGTAAATGAGCAAGAGAAGAGTGGGAGAATGATTTTGTTACATAAATTCTCATTGAGAAATTCCAGTGAGATTCTAGTAAAGTAATTTTGTTATGTTTCTATAATGTTCATTTAGTTAGTTAGTTTATGATATTTCCTTTTTGTAGTTAGTCCGTATTTAAAATGTTTCCTTTTGTGTTTCTATTCTTGATCGTTTCCATTATGGAAGATCCTCTCGTAATCTCTATTTAAGAAGCCTTTTTCTCTTTTGTAAAATACCGAATAACGAATTATCATTTCATGGTATTAGAGAACAGGTTCTTTTTTGGCAAATTTTTTGATTAAAAAATTCGTGGTTTTTACCTAGAAATTTCGAGGAAATCTATAATGTCCCCTTCTCAATGATGTGCTTTCAGTGGTCCATTGGCCTATCTCAGGGACCCGTAGGCTATGTGGAATGAAGAATTAGGGTTTCAAACATTGGTGCAACATGGACTTGCTATTTTTAGTAAGTCAAGGATTGACTGTTTAGATGGTGCTATCTTACTGAGTTTTTCATGTTCTGTCACTGGGTGCGAAGATGATGTTTTTTCAGAGCTATATTGCTTGACTTACTATTTTTAGTAAGTATCAGTTTAGGTGATTCTATTTATAGCAGGGCAGTTCAGAGATTCAGTTCTATCCGGTGGATGGTTCAACACTTCAGTCCTCAATTCATTTGGGTTTTGAGTAGTATTTGGCTTGCAGGATGATTTATTAAATATTAACACTGCATTCTAAGGTTAGTATTTAATTATATTATTTTGGACGAGTTTGGGAAATAGAAGTTTATTTTATTCAAGTAATTTTACCAATTTTTCCTAAGTCAATGGCATAAGGGAAATCGAATTATTTCATGAGCATCACTCAATGTCTCGTTTGCAAGTTATTATCCTAGGCAAAAGTTCGAACTTGCCTAAGGGAAGGGGACGCCATCCTTGACGGACATATTTTATATTTTTCAAACGTATTTGGGCGCCTTTGAGGGAAATAATGAAGTGACATGTAATTTGGATGTATTTGAGCGCATTTGCATTTGAATTTAGGGAGCAAAAAAGTTATAAATAAGAGCCTTGGGATCTCGTTTGGATCATTAAAAAGAATTTGCATTGTTATGTTGCCGAAATGGAGAGCAAAACTAAGCTTCAGAGTTGAGGCTTCCTAGCTAGCACAGTTTCGTACTTGCAATATAGTACCTAGCTGGTGGGTGTGATTGAGAGTTGTTTTTGGTGTGAGGATTTTCAGTTTTAGAGTTTTGGTGAGTTTTCTATGTTGCTGGTTTGGAGTGGCTGAAGCGGATTTCTGTTCATAACTCTCTGCCTGAGTGTTCGTTTCTTCTGGGTAGAGGCTCATCGGAAGCGTACTTGAGAGGCGATCATTCCTCTGGAAGGGCGTTAGATTTGGTGTTGAGTGGATTTTTTAAGAGCAAACCGAAATTTGCAGCTAGTCGTACCTTTCCTGGAGTGCCTTGGTTTGCGTGCCACTTGTGTGGTGATTTTGGTGCTGGTTTGAGCTCTTGGTTGGTTCACTCCGGTCATAGCAGTTGTTTGCCCGAGTTCGTGAGCAATTTGTAGCTGATTTAGAAGAGTTATGTGCATTTCTATGTTGTTGGCCCATTTTTGGAGATGCTGGTATTTATATCAGAAATTTTGTTTTTATGTTTTAGCTTGAAATCAGTGTTAGTCTATGATTGAAAGTTGTAGTACTTCATTGTAATCATCTTGTATCATTGGTTAGTAGTACTAACCTCTTATTGAACTTGAAGTGCTTATTGTAATCCCCACTGCATAAGTGGAAGAGGCTGGCTGGGCCGCCTTAGTGTTTGTAATTTCTTTGTGCTTCTGTCCTCCCACTAAATAAGTGGTTGAGTGGTATTGTCCTCCCGCTGAAATATGCGGTTGAGTGTAGTTTTTATGCATAAGTCCTACCGTTGCATAAGCGGTAGAGTGATTTGGTTCTGGTTATGCTTTTGTTCCCTTGGTTGGTTTACCGCCAAGTTCTTGTTTTTCATCTCGCTGAAAAGTGGAAGGGGCTGGCTTGCCGCCAAGCATTGTACTTGCTTTATAATTTCCAGTAGATCAGTGAGCTAATGAACCCCTTATCACCGTATGCTCTCACCTTCCCACATTGGGCACTTGGTGATCAGAAAGTGGAAGGGTTACAATTTCAACACGCATTGAGATTATATTTTCTAACCTTAATGGGTTACGTGTTTGTTTGTAATTCTTATTGTGCTAATAAAACAAAAAAAATTATCCGGGATATTATAAAATCTTTGGAAGTTTTTGATTGGTTTTTAAAAACAAAAATCATTTTTTTTGCAGATTTTTTATAGAAAAAAAATTGTGGTTTTTTCTGTTGGAGATCGAGGGTTTTTACTGGCAAAGTTTTTGATCGATTTTTTGATAAAAATCCTGGCTTTTTTGTTTTTAGTGGCTAGGGTTTCAGTATGTAAAGACTTTATGCTTTTGGAGGGCTTTGCATGATTTTGTCTAGAAAAAAACATGAAGGGTGTTGCTATTCTTTTTTGGGTTTCTTGATTTTTTTCAAAAAAAGAAATCATGGTGGTTTTTCTATTCGTTTTTTGCATGATTTTTTCATACAAAAATTGTGGGTGTTTTGTTGGTGTATTTTTTATGCACACGCAACTTAGAATAAAATACCCAGAGATATCCTATTCTCTCTTGATCAAAATCTTCTATGTGCTAAACAGACTGGTTGTGTGATCACGAAGTCGACTCCAAGGTTCTAGATTCATGCGGATAGTCTCAGTTGGTTTGTTGTGATATGCTAGTAATCTCAAGGGGGACTTACGCAATTATTCGAGGAGTGAATCAATCAAAAGATTCTGCTGATTCCTGACACTTATAACTTTCTTTTTTTGGGAATGATTTTGCACTAAGCTCTTTTCAATCCTACTTCTACTATGACTTGGAAAAAAAAAGGGCAAAAGGATGAGGGTTTAGAAAGATAGTTTTAATCCTAATCTAATCCTATGAACTCTGGAGACGGAAATTGCAAAAGTGGAATAAAAAACCAATCCTTGCTTCGTCAAATTCAACAACTACACAAGAAAGGTGCAATTTTCTAAGGAATTCAAAAGATTTTCACATCACTCATATTCACCAACATCTTGAACAATGAATAAAGTGATAGAAGTAAAGTTTTTGTTTTTGGTTCAAGCTAACTTTGCACGATAATTGAAAATCATCCAATTATCAAAAGTGAACACATTATTCCACATTGAGAAATTATATCGAATCCTTCATTCAATTTAACAACTTGAAATGAAATCTATTCTATGGAGAGCCAAGAAACCATGCTAACTTGCAAAAGTAGACAAGATTCATTAAAAATTGAACAATGAATTATGTCTTAGCACTTAAGTATTATTACAACGATTTCTCAGAAATCTCTCTCTTTACAAATGAGAGGAGGGGGGTTTATATAGGCACTCGATTACAAAGCAACGACTTGGATCGATTTACTATCAATGGTCAAGATTAATAGATAAAACCCTAATTAGAGTTATTTGCAAAAAAACTCTTTTTGGCCAATGAGAAAATAGGAGCCACTTGTTGAGTCTGGTGCATTGCATTTGGACATGTCTGACTTGGAACCCTTGGACTGGTTGATTGATGACTGGGATGCCACCTTAGCTTGCCTTATGGATTCGATTCTTCATCACGAATAAGTGTTTTTGACTTAGGCAATATCTTTTGATCCGAAGGAAATTCAAGATGATTAGAACATCTTCTTCATTCTCATTGTGTCTTGAATTTATTGCTCCTTGGCATGGAATCTTTTGATTTTGGATTTCCAAAAGAAATTCAAGGTTGATGTAGAGCCCTTCATCCTTGGATGAATTGATCTTTTTGAATGTCCTGATGAAGTATAAGTCCTTGGATTCCGGCTTCAAGCATGAATGTCCTTCCATCATTTTTCCAATTGGTTCCTTTGTTGCATCTTCATCTTTTTGGAAATCTCTTCCTGACTTGACATCAAGTACCTAAAAATAGAGGAAAATCATAGATAAGAAGAAAACAGCTTGATGTCATCTTGACAATTTTCGAAAATAACTCTGTTTTTCTGATTAAACTTTGAGAATTAGACTCAGAATCAGACTGAGTATGGTTTGAGAAACAAAAATCAGAGTTAGAATAACTAGGAATTTATGAAATTCATGCCTGATAATGAACTCAGAATTGAAAATCAGACCTAGAAATGCTTTGAAAACTTGAAATCAAACTCAAAAATTATGAACATCTTAAAATTTAGTCTAATTTGAACAAAACCAGACCTTATGATCATTCTGGAAACGTAAAATCAGACTAAGAAATTTTCCAGAGTTCATAATCAGATTTAGAAACTTTGAAATATCATGGAATTTGGACCTTTTGGAGTGAAATCCAAATTGGGAAGGATTATGAAAATCGGAGTTAGACCTTCTGCAAACCCTAGACATCAAAATCAAACTCGGAAACCTTCTAATTTTAGGTCTGATCAGACCTGGAAAATGTCCCAGAACTTGAAATAAAAACTCACAAGCATTCTGAAACTTGAATTTCCGACTCAGAAAATTGAGTTCTTGAAGAACAGGGCCTGATTTTAGGCATTTTCTAAGATGAAAATTAGATTAAGCAATTAAATTCAGACTTGCATACTTCAGATTTTGGGCAACATTGTGAACTCCATTGATGCTAAAGGGCTGTCATACTATTCAGATCAGAGCTGGGTGCCATTGCTGGAAGTTATCATAGTTCTATTGTTGGCTGGAAACACAATTTTCAGACTTAACATTTTATTCCCAGCCACCTCCCACTTAGGCGATTTTGCTTGGAGGTTATATTGGAGCCATTTTGAGATGGTTTGAAGGAATTTTCTGAGTACACCATCGCTGGTGTAGGGTTTGCAACTTCATTTCCAGGTTGTCTTCAAACCAATTCATCATTTCCAGCCACCCTTACACCTGGGCGATTTCATTGAGGAAACGTTTTTGAGGCGATTTATGGTCATTTTCTGAGTGTGCCATCATTGCTTGAGGTGCTGACAAGGTCTGAAACTCCATTTTCAGACCTCTCTTCAGACTGATTTATTTTTACCAGCTCTTTATTCTTGCCCAGATTTGATCATTTTGACATTGGAGAGGTGATTTTCATCAAACATGAGCATTCTACATGGCTGTAACCTCGTTAAGAGACTGATTTATGAATGTTACAGGTTGTCTTTAGAAATTTGATAGCCATTACTGAGTTTGGAAGGGTGTAATATCCCCACAATTTTTTTCAATTTTTTTCCAGTTACAATCACAACAAGAAGTTGTTAAAGTTAGGAAATGAAGATACAATAATGTTGAAATTGTAACCCTTCCACTTTCTGATCACCAAGTGCCCAATATGGGAAGGTGAGAGCATACGGTGTTGAGGGGATCGTTAGTTTCAAATAACTGGAAATAATGCAATGCTTGGGCAGCAAGCCAGCCCCTTCCACTTTTTAGCGGGATATGGAGAATATTAAAAATCACTTGGCGGTAAACCAGCCAAGGTTGATGCAAGAACCGAAGAACAATCACTCTACCGCTTATGTAGCGGGAGGACTAGAAATGAAATAGCAATCAACTCCACCGCTTATTCAGCGGGAGGACTGAAAATGAGATTACAATCAACTCAACCGCTTATTCAGCGGGAGGACAAAATTACAATAGATAAGAAGGTGGCAAGCCAGCCTCTTCCACTTATGCAATGGGCCAAAGAACAACAATCCAAGTATATAGCTGTTAGTACTACTAATCAGCTTTACAATGCAAACATGGATTACAAAATTACTAGAATCATTGTCCAAACTAGGCGGCAAGGCCAACCTCTTCCACTTATGTAGTGGGACTAAGAGAGTTCAAATAAATTGCTGTTAGTACTACTAACAAGCATTACAACATGATTCATCATGGATATTCAAATGTCAAAACCCAAACTAACAGCTGCAACTTATTACCAAGACTCTTCACACCACACCCATAGACTTACACACCTGAAAACCAACTTCAACCCCAAAAAACTAAATCTGATATGAATGAACAGCAGGCTGGAAATATAGACCAGCAACATTAAAATCCTCACAAACACTTCTAAATCACTCCCCACACACTCAACTTATCTCTAAACACACTCCAAAGAACCCACACACTCTAAAACCAACTCCACACAAGGAAACACTCCAAACTAACAATTTTTCAGATTTTGATATGCAACCCATGCGCTGGAAACACACAGACCAGCAACTTAGAAACTCACAAAAATGCACATAACTCTATTCACACTCAACGAGATTACCCCCAAACGGATGTATATGAGAGATACAAGACAGGCGATGAGATTAGAACCAACAAACTGCACCCAAAACCCCCAAATGAATTTATGCACGCATTCCCAGGCAGCCCAACATAGTACGACTAGGAAAGAACTACGATTTGCATTTAAAAAATAAATACTCAACAATAAGCTCTACAAACTTACAAACTTGATCCCCTGTGGCATAGGAAGAGAACGAGCCACTACCCAAAATGATCTAACACACGAATTGAGCATTATGAGCTAAAACGTGCTACAGCCACACCAAAAACCAGCAACACTGAAATCCACACCACACTGGAAATCTGAAAATGCACACTAAAATCGAACCACACATTTAGAAGATCCAATCACAGCTAGGAGTGATGTCTCACGCTTGAAGTCTATCAAGAGCTCTAGGAGGTATTCACCCTTGAAGATTGTCTGGAGTCAATCCGACAGCATAATAGTGTAAATTGTCTGAGATACCAAATGAGAAGCCCAACACTCTCATTTATAGATTTTGAGGGCTCAAATTCAAATTCACATTCCCTCCAAATGAACGCCAAATCCAAATGCACATTCACTTCACATTATTTTGAAATTACATTTCATTTCTCCTTTCTCCAAATCAACCTTCTCATAGGAGCAAATATTCTTTATAAAAATGACAATAAAATCATAATGTGGCATCCAAGGTAGATAAGTGAAATATATTATAAAATTAACTTATTTCTCCATAAGGCGTCCATCTTGCCATATTAATATTTCACTTTATAAAGTATTTTTCCTCAACAATAAATCACCCAATATATAATTAAGGAAAAGACTTATATATCAATATAACTTAAGCAACCCCTTTTAAATAAATCGTCCAACCTTTGCCTTAAGTTATAATTTAATTTAAAACACCATTTTTCATCAAATACTGAACCTGCCAAAACAAGCTCCAAGGATATGGGGAAACAAGCTCATAGAATTGCCCTGCCAGAAATAGTCACTGAACTAAGCTAAGGAACCCTTGCCAAGAATAGCACCAAAAAATGAGGGAAGACCAACTGCTCAAACTGACCTATCGAAAATAGCCATCTGAACAAGCCTGTTGACATCCTGCTAAAAATAGAACTGCTAAAAATAGTACTTACTAAAAATAGCATACTGCTAAAACTAGTAAGTGTTTCCAAAGTGATTTTAACCACATTCTGAGCAGTCGTCGCACTTACTAAAAATAGTAAGTCTTGTAAAAGTCATCTGATGCAAATGCATGTCGAACCATCCTGAAGCTCTCTGAAAACCCAGAAGGAATCCAGAATCCAAACTGTCAAACTCCCACATATAGCCCCTGAAAACACCAAAGAATCCTCCTAGAAAATAGGAAACCCTAATTTCTGCCCCTGACTAGCCTACGGGCCTCCGAACTAGGCTAACGGCCAACATAGCTAATCATTGCGGAGAAGGGGACATTACAAAGGGTGTCTTCAAACGTCAAAGAGGGAAAAATCAGACTTTTTTATACCTTTCCAAAACATTTCCAGATTTTGGTATTACTCTTTTGGACTTCATTTTGATAATTTTTTGAGTATACAAGGTGTCTTCAGACTTAATTTTTTCATATCAGACCTCATATAAGTCTGAAAATGAGGATTTCCTAGGGTTTCTAGACCCCATTCATATCAATTTCTTTCTATGTTCAGAATTTGTTAAGAATATGGATAGAATTCCTGATTTCCTTTCCCAAATTTGTCTAAATCATTATAAATCAGAGCTTATTTAATTCTGAAAATAGGTTGTCAAGATAATTTTTCCAAGATTATTGATTTCGAGTTTCATATAGGTACCATGTCTAAATTTGGGATTGGAGTTCGAAAGGAGCAGTTGAAGATTGTTCAAGAGGAATTCTATCCGGATTCCTGATTGTCTTCTCGATGGAAAGGAATCACAAATACAAACATGAATTTCCTGAACATGGAGCGGATGCGGCAGAGGATGTTCAAAATAAAGAACTAGATTCCCTCTCCTATCTATGCAAACATCATGAAGAGTGCCATATATCATGCAGCTAGATTTCCACAATCCATACTATGCAATGAGCTTATTCTGGAATGCGCAAGACACTATGATCCTCTCTCCAGGATGATCTAAACTTCCAAAGGAATAACCATCGCCTACCTTGTTGAGGATGCAATTGCTGAAGTGTTTGAGATTCCTCACAGTGCAGAGATGAAAGATATGACAAAGGATGAATATGAAGCTAAGTATAAATTGAAGGCGGATGCATGCAAGACTGTAGTAAATAAAGAGTGGATGATTGAGCCAAGGTCTCATCATTCCAAGGCACCAAAGACACTCATGTGCACAGATTTCAAAGAGGAATATAGTGATTTGATATTCCTGCTAAGTTGAGTGATGGGGATGCCGTAGGGTGCCTTATTTGGAGGATGAATGTTTTACTTTATCCAGGATTGTACAAGAGGAACAATGATCAATTGGTCGAATATTATCAGCGACAATCTAGATTTTCAGTTAAGAAATGTGGAGAAGACTAAGTCATTCGCCATGACTTCCTACCTTGTGTATATACTTGCTAGATTTGTCACATACAAAGGATTGATATGCAAAGGTGAAGTCGGGAATGGACAAGGACAATATAGAAGCTATGAGTGTTATCCACACCTTGACATGCATAAGATTGAAGACTACAAGAGGGTGAATGATGCTTTCACCATGTATATTACAAGGATGTTGCAAGGCGGATTCCACAAGAGGTTGTCCAAAGTGACAACAAAGTTAATTGAACAATATGGATTGTGGTACATACAGTTTCCCACCTTCACATACCTAAGGATTCAAGGATTCAGATTCGAACCATACAAGCTTCCTAGGTATCCTACAGACAAAATGGTCCTATTTGAAGTAGTGAGACAACTTCTGGAATTTGATTTCATCCAGAAGGAGAAGCATAGAACAGGGATGACTTTTCCTATTGGTATAGGGAAAACTTTGGAGGTGTGCCACACTGCCATTGCAGCTAGTACAGTGATTAATGAAATTGCATTCTATCGCCTTGGAACTTACAAGAGCAGAGACAGATTTGATCCCCACAAAAATGTTGAAAGGATCAGAGGAGAAAGATTCATACAAAGAGCAGAGACAGATTTGATTCGCACAAAAATGTTGAAAGGATCAGAGGAGAAAGATTCATATAGAAGGTTGACATTGAGGATTACTGGTGAAACCTAATGGATGAACAAGCAGTGAAGAAAAGGATGTGATCCAGGATGTCAGTGGATATCATGAGAAAATGTGAACTCTTCCTTTTTCCTAATCAGATATTGGATGATAGTGATCATACTCATTTGCAGTATGAGAATGAAATGAAGAGGCCTATCCTATTACCTAGTTGGTCAGAACCAGAAGTAACTGATTTGAATGTGCTTATGAGAGATGTCATGGATTTCTCCAGAGAATGGATAGATAAACAAATGAACAGATTGATAGATATGGGTAGTCTTCACATATGAGAAGATGAAACAAGAGGAATCCTCTCTTGAGGATGATCAAAGAACAGTTAGAGATGTGAGGATTCATGCAGATGAGGAGAGTCATGCTCCAAAACGTAGGAAGAGTGTGCTTGGAGAATCCAAGCAAAGGGGAAGAAAATTGAAGAGCAACAAACGAAGAAGAAGAAACAAAAACCTATTGTTCCTTTGTCTCCCCTTAGTTCCTCATTGATCAAGGAAATCGACATGCCAGAGCGGAGTAGGGAATTTGAACAATGCTCCAATTCAGTGATTTTACTAGAGAACATTCAGGAGTTGCATGCTACAACACAGTCCGCCCCACCTAATGAAGATGATGAGCAGTCGAGATCTCCTACTATCCTATTGAAGGTTATCTTGGGTAATGATGTTTATGATTTGACTAAGGATAAGGAGGATGATGATGTTATCTCAACATTGAGGGAACTTGATCAAGAAATGTGTCTTGATGATGGAATGGAAATGTCCACCATTCCCGATTGGTTGATGAAAAGCATAGAGAAAAGTAAGAAGATGGTAGAGGCCTAGCCTATTGATGATATTGATGACTACTTAGCTAGGAGTAATAAGGAAAAGGAACCTAAGAAGGCCAAGATACTTTCAAATATAGCTAGAGATGAAACAGGAATAAGGATTGCACAGGTTGCTATCCCAATTGGTGATGTGACTAGAGATGATGCTACTCCTATGGCTTTCTAGATCACTTTGGTTGCCCTTGGACGGACTACAAAAGAACTATTGGCAATTGACACTCATTCGGTGCATTTTGATGCTTGATTATTGGTTTAGGGTTGTCATTGATGGCAACTCTTCTTGAGATTCCTATTCGGTAATCACGGATCTTGATATCCAGAAGCGGATGTCAACCGATAGCCAGTTAACTGGTAATTCAGGTTGAGCAGAGCAGTTTTGGTTCGGAAGCTTTTTGGTGATTGCGGTGTTATGAATTGTGCATGGGATGATTGGGCCGACATAAAGACATCATTTTATCATCGATTTGGTAATCCGCATTTGTCTTTGGTGATCCGGTCAGCCGACATATGACTACACGTTACATTAGCAAGCTGACTTGGTGAATGATCTATTTTGTGATTGCAAATATATAAGACTGGTGCAAAAGATCTTTTTGGTGTGTGGTATGATTGATATGCGAGCAAGTGGTGATCGAGAATCCTTTACAGTGCAGTTTCACGTGCGCATTCTTGATCCGGTAGCTGACTGAGACAGGAAACAGACCAGAGTTGCAGAACAGATATAGTCAGAGATTTGGCACTTAACTGGAATTCATCCAGGGATTGCTAGATGCTATTTTTGAGTTCTTTCATTGCATTTCATCTCTGTAATTGATTAGTAAGGCAGTGAGCCTTCTGGGGTTGTAGCCCTTATTGTAATTGAGCAATGAGCTCTAGTTAGTGTGCCTGTTGTGCATTCCCTCTCATGCAATATTGTTTTGCTACTGGCCAAAGTGGAATAATATTGTGGGTTCAAATCCCACCGTGGTTTTTCCCATTTGGGTTTCCACGTAAAAATCTTGGTATTATGATTTTGTGGTTGGTTGTTTTGAGTTTCTGCATTTCAGTTTCATGTGTATGCTTCCGGTGGTTTAAAGTTAAATTAGAAAATTTGATAACCGGTAGAACATTGATTCCCCCACCCCTCTCAGTGTTCCTTGATTCCAACAATTGGTATCAAAGCCTAGTTCCTTTGAGGAAGCCTAACTGCTTGAGGAAGGTCTGAGAGATTGAATCAATGGATGGTTTTCAGAGACAACTTAGTGTGGCACTTGAGGATTTTGATACAACAAGAAATGAGATCAGTTCCTTAAAGAGAAACCTGAATGCAGTTGAAGACTTCATTAATGATTTGAAGGATCAAGTGAACACTTCAAGAGACAAGAGGAAAAAACTGCTGGACAAGCCGAAGGAGAAAGAAGTTCAATGCATGGAGAATCAAGACAAAGTTGACAAGCTTGAGAGAGAGAATGCTGCATTAAAGAATGAGATGCAATCCATTGTGATGAGGTTGACTAAGGAGATTGAGGACCAGAAGAAGAATGAAGAGAATTTGACTCAATCATTGAAGGAAAGAGCAGATGAATGCTTTAGGCTTACCTATGAGAATGATTAGTTGAAGCTTGAGTTGACACAATCAAGGAATAATGGTCAATAACTTGAAAGACAGATTGTTGCCCTAAGAGATGAACTTGCTAATGCAAATGAATACAAAGACAAATTCAATGCTAGCTCAGCAAGGCTTAATGAGATGCTGGAAAGTCAGAGACATGGAAAGGACATGCGAGGACTTGGATTTGAGAAAGGAGAATCCTTTGGATCTGGACAAAGCAATGCAAAGCTTAAGAATAAGAATCCTCCTGTAAGACAGCCTAATGCTCATAAATTCAATGGTAGATACTTGCAATAAATTTGGCCATATGGAGAACCAATGCAGAAGTAGGGTGAATAATGGAATGAATAATGTGAACAATGGTCCTACCTTTACCGGTCAGTGTTTCAAATGCAATAATTTTGGTCACAAGTCAAACATGTGCAGAGCAGTAATGAATAACTTTCAAAACAAGAGATTCTATGCTTGTGGGATGTTTGGACATATCTCTAACCAGTGCAAGATGAGACCAAACCAAAATTTCATACCTATGCAAAATGTTGTTTGCCATGCATGCAATAAAACCGGTCACATTGCAAAATATTGCAGAAGCAAAAAGAGTGCTCCGGTAGACAAGAACAAATCAGATGGGAAAGGCAAGGCAAAGGTAGAGGACATCAGAGACAAGTATGAGAAGATGTGGGTCAAAAAGGATGAATCTAAGGCAGACAATGCATCTGCACCCGAATCCGGTGCAGGATCTTCATCTGGTAACTAGGGCTTTTTGCCTTAGGGGGGACTTTTCATACAGATTGTAAGAACCCCCCTCTTCAGAGATCTGTAATTGATTCTGAAGGTTGCAAAAGGCTTAAATCATATATGCAGATGTTATCTGGAAGATTTAGTGAAGATTTGATGCTTCGGTAAGCGTCTCCATGAAAATCAAGGTAACCGGTTGCAACATTTATTACAATGAAGAATTAGGTTTTCGAAGGCTAAAAAGGCATTTCAAAGCTTTATTTCTCACACTATGATCAAGAGAAAGTGCAGAGCAATAGAGCGAAGTAATTTGGCAATCTAAACAACGATTATAGCGATCCTAAAGAGAATTTCTATCTCCGATTGCGAATTGAGGTATTTATCCGTTTCAAGCTATCAGTTTTTTACAACTCTAAGTTCTCAATGGCATCAGCATCCGGAATTGCTACCCCGCTGGTTGTGGAAATCAAGGATAGGGCTCGACCTGTTTCCAAGAAACATCCTTTCAAATTTGTTGAGGATGATCCAGAAGGAGCGTTTTCCTCTGTACCCTATGGCATTCTTCATAATGAGGACATCAGGGCATATATCCACTGTGATCGTGATAAACTCAGTAGCGCTGACATGTTGACCCTGTACAACAATCATCTAGTGGATAGCTTGGGGAATCTCAAGACGAAATATAAGCATTTGTAGGCCAATGGTTTCTCTCAGTTCGTACACTTTCCGACATTTGATGAGAAATAATGGATTCGGTTCGTACTCAACATAATTCACAATGAATTTATGTGGTTGGATAAGCCTTACAAGATCACTAAGCAAGCGATCCAGGCCGTGACTTGTCTAAGCGCATTCGGTGAAGTTCCTAGCTTAAGGAAAATATCAAATAACACTGTGATTGCCGCCATTGGTTCTCAGTTTGACAGCAGAGCAATGACAATAAATGACATTCTGGAGCATGACGTCAAGTTTGCATCAATGGTGGTTGGATATAAAGTATACCAGTTAAGCAGACAAAACTCTGTCTCCGGTACAACAATATACTCTGCCTATTTGATGTTGAAGGAAGATAAGAGGTATGATTTGTGTACGGTTCTCTTGAATGAATTACTGAGCAATTTGAAGAAAATTAAACAAGATAAGAAGCACACCTTTAAGTTTGGCACCCTTATCATCTGTTTGGCTCTATATTTCATGAATGAAATCCCAGGTTTTCAAGGAAAGGGCTAATGGGCCTATGATAAGCCGGTTGCTATGCAAATCCAGGAAGGGATTATGGGGATTGGTGATGCCACAATGAGGATATCTACTTTGTGGGGCTATTTCAAAACTTTCCAAGCTACAATGAAGAGCGGAGAAAGAATCCTTAAAGAGATAGTGGAGAAGTACGAGAAAACAATTTGCTTCATGGTTGATAAAGACCAATGTCTAATGGAAGCCGTTGAGCCAAGGATTGTATGGATTCTTCCGATGGGTTATGAAGTTGATGCTGCTACTCTTGATGCTTATGCTCAACATATGATGAGTCAGCCGGTTGATGAGAAAGAAGAAAGGTTTGGTACATTTAAGGAGAAAGACCTAGAGTTGCACAAGTAGTTCACTGCACCTGCAAGGAAGAGGAAAGTTTCCAAGATGGCTGAGGAAGTGGTAGTGTAGATGAGATTTACTTTGGAGGCGGTGAAGCAGGCTAGGGAGAAACATGCACAGATGGAGGGTAAGGAGGAAACCAAGAAGCCTAAGGCAGAACCGGTTCCCTCTAAAGCCAAGCCAAAAGAGACCAAGTCTGCCCCCACTCCAGTAGTACCATCATTAGGACAGAGCTCATCCCGAAAGGGAATTTTGAAGCAAAAGGAGAAGCCTAAACAAACCTATGTTATTGTATCTCCAGTGGCCTCTGAGACCGAATCAGATGAAGAAGCAGTTAAGGCCAAGATGAAAGGAGAGTTTGTTAGAGTTGTGAGGAAACCACAATCTGGTGGTGAGGAGCAGAGAAAGAAAGCTAAATCTGAACCTACCCTTACTGGAAGACCCAAGAGAGGAAGGAAGATTAGAACTCAACTTGACAAAAATCTTGAATCCCGTGATCAGCAAGGTAAATATACATTTGTTCCTCCATTGACAACAGATCAATTGATTGATGAAATAACTGTTGATGGAAATTTGAAACATATTGGAGTATATTATGAAAATCTGGTTGAGGTAGATTAGAGAAAAGTTGAAGAAGCTGTTGTTCTGCATTTGCATAACTTTAGCAAATCTTTGATTGAATTGGAGCACAGTATCCCTAAGGATTTATACAATATTATTGATGCGAGAAGACTGACTGTCAGTAAAATTGATGAGAAAATGAAAGAAAGAGAATTGATTAATGTTTGCACCTGTGTCTCCCAAGATGAAGCCAAAAGGCTCATTGAGGAAGCTAATAAGAAAGAGTTCAGAAGAAGAAACAGGGTGAATAGGTTGATGATTGGAAGGGTTGAAGAGGTGCGGAAGGAAACTGAGGATATCTGGAGAAGAATCATGAAGAACAACCCCTTGTACAGTGATGCAGTTCAGACTTCCCATCCTGAAGTAAAGGAAGGTGTCTTCAGTGATAAAAATGATGAAACTCAGACCGAGGAGCATCCGGAAGACCAAGGTAATGCAACACTTGATGTTGAGATTAGTGCAAATCCTTCGGTAGTAGATAGTGCTGGAGAAATTTCCTAGATTCAAAAGGATGATAATGCACCAAGTGGCAACACTGGTGCACAGAATAAAGGGGATGGTGCTAAGGTAAAGGAGCCTGAGAAGTCAGAGGTAGATAAAGGGAAGGGAGTTGTTGATCCGGCAATTGACACTCCTCCAGTCACAAGGACCCTACCCCAAATTTCTATCAATCTTGATGGCCCTCTAGATCTTGGACAAATGTCTCTTGCTGAAAAGTTGATGCTTGCAGTAGTTGTACAAGCCCGGGCCAGTCAGGATCTGGTCAAATTAGAGTCCGAAGACAGAAAGCTTATTTTGATGTCAGTTGATGTGCTGCAGAAGGTGGTTCCGAGAGTGCAACTAGATCCCAATTCTAGCCCCTTCGGTAAATTATTACAATTGATTAATAATGTAAATACCAATTTTGATTCTTTAGAGAAGTCTACTACTAAGCGGGTTTTGGATAGATTCAAGGAGGTAAGAATGCAGACATTCCGGAAAATCATAGAAGATGATAGAGTGAGATTGGATAAAGGTCTGTAGACTATTTCAGATGCATTGGCAAAAGGTGGTAAAATATATGTCTTGTCTTATTTTGCCAAAGTTAACAGTAGATATAGAAAAGCAAATAAGTGTTTGCTAGGGTAAACTTGCTGGTATTTCATAGTCATTTGATCCTAATGTATCCCTCACCAGCAATGTAGAAGGACAGATAATGGGTCTCAATGATCAAATCTCGAGCCTTAATCCAGATAAGGATAGAATTTTGAGGAGAGTTGGTGAACTCCGGAATTTGATTGCCCCCCGGTTGGACACCATGTTGAGTAATAAGGTTGATTGTATGAAGGCTATGGGACAACCTGTTCCATCTGAACTGAAGGATGTGGAGATTCATGCGTATGTTTTCAGTGCATTTATTACAGTTTTGGATATCCAGAAGAGTGGGTGGGACACTCACCTAGGATTTTTGAAGAACATTTTTTGCTGATATCTTCAAATACTTGTAAAATCTTCGATATATATCTTTGTATATAAGTTTTGGACAGCACCCCATCTTTGGATTTGCTTTTCAAGGGGGAGAGTAAAGGTGAAAAATGTACGGTAGAAGAGTGTAATGTACAAAGCTAATTACAGGTTTCAGAATTCTTTGTCTAAGGGGGAGCCTTAGCATTTTTTATCCAGTATACAGGTTTCAACACTTAGTCATTTTTCACGAGTGGTGCCATCAATGCCAAAGGGGGGGATTGTTGGCAATTGACACTCATCCGGTGCATTCCAATGCTTGATTATTGGTTTAGGGTTGTCATTGATGGCAACTCTTCTTGAGATTCCTATTCGGTAATCACGGATCTTGATATCCGGAAGCGGATGTCAACCAGTAGCTAGTTAACCAGTAATTTAGGTTGAGCAGAGTAGTTTTGGTTTGGAAGCTTTCTGGTGATTGCGGTGTTATGAATTGTGCATGGGATGATTGGGCTGACATAGAGACATCATTTTATCATTGATTTGGTGATCCACATTTGTCTTTGGTGATCCAGTCAAGCCAACATATGACTACACGTTACATTAGCAGGTGGACTTGGTGAATGATCTATTTTGTGATTGTAGATTTATAAGACCGGTGTAGAAGATCTTTTTGGTAGTGGGGTATGATTGATATGCGAGCAAGTGGTGATCGAGAATCCTTTATAGTGCAGTTTCATGTGCGCATTCTTGATCTGGTAGCTGACGGAGACAAGAAACAAAGCAGAGTTGCATAACAGATACAGTCAGAGATTTGGCGCTTAACCAGAACTCATCCAAGCATTGCTAGATGCTATTTTGGAGTTCTTTCATTGCATTTCATCTCTGTAATTGATCAATAAGGCAGTGAGCCTTCTGAGGTTGTAGCCCTTATTGTAATTGAACAGTAAGCTCTAGGCAGTGTTCTTGAATGCTTGTGCATTCCCCCTCATGTAATATTGTTTTTCTACTAGCCATAGTGGAATAATATTGTGGGTTCAAATCCCACCGTGGTTTTTCCCATTTGGGTTTCCACGTAAAATCTTGGTGTTATGATTTTGTGGTTGGTTGTTTTGAGTTTTTTCATTTCAGTTTCATGTGTATGCTTTCGGTGGTTTAAAGTTAAATTAGAAAATTTGATAACCGGTAGAACACCCCCCCACCTCTCAGTATTCCTTGATTCCAACAAGAACAAGAATTCCAGGAGCTTGGTGATACAATTCGGGTGATCAATGCAAGGTTAGAAAGGGAGATTGAGAAGAGAGAAAAATACAAGGAAGAGAATATCAAGCTTAAGGAATATATTGTAGGGATAAGGCGTGAGGTTCCCACCTTTGTTTCACCTATCCTAGTTGATCGTGGACATCATTTTGATGATGAGGCAACGAGGAGTACACATACAGAGTTTGGTAAATGGATTGAAGATGTAAAGAGGCAGGCAGATGATTTCCTTACTCAGTTTGTCCATTTATTTGACAGGACCACTTATATATAGATTGCAATATCTGAAGGGAGTTTGGGATGAATTCCAGCCTATTGAAGAGAAGACCATTCCTTGCCTCAGAGTGTTGAAGAAAATTCCAATGTCCAAATTGATTCAGGAGAGAGTTGTGCATGAGGGAGATAGATATGATTTCCATGGTTGGTATTGTTCATTGGCCATGCGAAAATCCACGTATGAGCATACTCGGAAGGATTGTGCATAGATAGAAATATCGATTTAGGAGATACAATCGAGGATCCTTACATCCATTGAAGAATTGTTGGGGGTAGATGTCAGTGTTGCCAGTGGTCTATCCATTTGTTGACAATTTTTAGTTTGTCCATTTGTTTGCGGATGATAACTGGTGCTAGGCGTCAACTCAGTTCTTGCCAATTGAAAAAGTTCTTGCCAAAACAAGCTAAGAAATCTGCCATCTCTGTCACTAATATTGTTGTTTGCTAATCCATGTAACTTGAAGATATCTCTAAAGAATACTTCTGCTATCTGTGGGGCCTTATAGTGAGCAGATATGGCTATGAAATGAGCATACTTGGTCAACCTGTCCACTACCACAAAGATGTAGTCTTTTTCCTATATTTTAGGAAGTCCGGTGATGAAATCCATTGAAATACTTTCCCACTTTTGGTTAGGGATGGCAAGTTGTTGTAAGAGACTGGCAGGGTGGTTCTGCTCCGCCATGTTCTTTTGACAAGTCATGCATTCTTGGACATATTTCAAAACATCCTTTTTGAGGCATTTCCAGGAAAACCTTTACCTTATTTGTTTATAGGTCTTGTAATAGCTAGGATGTCCTGCTAAAGGGTTGTCATGATACACTTTCATAATGTTGCCTCTTACTTTAGAATTACGTACAAGAAATACTCTATCTTTATACAAAACAAGTTCGTCCACTATCTCATACTCATCATTTGATACATTCCCTTCAACTCATTCATTGGCTTGTGGATCTTTAGCATATTCTGCAATAATATCACTTTTCCAATCCCCTGTGATGCTTGTTATGGTATTTAAGTAGCCTTGTCGAGATAAGGCATTTGCTACTACATTATTGGTTCTTTTGATGTATTAAATGTCAAAGTCCTAAGCTTGGATTTTGCTTACCCATTTCTGCTGACGGTCATTGAGGTCTTTTTGACTCATGAAAACCTTAGGCTATTATGATCAATTTTAATATTGAATTTCCCACATACCAGGTACTTTCTGAATTTGGTTAGGGCATGCATGATAGCTAACATCTCTTTGTCATAGATGGAGAAATGTTTCTCAGCCTCTGTAAGTTTGCAGCTTTCAAAAGCAATAGGATGTTTGTTTTGCATAAGTACCACACCAATCCCTTCTCCTAAAGCATCACATTGCAATTCAAAGGGTAGAGTGAAATCTAGAATAGCCAAGACAGGACATGAGCTCATTGCTTCCTTCAACCTTTCGAAGGCTTGTTATGCTGCCTCATTCCATCCAAATGCCCCCTTTTTGGTTAAGTCTGTTAGGGGAGTAGCTATTTTGGAGAACCCCTTTACAAAACACCTGTAGTAACTGCATAGTCCTATAAATCCCCAAAGTTGTGTTAATGATTTGGGTTTTGGCCATTCCCTTATTGCTTTAATTTTTTCCTCGTCCACACTAACCCCTTTTTCATTGATTTTATGACCTAGATAAAGGATCTCTTCTAAACCAAACTCACATTTTGAGGCCTTAGAATATATGAATTCAGATTCCAGGATACTTGGTACTTCCTCAATATGCTGGAGGTGCTCCTTCCATGTTTTGCTATAAATGAGGATGTCATCGAAGAAGATGAGTAGAAACTTCCTTAACTGCTTTTGGAAGACATGATTCATACATGATTGGAAAGTAGTCAGGGCATTAGTGAGGCCGCAAGGAAAACTAGAAACTTAAAATGCCCATAATGACACTTGAAGGTGGCCTTCGGTAGATCTTCCCTCATCCTAATCTGGTGATATCTTGATCGTAAATCAATCTTTGAAAAATATATTGGCTCCATGAAGTTCATCTATCGGTTCATCCACTCTTGAAATGGGGGTAGCGGTTCTTAATAGTTTTCTTGTTCAGTGCTTGATAATCTATGCACATCCTCATTGTTCCATCCTTCTTTTTTACAAGTACTATTGAGGATGCAAAGGGGCTTGCTTTGGGTTGGATGTGGCCCATTTCTAAGAGTTCTTTTATGGTCTTCTCAATTTCATCCTTATATTTTTGGGGATGTCTATAAGGGGTTGTAATGACTGGTTTTGCCTCTTCTAATTCTATGATATGCTCAAATCCCCTCTTAGGAGGTAAACCTGGTGGAATATCATCAAATACCCTTCGATGTTTTTTGATGATGGGTTGTATATCAATGTGTATGGCTGATCCTTGTGGAGTAGATTTATCTAATATCATGCACTGTGCTGCCCATTCCCCTTGTCCTTTTCTACATCATAACATGATAATCTTGTAATTAGATCAAACCTGTTACAAAAAAGAATATAAATAATTTTATTAACAATAGTAATGCTATGCTTTTATTCTTACCAAAAAATTGTTTCCATTCTTTTACATGAGACTAGCTTTGTAGATCCATCGGGTATCCCTTCCAAGGTAACTTCTTGCCCCTCATGTTGAAAATGGATCCTTGAGTTAGGAAGGTCAAATTGAAAACACCCTAGGGAGTATATCCATGGGGCACCAAGGATTATGTCTGTGTCTAGCGGTACCACATGCAAGTCCACTTTAATGGAGAGTTTTCCCAACGTGATCTCTTGTTGTGGAATCATCTTTGTACATCTAACCAATGACCTTGTGGCTTGGGCTGCCGAAAATTCTTTAAAAGTTTTGGTCTTTAGTTTAATCTTGGCAACAAGTCTTTCATCAATAAAGTTATGGGATGCCCCACTATCAACGAAAGAGATGAGTTTTTGTCATTTGAGGGTGCTCTTGATTCTCAACAATCTATTTCTGGGAGCTTGAGTGAAAGTGGCAATTACCCCATACTCTTCATCTTCATCTTCATGTTTTGCTTTCTTGCTTGCTTTTTCCTCATTTTCCCCTTAGGAGGTTTCTTGTATTTTGTGGACTTGTTCTTTCTTTCCACATTTATGTTCTGGTGTCCATTCATCTCTGCATCTATAACATGGGGTTTTTGCTCTATGTTCTTTTTTGTTACAATCATGGCTTGGTTCCCATGGCCCCTTGCATGTGAAACATAAGTTCTTTTTCCTTAGCTCATCCTGCTCTGATTTGGGAGGGAAACTCTTGTCAAATTTATTTTTCTTGTGAAATGGTTTAGTATGGTTAATCACGGGTCTATTGCTAGGTGATGATACCTCTAATCTTAAGGCTGTTTCAAAGGCATCTTCAAGAGTTTCAGGTTTGAGGGCACTTACTAAGCCCCTTTGTGAGTCTTTTAATCGCTCAATGAATAGATAAGTAAGTCTGTCATCATCAATCCCTGTCACTTGGACTGAGATTTTTTGAAATTCTGCTATGTAATATTCCACTGACCCTTGCTGTTTTATTTGCGTCATTTTTTTAAAGTTTTCTTGGGGGTGTTTCCTATCAAACCTCTTCATCAATTTTTGGGAAAATTCTTCATAAGAAGTGATATTTTGACGACCTTGAGTGTGGATTCCGTGATACCACCATTCATGTGATAATCCTTCTAGATGAAGGATAGCAAATTGGAGTGCATCCTCTTCAGTCATTGGGCTGGGGGTGAAGTGTTCAGCTTTTGTAACCAAGCATGGGCTGTAATTTTCCCTGATCCATCAAAGTTTGGGGGCATTACCTTATTCGCTTTATGTTGCAAGTTCTTATTTGGATGCATTCTTGCCTTCTTAGTTGTCTCATGCCTTTGGGCCTCACAAAACTCCCTAAAGGTTATAAGTTCTCTAATTTTTGGTTCAAGACTTACATAGGCTCTAGCATTGTCTACGGAGTTATTCACAGGTTGATCAATTCCTTCTTCCTCCTTGGGCATATCCTCCCTACGTAGGAAGGATGGTTTGGGTACTCTAGATGATGCAGACCCATTATTCTCTGAATGATTGGAACTTATGTATCTTCCCTTTGGAGGATTATTCTTAAGGTTATTAATGGAGTTCCCCATGTTTTGATGTGCTTGGAGAAGTGTTTGGTTTGATTTCTCCATTTGGCTAGTAAAGGTCTGATGGGTTTGCTCCATGAGGTTTCTCATTGCATTTGCAATTTTCTCATTCATTTTGGCTTTACTACCTCTCCTTTGATAGGTTTGCATCAACTGTATTCACGGGCTGGCAGGATTTAGCTCCGATACCACTTGTGATGACCCTTTCCTAAATTCACCCTAAAAACATAAAATAGCAATAATTTTAGGATTTAGGATTTAGGAATAGGAGCTCATCCTTTATACAAAATGACTTTTTTCCATATTATCCAACCATAGCTAATATTATGCATACCTATCAATCATTTACTTATGCCAATAATGAAATGTTAAAATATTTTCAATTAAGATGAATGGATTGTTAATTTGTTGTATGATTTACTTCCCATAGTTTGCATGAGACTCCTCTTCCTTATTCTACTAAACTTTACAAAATGGAAGATGTTCTGTGCCAAGGGCACATGACACAGTCTACGTGTAGCTCCCTCAAGGATTTCTACCTGTCTCGGGATATTTTCGCCATTTACTCTACCTTTCCCCCACACACTCCCTATCTTTGCAAGTATTTTTGAAAGATGAAGAATGAGATCACTGCAATCTATGGGTTAAGAATGAAATTTGATATGGTATTATCTGAATTACATTGTTAGTGATTTACTTAATAAGTTAATCCTTAGTTATTTGTTATGTGAAATGTCAACATTTTATTGTTATCATTACAGTAGTTAATTTGATCATTAGTAAGTGCATTTCTTAATTAGCATTGATTTGTATTGCTGATGAGGTATCAGCTTTATGTTAAATTATGATTAATGTTATATTACTTGGCTGATGAGTTATCGGCATTGTTTTTTCCTTAATTATTTGTAGTATTGATTTCATTAGTTAATCATTTGTAGGATTCATTTCATTACCATATTGTTATACTTAATTATTTGCAGCATTCATTTCATTACCCATATTGTTTGTTTATATATTATACTTGTAGACTGAATCATACCCTATTTACTTAAGTCTTCCTTCCTTATATTGAAATATATGTAAATCAAATATCCTACATATTCTATAGCTTACTGATATGCATTATGTGCTATGTATGAACCCTGAAAATTAAACAATAACCTCAGATTATACTTACTTTTTACAGGCTGACTGCTGTTTGAATTGTCTTGTGGCAGACTGGACTGCCACCGATGGTATTTCCTTCTCTTTTTATCTGACCGTACCCCTTTTTATCTGCCGTGGCTTTTTCCTTTTCATTTACTCTCCCTAACTCCCAACCCCCAAGAAGCATTGGCTTCCTAGATAGCTTGGTAAGAGGTCGTAGTGTTTGGGAAGAGGCATGACTTTATTGAAAGTCACGTCTCCCTCTTATTATCGCTTGCCTCCCCAATATCGTAACTTTTTGGCGATCGGTTGTATATGCTTAGGACTTGATTACATTTTTTGTAATTAACACTTATTAATATTCACTTTCTTGGTTTATATTTATTTATTAATTATCATAGGAATCTCATACAGATATTTACATATTATATTATTTTGAATTAATGTATAATATAACCAATTACTGTCATTAAATATAATCAAGATAATTCTCATAAATAAATTGTGAGGAGATATAACACAAAATAGGGATCATCAAACATTTAATACATAAGTATGAATGTACATAAAAAGAATTATGGATTAGAATTCAAACCATTGTATTTACAATTTATGATTTCTATTACATTTGGTTTTTATTATACATAGATTAGGCATGGTTCATGACACTATCTCCTCTCACTCGTCATTCATATGTTCTTCAATGAAAGTCTTCCTTGCTTTTCGACTATGACTTTGGCTAATGCTTTGGCTTTTACTTGTTGGCAAGCTTGGGCTTTTTGTTAGGAATCCTTTGGTTTCTTCAACACTTCTTCTTAGTCGCCTTCGTCGTTCTCCTTGTTCTCTTAGTTGACGGGATCTTCTCCTTGATCCTTATATCGCTTCATGATTGCTTGGAATACATATCTTGTCTTTGTTAGGCTGCATGGGCATTAATTTCTGGGGGGTACATCTCCCATTGGTGTCACATTCTTCCTCTTCTTGCCAGTTTCTTTCTTCGTATCATTTTAGTATTTGTTGCCTTCACTGCTCTTGATCCCTCTTTGCCCAAAGGTCCACAAGGATGATAAGTGGCATGCGATAAGTCTTGGTAATCCGTGCAACAAACGATCAACTTCTTTGTTGATGGTGAGATTGTTCTAGATGGAATCTTGAAGGACCTCTCTCTTGAGAGATTCTATTCGAATGTGTTCCTTTAATGAGATGTCCCACAACTTTACTAGGTCCTATGTAAGTTGATCTTCTCATTCCTCATTGGGTTGTACAGGTTCATTAACAGGCTGTCCCATTGCATCACCATGACTCCTGTCCGTGAATTATACTTTGCCAAAGTTTGAATAGGCAACAATGCCAAATGTTTACTTGGGTATTCTACTTGAATGATTTATAGAATAAATAGAATTGGTATGGTAACAAAACAAAACTCGATATCAATTACTTCCAATCATAGTCCAGAAAGATGTCTTTATTGTTGGATATGCAATGTATTTAGGAACTTCATACGTGCAGTCCACGACTACAAGTATAACAAGAAATTTATAGCTAGGCTGATGTTGGTTTACAGCACCAAACATTGACAACCGGCAAGTAACCACCAATTATAGGGCACTAAACTTAATTACATTTTAACTCATTTTATTATTTGCCAAACTACAGCGATATCCTAATTTGAGGTTGATCTTTGTGAAGAATTGTGCATTGTGTAGCTGGTCCAGAAGATCATTGATGTGTAGAAGAGGATATTAGTTCTTTAGTGTGATCTTGTTGAATGTGTGATAGTCAATGAAAAGGTGCCATGTGTCATGATTCTTTGGCGCAAGTATTATTGGACTACTATTAGCTCTTAGATTTGTTGTTGAACTTCATTATTCTCTCAAATAGATTTGTCGTATAGAGGACTATTAGGAAGAGGTGATCAGAATCAAATCAACCTTGTGTTGCATTGCACAATGTGTTGGAGAATCTGTGTGCTCTTCAAAGACATCCGTGTTTTGTTGTAGTACCTTATTGATCTGGTGTTGCTGTGAAAATGTTTCTACAACTTATAGTGTTACTAATGTATTCTTGCTCCTTGTGCAAGGGTCTCAAGGCAAACCATATAAAGCACAAAAATTTGTGTGAGATGATCTTGCAGCATTGCTCTACCAAGACTAAGGATACTTTGGTCTTCGATGAAGACTAATTGAGATATAAGTATTAGTCATCGACATGAACTTGTCACCTCTATTGCTTTTCCTATTTCACACCATTCTTGTCATACATTATTGCTCTCCAAGTAGAATGGTAGACTTCTAGTGGCCTAATGTCACAATTGAATTTGTTCTACATGGGTTTAATTGCATAATTGAAATCATAGTTCACAAACTTGGACGTAGGCTCCTTAGACCTAATTTTTTTGACTTAGTGATAACTTTACAAAGACAGGTTACACTTAACTTTTTGAAAGAAACATAAATTTTATGCAAAATACAGCCTCAAAATGTACTAAATGAGTTTGGTGGGGGTTTGGGGACAATGCCCCCAACAGGTTTGAGGGCTAATCCCGGGAGAAGTGCCCCTAATGGAGCTTGGTGGTGAAGTCCTCACCACTAAGCCACATAGAAAACCTTGAAAACCACATAGAATTTCATGGTGCACACCATTTTTCATATTTTTTTAGGTGAAAAACAATCAAAAGTCAAAATCTGAAATTCCAATAAATTGTTCTTCAAATCCCCTTAAAATATCCTTCCAATTTGCTCTACAATTCTCTAATGCTGTTGCATGTGTTCAACAAGGTCAAATAGGGCTTTTTAACGCACAAATCTGCGTTAAGTGTTTTTCCTCTTTTTGTTGTGTTTTAGGTGCGGAGTGAGTTAACTCATTAGATTTGCTGCGTACTTGGTGAGTACTCACCCAAATAGATTGCAGTTCATTGTCAAAAACTTGGTATAAATATTAGCGAGTTAAACTTGAAAAAAATTGGGGGCTGCAAAATTTTAACAAGTAATCGGCAACTCACTGAGTCTATAAACTATGCTTGAAATTATAGTATCATATTATCTAAATTTCCTTACCTTGCTCTAACCATCCCTGAGAACATGATCTCAAATGTGCTTCAATTGTAAGATCTAGGTGCTTGACAATATCTTGCATGATGTTCTTTTACTATTGATGCTGACATGCACGTGTCTATTGACCAAACACTTCATATGGAAGAGACACTTATATACCTTCAAAGTATGAATTGTCATGACACTTGTGTTGATACACTGAACCTACTAATTTGTATCCTTGGGCTGTGGGAAATTTGATTTGGCTTGCATACTAAGAGATTGTTGCATGTGGCATTGAACATCCCAAAGAGAATTTGTGCATTAATGATGTAAACATTTGTCACCATGCTTCTTCTTGCCCTTGTCCTTGCATGGTGTGGACAATGGCCAAATTGGATCATGGTCTCTCTTGTGCTGCACACTAAGCTATGCCACCAATTGGACATCGAAATGGATATTTTCTTTGCATCTGTGAAGTGATTTACAAAGAAATGCTTCCAGTTGTTGCACCCAAATATCCAATGTGTCAATTTTACCTTGAAAGTCAAAATATCCAAATTGACATGTACCTTGAAAGGATTTGATTTTTGTGTGGGCACAAGCTATTTAGTGCATTGCAATGCCAGTCTAAGTTGAGTCATGAAATCCCAGAATTGCCCAGTTCCTAGCACTATACTTCCAAAGCTTCATTGAGCATGCATCGAATGTTGGAAGACATTTTTGGTGATTTCTTTGAATCTGCCATTTTACCCCTTGCTACATCATGTGTAAAGTAACTTGGAAGATGAACCAAGTGAACAAACTTACCTCTACTATTGTATGTGTGTTTGAACTAGCATGTGAAAACAATGCTTTGATACCAATGATTCATGTTGAGCCTAAGAGATGCATGGAGGACAAACCACACCTATGAAGGACAGGGTTTTACATATCATGAAAAATGAAAACAAGAACAGTAAATCAATTGCACAATTGAAGTGGAAGATATTAGCAAATATGTGCTACATATATTCACCAGTAAATGAATATGATACAGGCTGTTTATAGAGGTTGCAGCTAGGAATGAAGATTCCTGTGAACAAGAAAGTGAAAACACATCTAACTCATTTTGTTTACGACTGTACAATGTCCACTAACAGCTTTCTTAATGTGAGAGGTACATGGATATAAATAGATTACAATATGGTTACAAAACAAGAAAGAGAAATTGCAACTATCCATTTCTGAACTGTCCACATCCTGCAGTCTTGTTCATCGCACTCTCTGACAATTAGCATTCTGTTACATGGCCAGAATGTGTCCATGTGTAACATTGCTGAAGTTGCCAAGGGTCCTGTGTGGGGTTATGCTTGCTTATGCATGGGAATGAGTGATGAGCATGGTGCAGTGTCCACGTGATAACATTCTCGTGTGTAGTGGCATGTGATGACAATGAGAGTTATGTATGGGGTGCAAATTCTGAAAAGAAGAGTGCAGAGGATTTTTTGTGCGCAATGGTTCTAGTGTCTTGTGTGGTTGTGCTTTGATCACTCACTTTAGAAGTTTCCACAAATGAAGATTTCTTATATTAGATACATCTTCAAGATTTATCCCCATATTAGGTAAAATATAAGGATGGTAAATATTATGATGCATTGCTTACTACCATATAACACTAAAAAATCAAGTTGCCTTTTTATAAGAAAAATCATCCAAATGGTTGGTATCCCCTTTTTCATATTTCTAATGATAATTTTAGCTATATTGTGGGACTTTATACGACATAGCTGCAGTTTGTTTTGAAGGAAGCCTCATCAATGAAACTGGTTTTAATTTTGCTTGCAGTCATTACCAGAATTCATATTTGCAAATGAGGCAGGTCTAGATATGCTAGAAACTACATTTGGATGTTTACAGGACCTTCGGTGGGACCAGACTTTAGACGAAAGTGAAAAGAAAAATGCTTATTCAGATATCACAAAAGTGATGCAGCAGGTATAAAGAGAATTATTTTTTCAACCTTGGGTTTAGAATCTCTTGTTATGAATGCTGGATCTGGAAATTTTTAGTCATAACATGCAATATAACACATTCCACTTTTGTTTGCAGGGTTTTGCTCATCTTACATCTGGAATTCGTCTCTCTAGTTTGGGACGACCCGTTGCTTATGAGAGAGCTATAGCATGGAATATACTAGATGGCAACGAAAGCATGGCATGTATTGCTTTCATGTTCATCAATTGGTCATTTTGATTTTGTTTCACTGAAGCAATATTATACAGCTTTTCTCAGTTGACAGCTGCATAGAATATTGCTAACATGTTTACATTTTCTGTTCGAGTGAATTAATTTCTAAGAACATAAGTCCTGCCATGAAGGTGATATTTAAAATACCATACGTATTTAATTATGCACTCTCGTGTTCATTTGGAGTGATATTACTATATACTATTGACTATTTTTAGATGTGTATTGCTGTTTGAAGGCTTCAATTGTTTTCTATTTCATTGAACCGATATTAAATGCTGGTAATCCCATGTATATTACAATATTTGTGTATCAGTTGAATCATTTGATTATGATAAACCAAATCCCATATTAGATCCAATTCAAGCACATTTGACATCCAACTTGCATGCCGGTTTTATGAAAAATCTAGGCTTTGAAAAACTTCGGGAGGTATGGCAATAAACTGAAACTTGTATAAAGAGTTCGGTCACTTTTCTGCTTCAATCTCTGCAACCATAAATCAACTTTATGACATCATTTACACAGTCTTCTGTTCTTTGGATTTAGACTTAACTAACATGACTGACTTCAAATTTCCACGCATCTTCTTGAATACAAATTTTCTCCTCGTGTGATCATTTCAAAACCCATTTGAAACCAGAATACACTCCATCCATAAACTATTTTAATTTTTGTTTTGTTTTGGATGTTTTCTTTTTTACTAAAATTGAACTGTATTCTTCTTTCTTTCTGTTGACTTGTTAACTTTATTTTTTCACGTGTTGAATGAATGAATGTTTTTAATCACGTCCACGAGGCCAAGCAGCCTATGGGACCCACAGATAGCCAGCAAAGAAACCTGTACATCCAAAAACCCAACACCTATATTTCCTTTTCTTGCATCTTGGATCTTCTACTGTGTATCTTGACCAAAAAATCTGCAACCCTTATTATCTTCTCTTCTTCGAACAAATCACCCAACATGTTCTCTTTTAATATCTCAATATAATTGATCCGGATGTCCTTGTAAGTGGAACATTCCATGATGTAATGTCATTCTGTCTCGACTGCTTCTTGAGTGCAATATCTACACCTTTTGTCTGCCCACTCCTCTTTAGGTATCATCCATCATCCAGTCTCACATCTAAGTTGGTGCGAACTTGTTCTCATCTGAGCGATTAACATTTTTGCTTTCCATTTTATTTCCATTTCTATGTAGGTCTTTTGTATATGGTCATATGTTTGACATAGTATTCCTTTTTCCTCCCAGGTGGCCCGTTCCACATGCTTTCTTTGAACTTTCCTTGCACATACTTTTTCATTTCCCCATTGTTATTTGGGCATTCACTTATGCTAATACCCCACTTGCTCATCCATTTGACATTTTGTGTAATATTCCCACTAATTTTTTCGGTTTTTGAACACAACAAATATTACAATGCACCCGTTAAAGTTAGGAAATATAATCCCAATACTGCTGAAAGTAACCTTTCCACTTTCTGATCACCAAGAGCCCAATGTGGGAAGGTGAGAACATACGGTGATAACGGGTTTGTTAGCTCACTAATCTACTGGAAATTACAATGCAAGTACAATACTGGGCTGCAAGCCAGCCCCTTGCACTTTTTAGTGGGATGAAGACCAAGAACTTGGCGGTAAACTAACCAAGGTAACAAGAGCATAACCAGAGCCAAATCACTCTACCGCTTATGTAGCGGGAGGACTTTTGCATAAACTATCACTCAACCGCATATTTCAGCGGGAGGACAATATCACTCAACCACTTGCTCAGTGGGAGGACAAAGTTGAATTACAAAACATGAAGGCGGCTAAGCCATCCTCTTCCATTTGTTCAGTGGGAAATGCAACTTAGAATGATTGGTCAATATTACTAAAGCAATCTTACAAAGATAGAGATGTGAGAGAAGATAGAATTAAGTACATATCTCAAGTAATATAAAATTTTCACCACAAAACACTACTTGCTGTTATGAAATTAGAGACAATGAAACGCAGAACTAGCCAACCCAAAATCCATTAAAATGCTCGTAACTCCTTCAAAACTGAATGAAATCATGCCAAACCAAATGAAAACGAATAGTATAACATAGGATCAATTCGATACTTTGAAACTGCAACTGGAGAGCAGCAAAGGTGGTGCACACAACCCAAGGCAATTTTGGAATGGCGTTTTGGTTGAATATTTCGATTTGCAATTGTAAATTGGAGAGTTCCCCAAATGCCACACCAATGTAGGAGAATTATTGTCTCTTTGATACGCTTCCAACGAGCTTTCACCCAGAGTGATGCACCCAACACGCAGATAGCTACGAATAAAATACACTTCGAGCCAACACACACCAGCAACACCAAAAAACGCAGCAGCACACAACTCATCACCAACACACCCAAAAATCACCAAATAGCTCTCAACTTCGAACCACAACTAGGAGTGATGTCTCACACTTGAAACTAGAAAGACATATCTAGGAGGTATTCACCCTCGAAGAAGTTTGGAGTCATTCCGATAGCATAACGACATATTTTCTCTAGATAAACAAATGAGGAGCCAAACACCTATTTATATAGCTTTTCAAGTCTGGAATTCAAATGAAATTGCCTCCAAATTCTCCTCATTCAAACTGCATTTCATTTCATGTGGTGGACCCAAGAATGGTGCCCACTTCCCAAGTCAAAAGTCGCGCCTAGGAGAAAGGACCACGATTTTGGCATAATATAACTTTGAAGTATAAAAATAAGGTCTCCTTTTAATCATCAAATAATTCGCCCAAGCATGACTTAGGAAAAATATCACTTTTTTGCACAATTCCCCATAACATTAATCAGTAATAAAACAATTAAATAATAACCTTAGGATAAGGAATAATATTTAATTAAATCGCTTATAACTCCAATATTGATTATCAACAAAATCCAGATGAGGCTGAGCAATGAGGATCACTGAACTGTGCTGGATCAAGACCAAATCCAGGATTGCCAAAAATAGAATGCCCAAACTGCCATTTACTAAAAATAGTAAGTCATGAAATAATGCTTCAAAAATCGTGATCTCCGCAACCAGAGAAAGAGCTTGGCAAGCTTAGTAACTCTGCACCATCTCGACAGCCAAACCCTAACTTAATAAAAATAGTAAGTTCACATTCCACCCCTGACAAGCTTGGTCGAAACTCCAAAGAACATGGAAACCCTAATTCTCCTTTCCACATAGCCTACGGGTCTCCGGAATAGGCAAATGGATCACTGAATGCATCGTCACGAGGAAGGGGACATTACAATCCGCCTTTCCCAAAATTGCTTGTCCTCAAGCAATCGCAAGCCAGGATGCTCTAAAACCTCTTCATTCTCCCATGTAGCATCCTCCACCGGTAAGTCTTTCCACTTAACCAAATACTCTCGGATAGTCCTCCTCAACAACCGTTGTCTAACATCAAGGATGGCCTTAGGAACTAGCACCAATTCTCCCTCTTGATCCAAAGGAGGCAAATCAGAAGAGACTATCACATTGCGCCCAAGCACCTTTTCGAGGCGTGACACATGGAAGACTTATGTACTCGGCTATTCACTGGTAGCTCCAACTCATAAACCACAACTCCCACTCTCTTGATGACCCTGAATGGTCCATAAAAACGTGGCTTGAGTTTTTCCGCTCCACTCTTCTTGAGAGTAGACTGTCCGAAGGGTTGGAGTCTTAGGTAGACCATATCATCAACCTCAAATGAGCGCTCAATATGCTGCTGATCAACATACAACTTCTGTCGATTCTGTGCAATTTGGAGGTTGTCCTTCAATGCCTTCAGAATATCCTGACACTGTTGAACCATATCCCTAGCCTGAGGTGCTCTGCTATCTCCAAACACGAAATCAACAAAACTAGGGGCCTCATAACCATATAGTGCCATGAAAGGTGACTTCCTGATGGACATGTGATAAGTGGAATTATAGTAGTACTCACCAAGATGTAGCCATCTTACCCATGCCTTCTGCTGCTATGAAACGTAGTTCCTCAAGTAACCTTCCAACCATTTATTTACTATTTTCGTTTGTTCATTTGTCTGGGGATGGTAGCTCGTGCTTGGGGTGAGCACAGTACCACACAATTTGAAAATCTCTTGCTAGAAGGAGCTTAGGAAGTTATTGTCCCTATCACTCACAATATTTTTAGGCAGCCCATGTAGCCTAAACACCTCACGCAAGAAAAAATCAGCAACTTGAGCTGTTGTAAATGAGTTGGGGATGGCGAAAAAATGAGAAAATTTTGTTAATCTATCCACCACCACATAGATACAATCCTTCCCACTAGCCTTTGGCAACCTAGTGATGAAATCCATAGAGACACTTTCCCATTTTTGACTGGGAATTGGAAATGGTTGCAATAAACCAGCGGGTGTTGTGAGTTCATCCTTGTTCTTCTGACAAGTATGGCATTCCTTAATGTAATTCAAGACATCTCTCTTCAACCCTTTCCAAGAGAATCTCTCTCAGATCTGCTTGTAAGTCTTAAAAAAACCTTGGTGGCTAGCAAGAGGAATGTCATGAAAAGTCTGCAATATCTTCTCCTTCAACTTAGATTTAGGTAGAAGGATTCTTCCCTTATACAAAATCAATCCATCAACCAAACTGTACTTTTCACTGTGAAAAGTGCTTTCAACAATGCTGGTTGCAAATTGATTTTTGGTATAATCAGCAAACAATAGGTCCCTCCAATCAGCAGTGAGCTCACATATAGAGCTTAGATGGGGTCTCCATGAAAGTGCATCTGCCACTATGTTGTTCTTCCCTTTGACATACTTAATGTCGAAGTCATAAGCCTGAAGCTTACTAAACCACTTCTGTTGCCTTTCATTCAAATCTTTCTGGTGCATGAAATGCTTAAGACTGTTATGATCAGTCTTAACAACAAAACTACTTCCCACCAGATACTGCCTGAATTTCGCAAGGGCATGCATCATGGCAAACATCTCCTTGTCATAAATTGAATATAGCCTTTCAGGTCCTCTCAGCTTTCTACTTTCAAAGACAATAGGATACTTGTCTTGCATAAGAACTGCACCAACACCTTCTCCTGACGCATCACATTGCAGTTCAAAAGGCTTGGTGAAATCTGGTAAGGCCAAAACCGGGCATTTAAACTGATCAAACACTGTTTGTGCCTTGGCAAACCACTCAAAGGCTCCTTTCTTAGTGAGATATGTGAGGGGGGGCAACCAACTATGAATAACCTTTCACAAACCTTCTGTAAAAACTACATAGACCCAAGAATCCTTTCAAATGAGTTATGTTCTCAGGTGGTGGCCAAGCAAGGATAGCTCTAATTTTTTCCGAATCCACCTTTACACCCTTTGCACTGATGATGTGCCCCAAGTAGAGCAACTCCATTCCAAACTCACACTTAGATTCTTTGGCAAACAATGGATAGCTCTAATCTTTTCCGAATCCACCTTTACACCCTTTGCACTGATGATGTGCCCCAAGTAGAGCAACTCCATTCCAAACTCACACTTAGATTCTTTGGCAAACAATGATTCAAACTCCAGAATGCTAAGAATTTCATCTAAGTTTTGTAAGTGCTCCTCCAAGACTTGCTGAAGATGAGGATGTCATCAAAGAATATGAGCACAAACTTCCTCAATTGCTTCTGAAAGATCCTGTTCATGTAGGACTGAAATGTGGCTGGAGCATTAGTCAAACCAAAAGCCATGACTAGAAATTTGAAATGCCGAAAGTGGCGTTTGAAAGTAGTCTTCTCAACATCATAAGCCCTCATTCTGATGTGATGGTAGCCCAACCTGGAGAAGTACACGACACCATGCAGCTCATCAATTCTCGAAATGGGGTATTGATACTTGATGGTTTTCTGATTTAAGGCTCGGTAATCCACGCACATACGCATGGTCCCATCCTTCTTCTTCACTAATACAACAACCAAAGCAAAAGGTCTCTTGCTTGGCCTAATGTAACCCATGTCAAGAAGCTCCTTAATGGCTTTCTCAATCTCGTCCTTCTGCTTCTTTGGGTAATGGTAAGGAGTAGTCATGATAGGCTTAGTACCTTCTTCCAACTCAATGATGTGCTATGTACCACGCTCAGGCGGCCTACCCGGGGGTGGAGTCTCAAACACTTGCTCCTCTTTGAAATCAAAGCCTAAATGTCTTCAAGATAGCTTTTTTTTTTTTTTTATGAGTTGGATGGCATGACCATACACTCAAGAGATCTTCTAAGTGGCAGATTTCCAAAGACCTTGCTCTTGTCTGTGATTAGAGCTTGAATATCAGTAGTGTAGCTGCTCTTGTCTACTAATGGGTTTGATGGCATTATCACACATTGTGTTGTTCACTTCACTTGGTTATGATGGATCAGCCTCTCCATCCTCTTCAGAGATACAATTCGCGAGCCTCCATTAGACATCCCTCGCAAAACCACCTTCTTTCTTTCAGTCATGAACTTTAACTCCATGGTTTGCAAGTTAAGAGTGATCTCTCCAAGAGATCACAACCACTGAATGCCAAGGACCACATCATCAGTTCATCCAATATTGACAACATAGAAGTCATCCTTGACTTCATAATTACCAAGCTTCATTGACATGTTTGACACCATCTGTTTATAGAAAATGGTTGATCCATCAGCACCATGACCTTGAAGTCTTCAACATCATCAATGATAAGGCCTCTCTTGGCGGCAATCCTAGCATCAATGAAGTTGTGAGTTGCTCTGATATCAATTAGAGCAACAAGTCGATGCTCTCCCAATGCTCCTCGAACTCTGAATGATTCATTCTTGTGGAAGCTAGAGAGTTGGGCAACTATACCCTTATCATCTTGATCACTTTCAGGCCCTTTTGGAGCCTCTTCATACTCACTTCCCTCCGAATCAAGCTATTGTTCAGAATTTTCAGAATTTGATCCATCAGCTGAATATGCTTCCATTTGCCGTGCATTACCCTTTCCATGGCATCTATGACTCGGAACCCAAGGTTCCTTGCATGAATAACACAAATTCTTCCTCCGGAGTTCTTGACAGAGCTTATCATCCATCCAGGGAGGGAACTTTTTAGGCTGATTAGAAAATTTATTCTTGTCTTTACGGAATGGGAAAGGCTTTGACTGAAATCTAGACTTAGGGGCAACCAACTCCATGCTTCTAGCCTTCTTAATCGCATCAGCCAAGGTGGGTGGGTCAAAAGCTTTTACCCAACCTCTCAATGGTTCTTCAAGTCCTTCAGTGAATAGGACCACCAATCTTTTCTCCGAGATACTACTAACCATAACTGAAAGACTTTGAAATTCAGTTATGAAGGTGTCCAAAGAACCTTGTTGTTTGAGTTGTGCAAGCTCTCTAATCTTCACCTCCGGATCCTTGGTATCAAATCTTTCTATCAACTTCTTGGTGAATTTAGCATAGGTATGGACCAAGTTATGACCAAGGGTGATCATAACTCCATCTAGGTGTAAGGTGGCGAACTTGATGGCCTCTTCTTCGGGCATAGGTCTCAAGGACAAGTAATTGTCCAACTTCTCTACCCAAGCTCTAGTTGTGCTCACGCTGCTTCCATTGAAGTGTGCTAGAGTAACCTTCCCAAGAGCTTGTTGATAATCTCTTGGAGTGGAGTAACGATTATCATATATTCCTTCCCTTCTCTTCTTTTGATTCATGTATTGGTCAAGAGACATAGCATTTTGAATCTCTTGGGGAAATGCTGCATACTCCACAAAACTGGTCTGAATCTCCTCAGCTACAGTGTAATGTCCCCACTTTAGCAGTTGACCAAGTGTATGTACGTTAGCCTATCTCTACATGGTCCCGAGGGCTAACGAAGGGTTTAAGGGGATCTTGGAGTGTTTTGGCCTAGTCATTTTCAGTTTGGGCTAAAACAGAGTTGATTTACTTAGTTTCAGGCATACTTACTATTTTTAGTAAGTCAGCAGGACACAATGGAGGCTAGCTTTGGTGATTGGATTTGATACTCCTCAGCGAGAGCTTTCCGACGAGCTATCACTCGCACTATTTGGAACCCAATTGCTAATATATTTTAATGCCTGAAGTGTTATTAAAGTAACATTTAATTTAATTGTAAAATATTAAAGTGTTACTTTAATATTTTTTTATGGGGATGTGTGCAAATCAAAGGGGCACCCAAGGGAGACATAAGTGAATATTTTAATATGTTTTATATTGCACATCTTTTATCCCACATTGCTCAAGTGAGTTGGGTCGACCCTTGGAGAAAGAATAAAAGGAAGCTTTTGTGGCTTCATTCAACATGTTGAATATGAGAAGAAATTGATGTGTGAGTTGCAGATCCGTTCTTGGCATTAGAGGACGTCTATCCTCTCTTGTGGCATTCTAGATGTCATTCCCTTGGGGTTTGGCCTTTGGAATCCATTGCTATCAGCTTCATTAACAAGCAGATTGGGTGCATCTCCAGCTACAGGTAGATTTGGTGTTTTGCTCATACCTTCTTCATTTCTTGACCAATGCTTATGCCATTTTGAAGGGATGATTTTATGAAGATATTGGACTAATTGAAGACTAATTAGTACTGTAGCAGCACTGTAGCGCAGCACTATTCACGTTACTGTAGCACGACACTATTCACACTACTGTAGCCTGGCACTATTCACGTTACTGTAGCATGGCACTATTCATGTTACTATAGCAGCAAGATGGGAAGTCATTGTTGGAACATTATGTCAAAAATGTTGTGGTATTTAGTGAGTTGAAAAATCTGCTATGTATTTGACTTTATTAATTCTGGAAATAATATCATATCAGCAGTAGTTCAATCTTCATGTTGCATATTATTGTAATTTCCTTCTAGTTCATGTTATGTGATTTTAAACCTATGCAAAGACTTAAAAACAAACAAACATTTCATTTCTGAAGCCATAAGAGGTTTAAACATTAAACGGAGAAATAAGGAGTTGGATGCAAACTGTTTGACTAAATTCCTATCAGCTGTTGGTTAGTTTTTGGGCATTCTAGGGTGCCCATTACAGTGGTATCAGAGCTTGTTTTCCCTGTCATCCTGTGAGGGTTTCATGCGTCCAGCACATCAGTATTACTTGAGGAGAAACAGATCAATCCCAAACTTATAGAATTCGCCAGAGATTGAAGAGGAGGGTGACCCTTTTTCAGCACTAGCCATGGGTGACAGAGATGGGGAAAGGGGAGAACCTAGCACTAGGGAGATGCTCAGTGATCTTGCTAGGGGTTAGAGGGAGCTCCAGGCTACATTGCAGCAGATGGCTATAGCCATTACACAACATTTGACGAGAGCAGATCAAGGCAATAATGGCAACTAAGGTAATAATGGGAACCAAGGTAATAACACCAATCAGGGTAATAATGCTAACTAGGGAGGTGGACAGGGTAATGGAGGCAATGGAGACGCATCGGTTAATAGGGGAACCATGACATATGCTAGAGTAGGTTCTTCTACTACAAGACCACTCATGCCACAGTTTCCTTCGAGACAGAATGACCAGAATAATGCCGGTCCTACACAACAAGAGATTCAAGATATGATTATGGATGATTGCAGGGACTCTAGCCCTGCGTTATAGGCTGAGATGACATTCAGGGAATATATGGATGTTAGACTCAAGAATATGCCCATGAGAGGAAACCGACAACAGAATTATGAGATGAGGAAGAAGTTGGGAAAGTTGTCTATTCCATACTATGATGGTACAGGGAAGGCTTCAGCACGGACATGGGTCCAGAAATTAGATACTTATTTCCAGCTTAATCCCATGCTTGAGGAGGATGTGATTAAGTATGTTGCATTGCACTTGGATGGGAGTGCACACGAGTGGTGGGACCATGGTATGGTCACATTGGGCCATAACCAAATAGACACATACGCAGAGTTCACTGAGAGGTTGATTGACAGGTTTAATACGAAAGATCCAGAACTCCATTTCAAGGAGTTAGCCCAGTTGAGACAGTGGGGTCCTATCGACAGTTACATCTCAGATTTCCAGAGTCTATCAGTGTTAGTTACAGACATTTCAGAGAGGAGGCTGATTGTACTATTTGTGGATGGATTGTCAGATCCTCTTCGTGGTTGGGTGAAGGGACATGATCCCCCCACATTGCAGGATGCCATTCGGAAGGCGAGAGATCTTGCACCTTCCGCTTCTAGGAGTAAGTTCACTCCTAATGATCCAGACTTCAAGAAGGATAAGGATAAAAAACCTCTACATAAGGATTCTCAGCCTCAGAAAAAAGAATCAAAGAGGTTAGACAATGAGACATTGAACGAGTTGAGGTGGAAAAAACTATGTTTTTAGTGTAGGGAACCGTGGGATTTATCTCACAAGTGTTCTTTGAAGGCTAAGGCCAACCAGATGGAGTACTTCTCTGCTGAGGAGTCACAGTCAGAGGATGAGGAGCAGCAGTCAGAGTCTGATGGTGAGAGCAGTGCTACTAAGGAGGGTTCAGGGAATGAGAAGTCCCTAGCTAGATTGACAGGTGCTCAAAAGGCAATTACTTTTAAGGTGTGTGGCACCATATAGGGACATAAGGTGGTTGCTTTGTTGGACACTGGGGCCACACATAATTTCATAGATTCACAGTTAGTGGCTAGGAGAGGGTGGCAAACTGAAGAACATTCAAGATTCTGAGTCATGGTAGCTAGTGGTCACAAGTTACTATGCACACAGAAGATTACAAATCTTCGCATCAGATTGGGAGATGGTTATGAGCTCCAGGATGAGTTCTATGTTGTGGACATGGGTGATTATGACGTTATCTTAGGGATGACTTGGATGACATTGTTGAGAGAGTTTACTCTCAACATGGAGAGAGTAGAGATGAGGTTCCAGCATGAGGGCAGGACTGTGGTACTCAGAGGATTATCAAATGGTAGTTGTAGGGTAGTTTCTTTGAGGAGAATGGAGAGGTTGTTCAGACATGATGATGTTGAGTGGGCAGTGGAGTGCTTGATTATGCCAACATCACCAGAGCCACAGGTTAAGAGTCATCCGCCTGATATGCAAGACATCCTTGATAGGCATGCCAAGGTATTTGGTAGTATTCCACATGGCGTTCCTCCAGATAGGGGGATAGAGAACGTCATTGAGTTAGAAGAGGGGGCTAAGCCCATTATGATCACGCCCTATTGTCATCCAAAGAAACACAAGGATGAGATAGAGAAAGCCATCAAGGAGTTGTTGGAGATGGGGCACATTAGGCCAAGCAAAAGCCCTTTTGCTTCAGTAGTTGTTTTGGTTAAGAAGAAGGATGGAACAATGCGCATGTGCATTGACTATGGGGCCTTGAACAAGAAAACCATTAAGAACAGGTACCCCATTCCGAGGATAGATGAGCTGATAGATGAGCTACATGGGGCATGCTTCTTCACAAAGATAGATTTGAGATCAAGGTATCATCAGATCAGTATGAGGGTAGAGGACATTGAGAAGACAGCTTTTCGGTGTCACTATGGTCATTTCGAGTTTCTGGTTATGCCATTTGGGCTAACCAATGCTCCTGCTACTTTTTCAGAGTTGCATGAACCAGGTGTTCAGGGGGCAATTGAGGAGATTCGTTTTGATTTTCTTTGACGATATTTTGGTCTTTAGCAAGACATGGGAGGAGCATTTGCAATATCTTGAGGAGGTGCTATCTATTTTGGAGAGAGAGTCACTGTATGCCAAGGAGTCTAAGTGTGAGTTCGAGATGACAAAGCTTTTGTACCTTGGTCATATTATCAGTGCAAAGGGAGTTCGGGTGGATCCTGAAAAGATTAGAGCTATTGTTGATTGGCCCACGCCTACGAACCTTACTCAGCTTAAGGGGTTCTTTGGCTTATGTGGTTTTTATAGGAGGTTTATTAAGGGGTTTTCTTAGATAGCTGCTCCCTTGATAGATCTTACTAAGAAGGAGGCCTTCATGTGGACAAGGGCAGCACAGAGGTGTTTTGAGTATTTCAAGCAGGTGATGTCTTCATGTCCAGTTCTATCTCTACCAGACTTCACGAAGCCTTTTGAGCTTCACTGTGATGCATCGGGTGATGGGGTTGGAGCAGTATTGATGCAGGAGAAGCACCCCATCGCTTTCGAGAGTAGGAAGCTCCGAGGTGTGGAGAGGAGCTATTCTATTTATGATCATGAGATGTTGGCCATCATGCATACCTTAGCCAAATTCCGATCCTACTTGGTTGGAGGGAAGTTTGTGATCAAGACAGATCACAACAGCATAAAGTATTTCATGAGCCAGCGAGACTTGAATGACAGGCAGCAGAAGTGGGTCACTTAATTGCAGGCTTATGACTTTGACATTGAGTTTGTCAAAGGGAAGAAGAATGTAGTAGCTGATGCGTTATCGAGGAGACCTCACATTTGTGCTCTTGCAAAGATTACAGGAGATTGGAGGGATAAGATTATAGCAAAATATGTCAGAGATACTTGGGCTTCTAGTTTGATTTCAGGTACTATACAAGATGATCGCTATGAGGTGATAGATGGATTGATCAGACTTCAGGATAGGGTTTATTTGATTCCGTCATCACAGTTGAGAGAGGCAATACTGAGGGCATTTCATGATGCGCCTACAGCTGGGCATCCGGGGGTCTTCAAGACCTACAGGCAGATCCGAGAGCGGTTCTCATGGAGAGGGCTCAAGGATGATGTTCAGAGGTATGTCAAGGAGTGTGCAGTTTGTTAGCGGAATAAGGGAGAGCACACGTTTCCTGTAGGTTTACTACAACCCTTGCTGATTCCAGACAAGAAATGGGAAAGCATTTCTATGGACTTCATCACTGGTTTACCACGAGTGCAGGGAAGAGATTGCATTTATGTGGTGGTAGACAGATTGACGAAATTTGCTCACTTCTTTTCTATTCCTTCTACTTACACAGCAACTCAGGTGGCAAATTTGTTCTTCAGAGAGATTTTTAGGTTGCATGGGCTACCGAGATTTATTGTTAGTGACAGGGATAGCAAGTTCATGAGCGCCTTTTGGTAGGAGTTGTTCAGGCTGTGCGGTACAGATCTTACACCTAGTACGAGCTACCATCCTTAGACAGATGGGCATACAAAGATAGTAAATAAATGGGTGGAAGGTTATTTACGAAACTATGTGACTGCGCAGCAAAGAGCTTGGGTCAGGTGGTTACACATGGGGGAGTATTGTTACAATACCACATATCACATGACCATCAAGATGACTCCATTTATGACATTGTATGGGTATGAAGCACCAAGCTTCATGGATTTGGCTTTGGGGGACAACAAAGTGCCCAAAGCCAAGGATCTGTTGTAGGATAGTCAGGATATCCTGAGAGCGCTCAAGGAGAATATACAACAGGCTCAAAATCAGCAGAAGTTGTATGCTGACCAACATAGGGTAGAGCGTAGTTTCGAGGTGGGGGACACGGTGTAGTTGAGGCTACAACCATATAGGCAGTCATCGCTCAAGAGGAGCGGAGCAAAGAAGCTAAAGCCTAGATTTTATGGTCCCTAAAGGGTGATTCGCAGAGTGGGTGAAGTCGCCTATGAGCTTGAGCTTCCAGAGGGCAGTCGAGTACACAATGTATTTCATGTGTCTAGGCTTAAGAAAGCCATTGGTTAGAGTGTAGTACCTTCTGCAGATTTACCCCCTTTGGATGAGGAGGGGAAGCTTATGTTAGTACCTAAGGCTATTCTGGACATCAGAGAGAGGAAACTCAGAAACAGGATAGTGAAGGAGTATTTGGTCTGATGGAGAGACCTGCTGGAGGAAGATGCTACATGGGAGAATGAGCAGGTGATACAGCAGGCTGGACTGAGATTGCTTGAGGACAAGTAATTTCAAGGGGGACGGACTGTAATGTCCCCACTTTAGTAGTTGACCAAGTGTATGTACATTAGCCTAGCTCTACATGGTCTCGAGGGCTAACGAAGGGTTTAACGGGATCTTGGAGTGTTTTGGCCTAATCATTTCCAGTTTAGGCTAAAACGGAGTTGATTTACTTAGTTTCAGACATACTTACTATTTTTAGTAAGTCGGCAGGACACAATGGAGGCTAGCTTTAGTGATTGGATTTGGTACTCCTCAGCGAGAGCTTTCCGACGAGCTATCACTCGCGCTATTTGGAGCTCGATTGCTAATATATTTTAATGCCTGAAGTGTTATTAAAGTAACATTTCATTTAATTGTAAAATATTAAAGTGTTACTTTAATATTTTTTTTATGGGGATGTGTGCAAATCAAAGGGGCACCCAAGGGAGACATAAGTGAATATTTTAATATGTTTTATATTGCACATCTTTTATCCCACATTGCTCAAGTGAGTTGGGTCGACCCTTGGAGAAAGAATAAAAGGAAGCTTTTGTGGCTTCATTCAACATGTTGAATATGAGAAGAAATTGATGTGTGAGTTGCAGATTCGTTCTTGGCATTAGATGACGTCTATCCTCTCTTGTGACATTCTAGACATCATTCCCTTGGGGTTTGGCCTTTGGAATCCATTGCTATCAGCTTCATTAACAGGCAGATTGGGTGCATCTCTAACTACAGGCAGATTTGGTGTTTTGCTCATACCTTCTTCACTTCTTGACCAATGCTTATGCCATTCTGAAGGGATGATTTTATGAAGATATTGGACTGATTGAAGACTAATTAATACTGTAGCAGCACTGTAGCGCAACACTATTCACGTTTCTGTAGCATGACACTATTCACGCTACTGTAGCGCGACACTATTCACGTTACTATAGCATGGCACTATTCATGTTACTGTAGTAGAAAGATGGGAAGTCATTGTTAGAACATTATGTCAAAAATGTTGTAGTATTTAGTGAGTTGAAAAATCTGCTATGTATTTGACTTTATTAATTCTGGAAATAATATCATATCAGCAGTAGTTCAATCTTTATGTTGCATATTATTGTAATTTCCTTCTAGTTCATGTTATGTGATTTTAAACCTATGCAAAGACTTAAAAACAAACAAACATTTCATTTCCGAAGCCATAAGAGGTTTAAACATTAAACGGAGAAATAAGGAGTTGGATGCAAATTGTTTGACTAAATTCCTATCAGCTGTTGGTTTAGTTTTTGGGCATTCTAGGGTGCCCATTACATACAGGGACTTCAACTTCAGGAGGCAGTGTTTGCCTTGGAAGGAAAACAGGTTGCAATGGCCTAGTCACCGATCCAACAGGCATTCCATTACTATTGCTGCCATTGTTGTTGCCATTTCCACCACCAGACTTGTTCGAAATGCTGACATTATTACCACTCATATTCTGATTTGGATCTTGATTATGCCCTCCTCCAGCACTCTGCCTAAAGGTGGCTATCATTTGGGACATCATGTCCATCATAGTGTCAAATTTCTTCTCTATTTTCTCTACAACCATAGCTGTTTCATTCTGTCCAAATAGTCTTTCACCCATTGAATCTGTCGAGTCTATTGAATCAACTTTCTTATCTATGTTTCTCAAGACTTCTGAAAAAGTCTCTTCAAAAGGCACTGTAGGAATTTGATACTATTGGCGTCTCTGTTGTTTGTTGTAGTAACGAACATCTCTGTCACTCATGGAGAACTCTGTTTACTCTGACTTCACAGGCTGGCAGGAAAACCATCTCTGATACCAAGAACTTGGTGGTAAACCAGCCAAGGTAACAAGAGCATAACCATAACCAAATCACTCTACCGCTTATGCAACGGGAGGACTTTTACATAAAACTATCATTCAACCGCATATTTCAATGGGAGGACAATATCACTCAACCACTTGCTCAGTGGGAGGACAAAGCTGAATTACAAAACATGAAGGCGGCTAAGCCATCCTCTTCCACTTGTTCAGTGGGAAATGCAACTTAGAATGATTGGTCAGTACTACTGAAGCAATCTTACAAAGATAGAGATGCGAGAGAAGATAGAATTAAGTACATAACTCAAGTATTCAATATCAAATTTTCACCACAAAACACTACTTGCTGTTATGAAATCAAAGACAATGAAACGTGGAACCAACCAACCTAAAATCCACTAAAATGCTCGTAACTCCCTCAAACCTGAATGAAATCATGCCAAACCAAATGCAAATGAATAGTATAACATAGGCGATCAGTTCAATACCTTCTAACTGCAACCGGAGAGCAACAAAGGTGGTGCATGCAACCCAAGGCAATTTTGGAAATGGCGTTTTGGCTGAATATTTCGATTTGCAACTGTAAATTGGAGAGTTCCCCAAATGCCACACCAATGTAGGAGAATTATTGTCTCTCCGATACGCTTCCAACGAGCCTTCACCCAGAACGATGCACCCAACACACAGATAGCTATGAACAAAATACACTTCCAGCCAACACACACCAGCAACACCAAAAAATGCAGCAGCACACAACTCTTCACCAACACGCAAAAATCACCGAATAGCTCACAACTTTGAACCACAGCTAGGAATGATGTCTCACACTCGAAACTGGAAAGACAGATTGGTGTAGGGCACCTAACTCTCCAAGCATGCAATTTTGTTTTCTTTTATGTTTTGTGTGTTGTCTTTTATGATGTAATAATGGACCAACCATTTGGGACTCAGTAGAGCCATGGTTGAGTTGTCCAAGTTTTTGATTTGGTCATTTGTGTTTAGGATGCTATCAACATAGGAAATTGTAATGCTAAGGTTGATCAAAGGAGTAGTACTCTGGATCATTGTCAACATGTAATAGGGGTCTATTGTTTGGTGTTTAGGACCTCTAGGATGCTTGAGGGCCTTCAGGAGCCTTGAAATGCACTTGAATGCAAAGTTGCATCTCAGGTGTTAAAAAGATGTAAAAGTTGTTGAGCAACATTTTGCAACTTTTTGCAAAAGTTGCATTTTTGATGATTTGCGTTGCAAAGTTGGTTGAACCAACTAAACCATCAACATATAAGCCAAAATCTACTTCATTGTACGGGTTGGAGAATCTAGAATGCTAGAACAAGTTTTGTGTTTTCAAGAAATCTTGTCTTTTCACCGTTTTTGATAGTTTTTCCTTACTTTCATTGCATTGTACGGTCCAATACGGACTTGTCAAAGAAATCTCATTGCAAGGCATGAGTGTTGGTTGAATATACTCCCTAGCAAGGTAGATTAGTAAGTTTGTTTGTGTTTGGTTGCAGAGATCTCATTCATTCTCTGTAACTAGGTGTAAAACCCTTGCAAAGTAGGGTTTAAGAGTAAAATGGCTCTAACCTGAGCATCCATTGATGGCACCTGTTGAAATCAAGTGGAATGCTAGGTTAGGGTCTTTACATATGATTAGAGTAGGTTTTGTTGTCTTGGAGGCCTTTGTGGAGGAGCTACAATGAAGCCCTAGGCTCACTGCTAGGAGTTGGTGAGTTAGGACAGCAGAAGATTGCAAATTTTGAGCACATGTGGATTGGTGGAAGAGAAATGGAGCCATGGTTGGAAAGCCTTCTGAGTGCCCTTAAAGAATTCTCAATTTATTTGAGCGAGTGTTTTGAATGGTGAAGGGTTTTAAAGCCATCTTTCCAAGTCACCCGGGTAGGCTTAAACCCTTGAAAATAGTGCAGTATTGGAAACCCCATGTGTACGGATAATCCAGATGCAATTTTCCAATATTGTTTGTAACTGTGAAAAGGGTACTCGAATATACAATTTGTTTGTGGCCTTGTGTGGAAAGTTTTTAAACCAAGTCCTAAAAACCGCCAAGGGAGGGCTAATTGAATTAGGCCTATTTGAGCCCGATGGAGACAAAGAGAGGTTAGGGAACCTTAACGATGGTCTAAAGATGCCCAAACTCCTCAAAGACATCAAAGACTTAATGTAAATGCATTGTGAACACCAAGAACCAATTAGTGTATTGTGATCCTCTGCAGAGGTGCTTGGAGCCTTAGGAGTGGAGTTGGAGGTTGAGGTGGAATCCTCAATAGGTAGTTAGTTGTCAAAGCTCAAGTGGCTATACCTTGGAGGCAAGCCAAAATGGATCAGACCTTGGAGGTCTAGATAGCAAAACCCCTACCAAGTGCCATTGGATGGGCTTGAGGAGTTAGAGGGTTGAGTAGACAAGTAAACCAAGAAGGTGATTGGAACAAGCTCCAAGACTCTCTGCATCATAGATCTAGGAGGTATTCACCCTCAAAGAAGTCTGGAGTCATTTCGATAGCATAACGATATATTTTCTTTGGATAAACAAATGAGGAGCCAAACACCTGTTTATATAGCTTTTCAAGTCTGGAATTCAAATGAAATTGCCTCCAAATTCTCCTCACTCAAACTGCATTTCATTTCATGTGGTGGACCCAAGAATGGCGCCCACTTCCCAAGTCAAAAATCACGCCTAGGAGAAAGGACCATGATTTTGGCATAATATAACTTTGAAGTATAAAAATAAGGTCTCCTTTTAATCATCAAATAACTCGCCCAGGCATGACTTAGGAAAAATATCACTTTTTTGCACAATTCCCCATAACATCAATCAGTAATAAAATAATTAAATAATAACCTTAGGATAAGGAATAATATTTAATTAAATCGCTTATAACTCCAATACTGATTATCAACAAAATCCGGATGAGGCTGAGCAATGAGGATCACTAAACTGTGTTGGATCAGGACCAAATCTAAGACTGCAAAAAATAGAATGCCCAAACTACCACTTACTAAAAATAGTAAGTCATGAAATAATGCTCTGAAAATCGTGATCTTCACAACCAGAGAAAGAGCTTGGCGAGCTTAGCAACTTTGCGTCATCCCGACAGCCAAACCCTAACTTACTAAAAATAGTAATTTCACATTCCACCCCTGACAAGCTTGGTCGAACTCCAAAGAACTTTGAAACCCTAATTCTCCTTTCTACATAGCCTACGGGTCTCCGAAATAGGCAAATGGACCACTGAATGCATCATCACAAGGAAGGGGACATTACATTTTATTTCATCCGCGTGCTCTTTCTTCTATCTAATTTTTCACTAGCTACCATTTTTGGCCAGCGATGAATCTCCATGTTATCTAATCTTCTTAGATAGCTTAACAGTTGAAACATAGTTGATGCCTCAACGGGGAAACCCTCGGCCTCAATTAGGACAATCTCATATGGAACAATAGATTTAATCTTGAGGCTATGTGTGATTAAATGTTTTTGCAGTCTCTCTATCTGTCTCCATTTTTTTGTGAGGAGTTGCTACCCTAAATTTCGTATCCATATAGTACCACTGGGACAACTAAAATCCCAAAAAGAGTTTTCTTTGTCTTCCAATCCCATAGCTCAGCTCTTTGGCTCTTCTTCTCTTTGTCATCCACTGGGTTAACTTTCGCCTTTTGTATTTTTGTGTTAACTTGTTAACTTACCCCTTTATAGTTTTCTAGTATATTTGGGTGAGTGGGAAGATGGGGATAAAGAGTGTTTTTGTTTTGTTGGAGCATGCTCCTTTCAAGGGGAAATAACTTTTAAGCAACTTCGTTACAACCGTGAAGCCAACTAGCCTTGTAAATGTTTGGACTCATCATTCTATGTGATGCTTCAAGCCAGTGTCCAGGCAGCAATGAAACCCATGCACACTTTAAGACGTGTACATCCAATATTGGCGAAAGCCTTCTGAATTTAGAATATAACTTGGATGTTGATATTGAAGGCAACTGAGAGCACAAAGTTGCATTTGGAGAGAGGAAGGTTATGTCCCCAAAACAATATATAAATGCTGGGTTTTATAACAACGGATTGGGATTCAGCTTGGTGACAAACTAAATATTATCTCTAGGGGAAAGGAGCCAGTAGTGGACATAGCTAACTTCGCGCATCTTAAGCTCCTAAACGGTTCATCCGATTTTGATGAATTTTTTTGGGTTCTCTCCGTATGCAACTTAACTTCTTAAAGCTATTGTTTTGGCTTATGGGTAGTAACGATGCACGTTGTGGAATTCGTTATATGCACAAAGGTCAAAAAGTGGTAATTTCAAAGTGTGGTCCAATACATAATCACCTTTGCACCAATAGTAGATGACTCAAAATAGTTAGTATTAGTGGACAAATGCCCTAGTAGTTATGCACAAATGTCTCCGTAATGGGCTAATTATGGTAAAAAAAACTAAAAAATTATCCACTATTGGTACATGTGATATTTATTAATGGACCTTCCAATACAATTTATTTTGGCTCCTACTATGTCTACTAACGAGGTGTGAGGTTGACAAAAAGATGACGGTTATTGGTCCTATGTCCACTACTGGTTGCTTTCCCCTACATAATATTTTGCTGCATTTGCATAGAGGTAAGGTTATATCCCCAAAACAATACATAAATGTTGGGTTTTATAACAAATTGGGATTTAGCTTGGTGACAAACTAAATATTACCTCTACATGGTACTTTGCTGCACTTGGAGAGAGGTAAGGTTATGTCGAGGAAACATTATATAAATGTTGGGTTTTATAACAATATATTGAGATTCAACTTGGTGAATAACTAGATATTACCTTTACATAATACTTTATTTTGGCAAGTCATGGATGCAAATAAGAATATAAGAAAAATATGATTAAAATAATTTTCATATTCACATGATATTCTTATTTACAAAATAAAAATTAAAAACTATGTATGAAGTAAAGTGCAATGGCCATAAAATAGGCAAGGCAAAATCCACCAAAAATTATATATTTCAAAAAAAGTATTTGTGTGAACCTAAGAAGATGCATAACAAACAACAATTGTCATCACCGAGTGTAAGAAACACTCAAGGTATTAGCCAAAACAAGGTAAGAGTTGTGAGGTGGAGTGAGTGACAAGATCTAGCATTGAGATGGCAACACATTGAAAGATAAGGTGGAACAAAAGAAACATTTGATGGAAAATGATTATATGTGGCGTACTAACTTGTAGTGGAAGGATGATTTTGTTGAAACATTTGGGTCACAATATACTCAAGTCAAGTGTGGTTTTAGTTTAAACCCTATAGAAAGGGGTCATAAGGGTTAAAAAGGGTGCACATGTGACCCATTTTCTAAACTCATTTTGAGTGAATAAAGTGTCACTTATGTCCTTAGGGAGGTTGCACCCTTCCATGGGTTAGGACTATCAATGACTAAATGGATTATTAAAGGTGGATCAACATCCTTGTTAGGGTTTAACCTTAATAGAAGATAAGATTCCATAGATTAGATCAATTATTACCTTGTGATTTACGGATTCCTTTGGAAACTCTAAGAATGTTTATGAGAGGCTGAAAGGGTGCTTCACATGTGTGGTTCACCACTAAGAATTGGAGAGAAAGTGAGCAAAAGAGGCCTTTCATGTTTAATCTCATTACATCTTTGTTATTCAATGGTATACTAAATTTCTTTTTAGGTCTAGATGTGTTTCAATATAGTTTAATTTGCTTAGTTTTTGTTTATTGCTAGTATGAAAGGAAAGAGAGCATGAAGGGAGGATCATTTGAAGAGATTATATCATTACTATGCAATAAGCATTTCTTTTTACAAGGTAAGATTTTCAAGAAGATTACTTAATTAATTTTATCCTCTTTCAACATTTATGGATATTTTAAACATTTTAAATAACATAGTATTTATGTGTGTATAATGTATTTGTAATGATGAAAATCACATGCCCATGCACCATCCCCTTATGTTTACAACTCACCTTGACTAGATCACCCTTTATGTTATACCATGTCTACAAGTGATATATTCCTATGTTAAATTTGATTTATGGCTTTATCCCAACTTGTTTCCATGGTTAATCATCCCTAAGAATTGAGTCCAATCCTTGATCTCGTATTTTTCACCTGGGTTCAGATCTATGGATGTGGAATTCACCCCATCACTTTTGTTCACACAAATTTGAAACATAAACTTTTTAATGTCAAAATTCAAAATAAATCTCGTCAATTTCTATCTACCACACATTTGTGAGGATTTGTGTGCCATATTGTATTTAAGGACATGCTTTAATTCATTTGCATAATATATAGGAATCATTTAAGATCATCAAGAAGCATTCATATAAGATCCTAGTAACATCAAAGAGCATCCCATTGGCATCATCATCCTAGGAATATTGTATGCTTGATAGTTGTCTTTGATCTTTGTTCATGGTGGTTAAAACTATTTGCACAAGGGCTTGACTAGCGGAGAACAAATTCTTGAATTTACCAAATTCTCTCTAGACAATACTCCCCACTAGACAAATACATTGAGCTATGTTTTGTCTCCAACAATCCTCATTTCTCTACCACTTCAAATTTTTGAGTTAGGTTCATTTCCAAGCAACATGGTCACTTCTACAAGAATGACGTTTAGATTTACATGCATAGATGTGAACTAGAATGAAGTTTAATCTATTTATAGATTTGATTGCACATTGATGAATTTATTCTTGGCAACTTTAATAGTATTACTGTCCATCCAAATTCTAAGTATTGTATTCAATTATTATAAATTCCAAAATTTTAATTATGCATTTATTGTTCTAGTCCTAGCTTTAAATTTTTAGGGTTTCATTATTTAATTTTTTTTTTGTCTAGGTAAATTATAGTGAAAACACTTTCATTACATAAGATGGTGAACTTGATATTCCTACATGACCCGGGGTTTATCCTTCTTTCGTTTGGGCTTTAAGATTTGATTTTTTATTGCGTTTATTTTATATTACATTTTGTTAGGTTTAAATTTTCCCTTGTTTGTATATTATTGAAATATCATTATTAGTGTTTTGGGTCATCATTGTTTGATCTTTATTTGACCTCCAACCACACACCCTACCTTGTGCCTTTCCATTGTTAATTTTTTTATAATGGAAATATTTTTCTTTATTTTTAGTGAAGTGCACTCCTTATACCACTATGCTTCATGGTGATGATAGCTCTTTTGTAGCCTATGATAGTGACCTATTTCTTTCACCATAGAATCGTTTGATACATCTAGGGTTGAGATTTTATATAATGAGGTTATAATGATGCAACTTGTGTGATGTTTAAGGACATCATATGTGTGAGCTACTTTATTTATACATCATGATGGTAGGCTTTGTGATGACATTTATTTTCCACTTCATGTTGATTATACAATTTTATTCATGGAAGGCCCAATGAATGAATTTCTTTTCCACTTCATGTTGATTATACAATTTTCTTTTCCCCACTTGTGGAAAATATCGCCTACTTCTCACTTGATGAGATAAAGGGGCTATATAATGAATGGTTCATAAGGAACAACACTTTTTGTTTTGCAAATGGGGTTGCAAGCTAAGTGGGATTAACCTTGGAGGAAACTCCACGGTTAAGCACGCTCGAGTTGGAGTAGTACTGGGATGGGTGAACTCTCGATAAGGCCCAATGCTTCACCTCCTTGAGCATCACCTAGATGCAATGAGTGCTAAGTGTACCATTCATTCTCATGAGAGATGGGTTCTTGTGAACCACTACTCATGAATCATGGGTCATTGAGTTTGACTTGAAAACTACACTACTAAATCCTGATAGCAATATCATAATTTTTTTCATGAATACAATTTACCTTGTGATACATTACAAGATAGTAGGAATTATGATGGTACTTCTTTAGCTTCTCATGTAGATGTTATTGATGCTTTATTATCTTTATCTTCATTTCATGATGATATGATCATTCTTAGTGAGCAATTATCACACGATGCCTTTGATAGTACAAGTGATGCATATTTATATGTGAAGGCTTGCTTGCTCGACAATTATGAGTGTCTAGATGATGAAGTTAGTGAGTTTAGAATTTGCTTGATTGGTAGAGAATTGCAATGGCTTGATTCATCCTGTTTTATGGATTTGGTGTATGCTTTTATTGCTCATTTTTCTTGTCCTAGTGTACTTGAGGATAATGCAGGCTTAGTTGAGTCTTCTCATGATATATTTTAGATGTTTGCCTGCCTCCCCTACTATCCATATAGCTTATGTATCTTCTCATCTTACCTTTCGAGTTAAGTTGTCACCTCTCATGTATTTACCTATTTTTTGTTCCAAAAGTAGTTCGAGAACTATCATAGTTGGACACACATTTTAGCATTTGGCTAAGGGTCGGATATTTCATCTTAATAGCTTGTTTTACCATGAGGTACAATTACTATCTCTTGCACCAAAGCTCATATCCAAGGCACCTAAGGAATATGATATTATTAAGATACTCAAGACCATGTAAGATATCTCTTCAAGATTTAGTACATGCTTCACTTTTATATCTATAAGGCTATTATGTCTAGAAATATTAAGAAAAGTTTCAAGTGAATTTTGGTGCTGCTCTATAACTAGTGATTTCTTTAATAGAATCTTTCAAGCTATTTTATTTGATGACATGAATCTCCCACTATTTTAGTTATTAATGAGTAGTCACCTTTACACATTGTGGTTAGATATCATAAGTTGAACATAAAATGCTCCTTGGCTAGTAACTGATCTAGTTTGAATGGTTTTATTGAATATTGTTTAAAAAATCTAAATGTGGATATTTCTAAATTGCATAAATTAGATATTACTAGCAGAAGATTTGAAAATGTTGATAAACATTGTTTGGGCACTAGTTCTCTTCCTCATACAATATGTCCGTTTTAGATACATTGTCTCGTGATTCCTAGATTATTATCTTATAATGTGTTATCAGGGTGACCATGGTTGCATGTTATGTGAACCACAACTATGTTGTATTGATTTCGGCATAATGTTAAAAAATGTTGAATATTAGTATATTCACAAACCATTTTATTCTTTCTTAGATGAATGATGTCTTTGAAGATTTCATTACACAATCAACCAATCAAAGATGAACATACAAAGGAAGATGTCCCACTAAATGATAATGCGTTATCCTATGATGATTAGGCTACGTTAGGGTTTACACCCTCTTGTGTAGGAGAGTCTAAGATTGATCCTAAAGTTGGCAATATCTTTATTGTTTATATTGATTCATCCATCTATAAATGACTACTTGAAGCACAAAATGATGATAAATCAACTTTCATGTGTGAAATTGATTTGGAGGCCACTTCTACTACAAATTCTTCTTCCTCTACACCACTTGATCAATTATATGATATTGGATTTAAGATTATGAAAAACTTTAGATATTAATATGACATGATAACAAACAAAAGATATATTAACATTACATGAAAACAAGAGACACCATGGTAATGTTTAAAAAAGGTAAACACCATGTATGTATGGTAAATATTGATTTTTAGTGATAATTGCTCATTCATTGACATAGATATAATAGTTGACTTAATTTGTGGTTATGAGATTTATTCTAATATATTAATTGATTTATCTTAAAGTGATTTTGTTATGAAATATAATGTTCCAACCAAATATTAGTGTCTATTGATTATTAATGTTATATTATTCGCATATACACATAAGTGCATAGAAACATAAAACTTAAGTAGCATATAAGTATACTCGGGTACTCCTAATGCCTTAAAAATTATAATAGACTGTGCTTATCTTAAATGTTGTTCATAGAAATCAATAGGCGTATGAATTATAATGGTCTTTCCCTTTATTTCTATAAATTACAGCAACATTAGTCCAATGCCTAGAGAAATAATTTATGATTCCTAGTTGAAGCTAATCTTTATGAAGCTTGGTTATCATCCATGAACAAAACTATAAGTTATTGAATAAAATCCAAATCACGGAAAACTCGAGTATAAAATTATCATAATAGTATTGTGAAAATGTATAGAAAACTCATTAAAGTTTAGAGGGATATTTCTCTAATTCATTATTAAATTCGAAGAATTAGCATTGTTGCTCGTAATTCCCACGCTAATGATTTATCAATCAAACTAGAGTTTAGTCTTTAGTGAACTATAATTTGCAGGTTAGATGTGAACTAATGGGTATGTGTAGGATCATGGTGGACCAAAAAATGCCCTTTAAGTGGCAATGAAATTTCTGAAAAATAGAGTTAGGCAACTTGACGTAAAAATTTGAATAAATTATGAACATTATTTTAAAAATATGTAAGAACAAAATCTATAGCAAATTGAATGTAGTTCTAAGCTGTTAGTTGTTTTCTAAAAAAAAATAAAAAACTATTTGACAAAAAAATAAAATTTCAATGCAATAGTACTAAAATTTCAAAAAAGATAAGTAGGTGTATGTTTGACCACCCTAAACAAAATCAAACCATAATTATTTTTTATAAGATTTTAAATATAAGTAGTAGACTCATGTCCAGATGTGACATATTTTTTTGTCATTTTTTTGAAGTAAATAATTAATTATGAATTTTTTACTAAAACTTTTAAAAATATAAAAACTCGTATATCTGACCACCTTAACTTGGTCAAAACTTTACGATTTTTTTTTTATCCTATAGTAGGTGAAGCATAGAATGTGACACATGTTTCAGATTCAAAAAATGTTATACCGTTTGAAAGTTATAGATGTTTTTCAATCATCCTATCAATTAGGACTTTAGTTAGAATTCAATTAGAAAATGAATAATAATTATTTATTAAAGTCAAAATAAGGCAAACCTTATATTGTTGGAAAGCTGAGAATGTCCTTAAAAATCCTTTTTCGTTTCATCAATTTCAGCTAAACAAAAAGTTGTCAGCCACCAGAGTGAAGTCTGGAAAAGCAAGGAGCGCTCAAAAACATGTTTTTTCTGTTGACTTTCTAGGTTTGGCATTTCCTAGCCAAATCCTAATGTAATCCTAAGCCAAATACCAAGGTTTCTGATTTTTGTTAGAGATATTGGATATCGGATATAAATTCGATATATTCGATATTCAATTTTTATTATTTTTTATTATAAATATAATTAATAATATATAGTATATTATATTATTAATATATTAATATATAATATATTATATATTGATATATAATATATTATAATATTAATATATAATATATTATATATTGATATATAATATATTTTAATATTAATATATAATATATATTATATATTAATAATATTTTTATTAATCTATTAATAATATCAGATACCTTGTTTAGGAGAGAGAGAGAGAGGGTGGGGTTGGCAAGAGGTAATGGTAAAGTGATCTAGATAGGGAGAGAAGGGTAAAGGGATCTAGAGAGATAAAGAGGCTTGGGGAGTGTGAGAGTGAGAGAGGGATATTTGATACCTTGTTTAGGATAGGGATAGGGATAGGGAGTGAGCTTGAGAGAGAGGGGGAGGGAAAGGAATCTAGGGAGAGAGAGAGAGGGGGTAAGGAATATAGGATGAGAGAGAGAGAGAGAGGTAAAAGGATCTTGCTCTCCCTCTCCCTTTTCCCTTCTCTCTTCCTCTCCCTCTCCCCTCCCCCTCTCTCTCTTTGTCTATCTATATCTTCCTCTCCCTATCCCATTCCCCTTCTCTCTCTCACTCTCACTCTCACTCTCCCTCCCCTTCTCCTTCTCCCTCTCCCTATTATGTTCATGGAATGGACTTGTCATGCTCCCCAAACTTATACATGTTGAAGAATGTAGTATAAACTTGTCCTACAAAGAATTTTGTGTGAAATCTTATTCCAAGCTTAAAAGAAAGCATGTATGCTCAACAACAAGATGCATTTGAATTTTTGTGGAGAAATATTAGAGGAGGTTTTATTCCAAAAAACATGAAACTTCCTACATCAAATGAGGTGGGAGGTTGTGTTATTTCTCATTCTTTAGGCACAGGGAAAACATTTCTCAATATAAGTTTTCTAAATACCTACTTGGAATTATTTCCCAGAAGCAGGCCTTTGATCATTAATACTAAAAACATGCTTTTCCCTTGGGAAAGAGAGTTCAAGAAGTGGAGTATATTGACATTCCAGTTTTTTTGCTAAACAGATCAAAGCCCCTTTGGAATGAAATTCATTCAAATTGTGAATATGAAGAGATTATAAAACTAGCTAAGAGCAACTAGATCAGGGGGAAAAATATTAAACTTCAGTAGTTTGGCAATGCTATGTGAGTGACATAGAAGAAAAAGTGTGCTTGTTATTAGCTACAATCTTTTTGTATGCCTAACTTGTGAGAAAAATGTTAATCTCACTGAAGAGGCTAAGCATATTGGAAAATTGCTTTAAGAGAGCCCAAGACTTATTGTTTTTGACGAAGGTCATCAAAATCGAAATAGCAAATCAAATTTATGAAATTCATTAAAAAAGGTTAATTCAAAACCACGCAATATACTCTCAAGAACACTTTTCTAAAATAACTTCAAATAGCTTTTCAACACGTTGTATCTGGTAAGGCCGGATTTTGTCAATTGTTGCTTGGGTAAAAACTTGAAGCTTTCTTCAACACCCGGTCAAGTGATGGCTAATAGTAGGATGTACTGGTTGAGGAAGTTCATCATGGATGAAATTGGGAATTAAATTCAGAATGGAAAAGAAAGTGGAAAAGAAGAATTTGATGGAACTCTTGCAAAATTCAAGTTAATGACAAATGATTTTGTTCATTGTTATGATGGGAAGATAATGAGAACCCTTCTTGGATTAAAAGATTTTATTATGATTTTGAGAGCATCTTGTACACAGCAGAATGCCTTAAATCAAATAAATGAAGCAAACAATAATGACAAAGCCAACAATTTTGAACTTGAAACTATGGTGTTGTGTGGGTCCATCCCTTTCCCCTTCTCTCTCACTCTCCCTCTCCCTCTCCCTCTCCCTATTCCTTTCCCCTTCTCTCTCTCTCACTCTCCCTCTTCCTCTCCCTATCCTGTTCGCCTTCTCCCTCTCTCACTTTCCCTCTCCCTCTTCCTCTACCTACCCTTTTCCCCTTCTCTCTCTCTCCCTCTCCCTCTCCCTCCTCCTCTTCCTCTCCCTCTCCTTTTCACCTTATCTCTCTCTCACTCCCCCTCTCCCTCTTCCTCTCCCTCTCCCTTTTCCCTTCTCTCTCTCTCCCTATCACTCTCACTCTCCCTCGCCCTCTCCCTCGCCCTTTCCCCTTCTCTACCTATCTCTCCCCTTCTCTCTCACACTCTCCCTCCCTCTCTCCCTTTCCCTCTTCCTTTCCTCATCTCTCTCATCTCTCTCTCTCTCTCTCTCTTATCTCAAAAAATTGTATAAAATCTTGGTGAATATTTAATTTAAAAAAAAACAATAATAATTTTTATTGGCGAATATTTTTATATCAATTTTTTTTTTGTAGAAAATATTGGCAAATCCTAGAGAATAATAAGACTATGCATTAATTACTATTGCAAATCCTTTCATTTAAAAAGGTGGTTTTTAATAGAAAAGTAAAGACCTGAAGGTGGAAATCATTAATGAGTTTAAGAGGTAGAGTCTACTTTATTCAGTTTCTACCATTAACTTAAAATAATATAATAGTCCTCTTTGTATTTTGTGAGAGAAAATGTGCCAACAATTTATAATACTCATGGGGCCAAAATTGCTTTTAGACCATTGATTTTCATTGAGCTCAATAATTCAAACGCAATTTCAAACCCCACAAGAATTAAAACTTGTAGGTACAATTTAACTCATGGAATACAATGTAGGTCATTAGATTATATTTTAAATCAATGGTGGCAACTAAATATTGTTGATATAATCCTAAAGTAACTAATAATTATGATATATTATTGGCAAATTAATTTAGATTTCTACAATAAATTATAAAATGTTGGTGAATATGATCGAATCATGTATCGAATATTGTGGCAAATCTTTGAGTTAAAAAGAATAATAAAATAAATTCTTTGGCAATTTAAATAGCACTAAAATAAAAATTTGTAAAAATGGGGCAATTCGGGTCATCTTAAAAGTTGAACTTATTAGCCAATTTTTTATTTCCAAAATTCAAAAAATAGCCATTTGGCAAATATTAGCCACTGAAATTTTCACTGCCATTTTCCCTTCTCTCTCTCTCTATCCCTCTCCCTCTCCCTCTCCCCCTCCCTCTCCCTTTCCCCTTCTCTCTCTCACTCTCCCTCTCCCCTTCTCTCTCTCTCTCTCTCTCTCTCTCTCTCTCTCTCTCTCTCTCTCCTCTCCCTCTTCCTCTCCCTCTCCCTTTCCCCTTCTCTCTCTCACTCTCCTTCTCTCTCTCTCTCTCTCTCTCTCTCTCTCTCTCTCTCTGCCTCTCCCTCTTCCTCTCCTTATCCCTTTCCCCTTCTCTCTCTCAATCTCTATCTCCCTCTCCCCCTCCCTATCCCAAGTCCCCCTTCTCTCTCTTACTCTTCCTATATTGAAAGATATCAAATATCGGATATTTATCCGATATCCCTATCCCAAGTCTCCCTTTCCCTTTCTCTCTCACTCTCCCTCTCCCTCTCCCTTTCCCCTTCTCTCTCTCTCTCAATCCCTTCCCCCCCTTCTCTCTCTCTCTCTCCCTTTCTATCCCTTTCCCCTTCTCTCTCTCTCTCTCTCTCTCTCTCTCTCTCTCTCCCTCCCTTTCTATCCCTTTCCCCTTTTGTCTCACTCACCCTATCCCTCTCCCTATCCGCCCCCTTCTCTATTGGCATTTGCATGAAGATTGCATTAATGAAATGTTATGTTGTCATTGATGTCAATTAACCGATAATGATATTGTTGTAATGTTGTTTTGTAACGGGTAGGAAGAGCTAGTAAAGGAAACTATAACCGGTAGGTAAGTTTGTGGAGTGGACCGGTATTGTTAAGTATTGGAGAGTTGAACTGGTAAGCCCTAGCTGTTGATTTGATACCCTAACCGATTAAGTTTGGTGAATTGGTTGTATTGGTTTATGATCCGATGATGAGCGGTAATGATTATGACACGTATGCATATTTTATGAAGACGGTTTCAAAGTATTTTTGGTGCATTGAGATAACGGTTTTTGTCTAGGGAATGAGCAAGTATATTGCATGTAATGCAAAACATGTGATGAGTTACTGAGTTCAATGAAGCAGTGATCAAGGAGCGGTCGAGGCTTTCTTGAATGATGTGTAGAGATTGTTATGTAATCCAATGGTCATACTTGAACTGACTTGTTTGTAATCTCTATGAGAGAATTAGGTTTTTGTTGTGTTACCGACCTAATTGATTTGTTTATAAGGTTGATGAGTTGTTTTGTTTTAAAGTTGGCAAAGTTTCAGTTGAGTGTGTGGTTGCTGAACCGAATGATGTATCTGCAGTTTGTGTACAGGCAGATAGGAGCATGAAAAGGATCTAAGCAAGCAAGTGTAGTTCTATTGATTAGCAAAATCCTGTTGTTTTCTAACAATTACAACAGTTGAAATCCCCTAACTAGCTAAGCTCTAACAATCTTGGTGCTATTTAAATCCTCTAACCAGGTGGTCCATTAGTTTGGATTTGAAATCCTCTACCGAGGTTACTCCTCATAGGGTATTGTTTCTAACAAGGCATTATAGTCAATCCCTTAACTAGGTGGTCCCTAACAGGATCTGTTCTTAACAAGACTTTTTGTAAAACTTTAATAGGCTTGGCTCCTAACAGGGTGAACTTTAGAAGAGTTCAGATAGTTATCTTGTGAGTCTTATCTCACCGTGGTTTTTCCCATTTGGGTTTCCACGTCAAAATTATTGTGTCAAGTGGTGAATGTTTTTGTGGTTATGTTTTCTTTGATTGATTTTCTTACCTACTTAATCCACTTTGATAAGTCATGATAACTGACAACAATATGAAATGATGTTTTACTTATGTTAGTAAAAGTATTTGGATGTTTATGAGTTTCAAGTTGTTTACTGTTAATTTGTTGTAACACACAACCGGTTTAACTTGATAGTGATATTGCATTTTTACTTTGAGAGATTGATTCGGAGATTGGTGAAAGTTATTATCAGTTTTTCTATCTACTGATTCACCTCCCCCCCCTTCTCAGTAGTTGACCGGATCCTTATTCTTTCATCATACTAGCAATTGGTATTAGAGCTTCTTAGGTCCTCTAAGGTCTAAGCCTAACAACTTGAGGTAAATATCTTGTAGAATTTGATGAAGAAGGAAGGTCCGAAGTTTAATAGAGAGAACTATAGAATATGGAGTGATAGAGTGAAAATTTATACCAAGAGTCTTGGAAATCAATACTAGGAACATGTTGGTACTCAATATGTTGCACTTAGTGGGATTATGACTGATGATCAGAAGAAAGAGCAACAAGAAAACAATCAAGCACTAGAGGCTATTATCAGTTCTTTGTCTGATGCAGAGTATGTACATTTCCATGGTCTGGAGACTGCATATGAGGTATGGAAGAAACTTGAAGAAATTTATAGTGGTGATTAACATGTGAAGATTTCCAAGGAAGAGAGTCTAAGAGGAAAGTTTGATGACCTGCAGATGGCTGAAGGTGAGAATATCCAACAGTATGGTAAGAGGATAAAAGAGATAGTTGGTGAGATCAAGAGTGCAGGTGGTAAAGTGGAATATGCCACAATAGTTAGTAAGGTGTTGAGAACCCTGCTACCGGTCTATGCTATCCGAGTTGCAGCCATTCAAGAGCTAAAATCTATTGACAAAACTAAGGTAACCCTTGACTCCATCATTGGTAAGCTTACTGCTTTTGAATTAAATGGTTATGATGGTAGTTCAGAAATCTAAGTCTGAATTTAGAGCTTTAGTTTCTAACCCATCTATGAGGAAAAATAGAGATATCAGTCATAGTTATGAATCTAGATCCAGCAGAGAAGTTGATGATGAAGACAATTTGGTTGAGCTTGAAGCATTGTTGGCCAAGCGGTTGCCCAGAGGAACCAGTAAATACAGAGGTAAATTACCTTTGAAATGTTTTCATGCAACAAGATTGGACACATTGCAGCTAACTGTCCTAATGGTGATAATGAACACAAGCAAGAGAAGTTCAAGAAGTATAAGGGAAAAGTTAAAAGAGATTGTCTTATTGCAGTTGATTGTGGTATCACTGATGAGGAATCTGAGGATGATGCTAATGAAGACATTGTGTTTGTAGCCATTAAAGAGGAATCATCTGATCAGAAGGCTTTAGTTTCTCGCATGGATAATTCTGATGATTGGATCATTAATAGTGGTTGTTCACATCACATGAATGGTGACCGGAGCAAATTCTTTTTTTGAAGGAATTTGATGGTGGAGTTGTAAGATTTGGTAATGACTCACCCTGCATGGTTAAAGGTAAGGGAACTATTTCTCTTAATAGAAAGAGAAGTGCAGATGATGTCTACTGGGTTGAAGGTCTAAAGAACAATCTTTTGAGTGTTTCTCAATTCAATGATATAGTATATCCATTGAAGTTTAAGAATGGTATGTGCAAAATCTATGGGAGCAAAGGTGAATTGATTGCTACCGGCAAGCAGACTAAAGGTAACCTATTTCACCTGAATCCTAAAGTCAACAACTGTTTAATTGCTAAAGTAGATGATAGTTGGCTTTGGCATAGGAGATTTTATCATATAAATTTTGATAACATTGTTAAAGTGAGTAAGTCCAAGATAGTGAGAGGTTTCCCTCAGTTGGAAAAATTGGTTAATGCTCTATGTAAGGAATGTCAGTTGGAAAAGATGACATTCTCAACTTTCAAGAGAAAATATTTTTCAGCAGAACATTTGTTATATTTGGTTCATACAGACCTCTATGGACCAATAAGGACTAAAAGTATTCAAGGTGACAGATACTTTATGATCCTCACTAATGATTGCTCAAGAATGATGTGGGTCACATTCTTGAAGGATAAAACAAAAGCATTTAGTAAGTTCAAGGCATTTAGGGCCTTAGCTGAAAAGGAGAGTGGTAAGAAGATAAAATGTCTGAGGACTGATCAAGGCGGTGAATTTACTTCTGAGGAATTCACTAGATATTGTGAAGAAAATGGTATCAAATGACAACTTTTTGCACCGAGGACACCACAACAGAATGGTATTGCAGAGAGGAACAACCAGTCAGTTGTTGAAGCTACTAGGACGATGTTGCTACAAGGAGGTGTAGCAAATTATTTTTGGAGAGAAGCTGTTAGCACAACTGTCTATACTATGAACCGAATTTTGGTAAAAAGAGGTAAGGATAAGACTCCTTATGAATACTAGTATGGTAGATCACCTAATGTTAGTTATTTCAAGATATTTGGTAGCAAATGTTTTATTAAGAAAGGTGACTATGTTAGAAAGTTTGAGGCTAAAAGTGATGAAGGTATATTTCTTGGTTATTCCAACAAGAGTAAGGCCTACAAATGTTATAACAACTGGACATAGAGAATCATTGAGAGTGCTGATGTTCGAGTGGATGAGTATCCTAAAGTCTCAGGGGAAACTAGTATGGAGAAAAAGGATGAAGATCCTTGCATTTTGTTTTCGGAACCAGAACCTGTGAAACTTGAAACCGGTAAAGAGAATGTTGTTGTACCAGTTCAACCAAAATAGTTAGATTCAGAAGAAGATGATGATAATGAAGAAGATGAACCTGAAGATAATGATCATGTTATTCCAAGGTATGTGAGACTCAATCACAATCATGAACAGATTATTGGAGATAAGGATGATGGAGTGTTAACCAGAAGAAGAATTAGAGAAAATTCTTACATGATCTCCACTATTGAGCCTAGAACTGCTAAGGAAGCATTTGGAGATGATCATTGGGTTAAATCTATGAGGATCTTGAACAAATCGATAAGAATAACACATGGACCCTAGTACCCCGACCGGTAAATAAAAATGTGATAGGTACTAAGCGGGTATTCAGGAACAAGCTGAATGAAGATGGTGTGTAGTTCGCAACAAAGATAGATTGGTTTGCAAAGGTTATGCGCAAGAAGAAGGAGAAGATTATGTTGAGACTTTTGCACCAGTGGCTAGGCTGGAAGGTGTTAGAACTTTACTTGCATTTGCAACACATAAGGGATTCAAAGTATATCAGATGGATGTGAAGTCAACATTTTTGAATGGAATACTAGAAGAGGAAGTATACATTGAGCAGCCAGATGGTTATGCTCTAACTGATGAAAAGGACATGGTATGTAAGTTGCACAAATCACTATATGGATTAAAGAAAGCATCGAGAGACTGGTATGAAAGGCTTCATTCACACCTGATGAAGATAGGTTTTCAGAGAACCAGTGAAGATAGCAACATATATCTCAAATCTGAAGGAGAGAAAATACTGGTTAGTGAAGTGCTTGTAGATGATATCATATTTGGAGGTAATGATGACATGAGCAATGACTTTGTAAATTAAATGAAAATTGCGTTTGAAATGTCTCTAGTAGGAGAGATAAAAAAATTCATAGGCTTGCAAATACAACAAATGAAGAGTGGTATTTTCATCACACAGTCTAAGTATGTGAAGGAGGTATTAAAGACATTTGGTATGACTGACTGTAAACCAGTTGGAACACCAACAGTTACAGGTTGTAAGTTGTCTAAGGAAGATGAAGCCACATCTGTTGATGAGGAGTACAAGTCAATGATTGGAAAATTGCACTATGTTGTTCATAGCAAACTGGATATAGCTCATGCAGTTGGTCTAGTTGCTAGATTTCAGAAGATTCCGAAGGAAACACATTTGATAGCAACCAAGAGGATATTGAGATATTTGAAAGGCACTATTGACTATGGATTATGGTATCCATATGAAGGTAACTTTGACTCGAAGGTGTACACAGATGCAGATTAGGCAGGTAATGTTGATGATAGGAAAAGCACAACTGGTGGAGCATTCTTTCTTGGAGGAAGACTTGTTTCATGGAGTAGCAAGAAGCAGAGTTGTATATCACAATCTACTCTTGAAGCTGAGTATGTTGCAACTTATATGAATTGTACCCAGGCTATCTGGATGAGACACATTTTGGAAGGTTTCAAGATGAATTTTTTCAGAACCTGTAAAGATATTATGTGACAATACCAGTGCCATAAATATTTCCAAGAACCCTTTTTTGCATGCACGAACCAAACATATTGAATTGAAGTGTCATTTCTTAAGGGAAAAAGTGTAGAGTAAAGATGTGATCTTGAAGCATGTTTCTACCAAGAACCAGCTTGCAGATATCTTTGCTAAACCTCTGCCTAAGACTACTTTTGATTATCTTAGAAGTCAGCTAGGGGTTGTACCCCTTCATGAGGTGAATTGAGCATGATGTAGAGTACATTAGTCCCAGAGCTACTTGCATAATTTTACAGCAGGACTAATGTGGAGTGGACTTATTCCATAGGGGGAGCATCAAGTTGCAGGTTGTTGATGCTGAACAGTGAAGTTTTACATTGCATGTTTACTTTCAATTTGGCATTGTTGTCAAAGGGGGAGAATAACTATGTGATTATGGGGAGAAGAACCAGTGACAAGCTGAAGACAAAGAGAGTACATGGTAAAATGCAAACCAAGATTCTTATTCACAATCACAATAATCAATGGTATTGATATTTGTATTGCCATCAATGCCAAAGGGGGAGATTGTTGGAATTTGCATGAAGATTACATTAATGAAATGTTATGTTGTCATTTATGTCAATTAACTGGTAATGATATTGTTGTAATGTTGTTGTGTAACCGGTAGGAAGAGCTAGTGAAGGAAACTCTAATCGGTAGGTAAGTTTTTGGAGTGAACTGGTATTGCTAAGTATTGGAGAGTTGAATCGATAAACCCTACCTGTTGATTTGATAAACCCTAACTGATTAAGTTTGGTGAATTGGTTGTATTGGTTTATGATCTGATGATGAGAGGTAATGATTGTGACATGCATGCATATTGTAGGAAGAGAGTTTCAAAGTGTTTTTGGTGTGTTGAGATAATGGTTTTTGTCTAGGGAATGAGCAAGTATATTGCATGCAATGCAAAGAGCGTGATGAGTTACTGAGTTCGATGAAGCGATGATCAAGGAGTGGTCGAGGCTTTCTTGAATGATGCACAAAGATTGTCATGTAATCCAACGGTCATACTTGAACCGACTTGTTTGTAATCTATATGAGAGAATTAGGTTTTTGTTGTGTTATCGACCTAATTGATTTGTTTATAAGGTCGATGAGTTGTTTTGTTTCAGATTTGGCAAAGTTTTAGTTGAGTGTGTGGTTTCCAAATTGGATGATGTATCTACTGTTTGTGTAAAGGCAGATAGGAGCATGAAAAGGATCTGAACAAGCAAGTGTAGTCAAACGGATCAACAAACTCCTATTGTTTTCTAACAATTACAACAGTTGAAATCCCCTAACCGGGTAAGCTCTAACAAGCTTGGTGTTATTTAAATCCGCTAACCAGGTGGTCCATTAGCTTGGATTTCAAATCCTCTATCGAGGTTACTCCTCACTGGGTATTGCTTCTAACAAGGCATTATAGTCAATCCCTTAACCGGGTGGTCTCTAACAGGATTTGTTCTTAACAGGTTTTTTTGTAAAGCTTTAACAGCCTTGGCTCTTAACAGGGAAAACTTCAGAAGAGTTCAAATAGTTATCTTGAGAGTTTCATCTCACCATGGTTTTTCCCATTTGGGTTTCCATGTCAAAAATATTGTGTCAAGTGGTGAATGTTTTTGTGGTTATGTTTTCTTTGATTGATTTGCTTAACTACTTAATCCACTTTGATAAGTCATGATAACCAAAAACAACATGAAATGAAGTTTTACTTATGCCAGTAAAAGTATTTGGATGTTTATGAGTTTCAAGTTGTTTACTGTTAATCTGTTGTAACAGACAACTGATTTAACTTGACAGTTTAAACTTGATAGTGATATTGCATTTTTACTTTGAGAGATGGATTTAGAGATTGGTGAAAGTTATTATCAGTTTTTCTATCTACTGATTCAACCCCCCTCTCAGTAGTTGACTAGATCCTTATTCTTTCATCATAACATCATTCTCTCTCTCACTCACTTTTCCTATATGGGAAGATATCAGATATTGGGTATTTATCTGATATATGATCCCTTTCCATTTTGGCGCCAAGGTTCAAATGTTGGGCCCCAAAGGAAATTTTGGTGCCCATATAAAAAAAATATGTTTAGGTATTGGATATCTGATATGTGGAACACACAAAATAGGATTGTGGGTCGTATTGTACATTCCAACGGTCCCTACATTCCTTTTGCAGGTGAAAAGCATGGGTTTTTACACATACAATGACAAAATTCTTCTTTTTAAAGATTCTTCTAGATAAATTTGTCATTGGCAATCATTTTAGAGCATCTTTGTGGAGGCATAATGGGGAGCAATATTCGTCGAAAGAAAAAATGTAAAAGAAATCTTTCAAATGAGAAAATTGAAGTATATAGACAAGGAGATAGAGAAGGTCATAGGAAGAGAAGACAAGGTATGTCAAATATTGGTGAAGCCTCTACAAATGTTACTTCAAGTAAAGAGGAAATTGAATTTTAAAATGTTGAGCAAGCTATTGAAAATGAAAATGAAAATGTAGATATTGATATTGGAAATGTTGAACATGATATTCAGATTGGGAATGACAATGTTGAAATAGATATTAAAAATGTTCAACGTGATATTGAATATAGTGAAAATGTGGGAATTGACATTGGAGGTGAAAATTTGGGAAATTTTGACAATGAAGGTGGAATTGGTCAACCAAGTGAACATTATGTAACATCAAATTACATGAGAAATGAAAACCCTCTTGTGGAAGAAAGACAAATTCCAAATTCAAGACCTTCAAGAACCCCAAAACGGTTACTTGAAATTGATGAGGACATTATTGACAATCTTGAAGGCAAGAGGTCAACATGAACCATTCGATTGTGGGCTACACAAATTTTCAACCAATATTTTAGCAATAAGACATTTACTGAGCAATGCCAAATTTTTGTTCAATTGCTAAAGATGCAAAATATGAGACCCTTGCTAGCCAAATTGAAGATTTGTATGAACAAGAAGATGGAGAAAATTTCTATTATTGGCAAAAATATTTTTAATGCTCTCAATTCTATTGGATAGAATAGCAATAAAAAAGATAAGAGAGCCGCTCGAAGTGTGATTACAACCCCCTTAGTAAGCCATCATTTGAGAAAGGCTCGCTTTATGAGACAAACTTGTGTTGATTTGAACATAAATTGTAAAACTTTGGATAGAGCACTTGCAAGAGGAAAAATACTTGGTGCTCCTCTTCAAAATGATACATGGGCTTTTGGTGGGAGGCTTCCAAGTGTTGATAAGAAGATGACCGGAAATGTCAAGGAGGAAATTCAACAATTTTGGCACTCTAACTCTAGAGTACCGCCCAATTTAAAGGATATTTTAAAGATAAAAATTGACAATCAAGACCGAATACCGCATCCTAAACATTTTTTAGAATCAAGACAAACAATTCTATACAAAAAAATTGTGCAACACATCCAACTTTGCAAATATCGCAAATGGCCTTTGAATCTTTGAAGCCAATTTATTGTGTACCTCTTAAGATTCATAATACTTGTTGCAAATACCATGTGGAGTTTTCATTGTACCATGAACTTTTATGCTATATTCATTCTACTTTGCATACTAATGAAATGTTGCTGGAGTGTGGTGCAATGCAATTTTAGAGATCATCAAGAGACTTGCTAGATCTATTTTTATGTCCTAGAGATGATGAATTCTTTTTCTATATAAATGATTATTTAAATGAGAAGTTCTCACAATGTGGTGACTTGTCAAAGTTTGTTTCGTGTTTTCATGAGGGTGTAATGGTGAAAATGGGAGGATGGAGTCAAGTGGAAATCTTTACCCTCCTCAAGAATGGAGTGAAAATTTCACAAAGGATCCTCTTCAACCTCTCTTCAACCTCTTTCATGCATTACATTTAAAAGATGGGGGTGGGGAGGTGGGGGTTAATTTACTAGATCCAATATCAAAGGAAAGAGATCGAATGCTAAGTGAATTGACAATGAATTTGGAAAGTGCAAGTAACCCCTCTTTTGGAATGGATAGGATGAATTAAGTGAATTAAGACTAAGTGTAAAGACAACAAAGAAATGATTATAACTTGAGATAGAAATGCGGGATGAAGTTGTTCAGCTGGAATTAGCAGTAAAATGCCGAGATGAAGCTCCCATGTGAATTTGAGTGAAATTTGTTGGGACCGTGTTGAAAGTGTACTCGGTCCTCCAAAAAATCCATGCACCGAAAAGGTTTTTTTTCCATCTCTGAAAATAAAGCTAAAATATGCAAATACAACTGCGCACCTACAACCTACACACATAAAAGAAAGGAAATGTTGTTGGGATTGGGGGTTTGCCTTTAGGTCAAACCCCGGTTTTGAAATTAACCAAATGATGAAAAGTACTTGCAAGTAAATGAAAGTAAATGGCTGAAGTAGAATTAACCTCAAGAGAGGATGCAATTGAAGTGTTGATAAAGTTGTTTGAAAGGATATGTGAAGTTGAATGCTTTGAATGTTGATATGGATCTCCTCTTCAATGGTTGAATCCTTGACTTGAATGCAACACCTAGCCTTGAAAAGAGACTTGAGATGCTCAATGCTAGAAAGGAATGCTTGATTGCTTGAATGAAGATAATGCTTGTTCACCCTACTTTTGCTTATTGAACTTATTGAACTCATATGCGAATAGGAGGGAAAAATTCTCCTTATATACTTGCCAATTAGGGTTTGTAACTAATTTTCCATCTTAGGCCGACATAGAAAACCTTTTCTTGCTTCTCATTGACAAGCCCAATGCAGGACCTAAGTGGAGGGGGCCAAAAATAGGGCAAGGACAAGGGCACCACACCCCTGTCCTAGGGGGGACAGGGGCGTCACACCCCTATCCTGCCCTAATCTAGGATAGGAAGTACAAGATGCAATAAAATGCATTTTTTGGGAGGTGCGAGCATGTCTCGGGTCTCCAATCAGGCTTAGGGATTCGTTTCGCCAATGTGAAGACTCAAATGCGGTTGAAAATTGTAGGGTCACAATTTTATGATGTTACATTTAGCCCCTACTTTAGCAGGAGTATAAGCATATGCCAATACTACCGGTAAAGTACAAGGAAACAAGATTGAAAGAATTTCACCAGGTCAAGGAGGCAGGATACACCAAGCCCCCAGTCGACTAAGGATCTTACAACTTCGATTGAAAAAGTAAAAGGGAAGATCGAGAAGGAGAGAACAATGACTGCAAGTAGTAAGGTTCCCCTCACTATGAGTCATGAAAAAGAAAAGATACCAAAAAAATTAAAAAGAAGGTCAATTTCACTAAGTAACTTTAAGTATCAAGAAGGAAAATATGAGTGGAATGTATGACCCCACATTAAAGCAATCACACACGCCTTATCGAGAGTGATTGCTTTAAGGTAGGATACACCCGAGAGAGAGAGAGAGAGAGAGAGAGAGAGAGAGAGAGAGAGAGAGAGAGAGAGAGAGAGAGAGAGAGAGAGAGAGAGAGATCACATTATCACAAGGATTTAGCCCCCAATCAAGGAATAAACCCAAGGATAATGAACACAAAACACAAAGCATGAGGTAGTTTCGCTTTCCTCGGGGTTAGTATGCTGTATGATAACTCATATATATATATATATGCATAGAATAGTCGTCATTCCCCAAAGAAAGGAAGCTAACTTGGAAGAAAGGGAACACAAGTGTCTTTTGAGTCAACATGAAAGAGACCAAAAGAGATATCAATGCTTTGCATCGTTCTCAAGTAGACATTACTAGGGACAACAAATAGAAGCACGAGGATACACATAGAAGAATAGTCACAAAAGAGAGATAAAAGAGAGAGAGGTAGAGGATCTATAGTGCTAATGCAACAAGTATAGCATGACATCCACCTCCCGATCTTGTTGATCACTATTTCGGGAAGGCAGGAAACACGCTAGAGGAGCAACATTGAGCACAACAGATGGAGCTATCACAAGATCCAAACAAGGACTATGCTCTTGTGCTAAGTCACTTTGTTCGATTCTAGGAGCTAGGATTAAGGTTTTTGAAAATTCTGTAGATAAATGTTTGTCAACATCCACATATTCATATTCACTATTAGAAGCATGAGGATTTCTATTGCCGTCATGAATAACATTTTCACTTATTTCTTTATAAATATTTATAGAAAGAGGAGCTCTAACATGAATAGAAGTAAAACCATGACATGTTTTTTGCAATTTATGATTTGGAGATTTAGGTTCAATATCTTGTTTAAGAGAAAATGGAATCATGTCAACTGTTAGTGTTTTGGGAGATTGAATAGTTTGAGGAATAAATTCATGAGCTCTAGCATGATGTTTTTGTCACTGATCTCTCACACAATGATTCCATTGAGTCTTAGCAGAAGGCTGAGAAGAAGGAGGAATATTTATGAAAGGAGGAATACTTGTTGAAGGAAAAATATTCTCATCTTTGATAGTTGGAGGTTTAGGTTGAGGTCTCTTAGGTTGGACAAGAGGAGAGATAGGTCTCTTCTGTCTATAAGAGAAAGGAGGCAGAACTACACCATATAAAGGAGGAATGTTCAGTGTAGGAAGGAGACCAAGTCCATCATGAGCAGGACGTACAGGTCTAGCCTTAGGAGGAATATTATTGTTCTTCTTAGGAGAAGGCATAGTTTCATCCATAGGAATAGGTTGGGAATCTTCCTTAGGAGGAAGATTAGTTCTATCTGTTAGAGGAAGAAATTCATCTTCAAGAATGATGGGAATATCAAGTGTTGGAGTTCTAGGTTGTCTTAAGGATAAGATCATATCTTTCTTCCATTTTTGATAAGATTGAAGGAGAGAATCGCTTCTTGGTGGAAGAGATTGAAATTGTTGAGGCCAAAAGTAATCGATAGGAACACTTGGGCTTCTTTCAGCTGGTCAAAATAAGCTATGGTTAACAGTTATGATCTCTCCATTGTGGGGAAATTTCAAACACTTATGGATTGGAGAAGCAATAGCCTTCATGGAAGATAGCCAAGGGTATCCTAACTTCACACGAAATTGTTTAGATGAAGGAATGACAACAAAGTTGACATCCAAAGATTTAGTGTGAACCTCAATAAGGAGTGTGATAGAACCAATGGTAGGACAAGAAAATCCATCAAATAACCTAACGACCACATTAGTATCATCATAGATTGGTTTATGAAAATGTAAAGTGAAAAGATACTCCTCAGTGATGACATTAACAATGCAAGAGGGATCGATAAGCATACCATGACAAGGTTTATCTTGAATCTTTGTAACTATGTATAAAGGTCCATCGAGTGCTATAATGGTCTCACTAGGGTCAAATGTGATACATGAATCCTTAGGTGTTTCTTGTTTCTCTACCATATTCACCAAATTTGGAGCCGTGGTAGTAAGATCAGAGGGAGAGAAAGAGCTATGTTCAGTCTCAATCACGTTAGAGGTATGAGAAGGTAAAGGATCAGTAAAAATATTAAGATTTTGTTTAGGAGGAGCTACCATTTTGTTTCCCTCATCATTCACACCTACCACAGATATAGTATTATTATCAATCAGGTCTTGAATCTTACTTTTTAATGAAAAACATTTCTTAGTATCATGACCAAGTTGACGATGAAATTGACAAAAAAAAATAATATTAAAGTAAGGTGAGGCTTCCTTAGAAGGGTCAACTGGTTTTACTGGAGGAAGTGTGATAACATTTATTTGTAACAACTAAGACATAATGCTATGTAAAGATTCATTCAAAGGAGTGAATTGTCTTTCTCTTCTGAATTTTTTTGAAATAGGAAGCACACCTGTTGTAGCATTCACATTGTTGTTGTTGATGGTGTCATTAAATTTGATGAAGCCTTTATTCGGTTTGAACTTTGCAAACGGTTGTTGAGCACTCTCACCCTTATCACTTGGGGCCATAGGAGTAGATTGCTCCAGTTGACTCACAGTCAGTTGATAATTGTGAAGTTTTGCACACAATTGTGGAAAGGAAGTCAGCTCAGAAAGGAGAAGTTTGTCCCTAATTTTTTTTTGCAAATTACAATTGAAAATTATTTGAATATCGTTATCAGGCACTGGAAAATAAATTTGAGAATACAAATGCTTATATCTACCAATGAAATGAGTCGCTTTTTCTTTAATACCTTGTTTACAATGCATTAAATCAGTCAAAGTGATTTTAGGACCTATGTTGTTTTGAAATTGTTGAATAAAAGTATTTGCTAATTGTTGAAAATAATTAATAGAATAGGAAGGCAAATAGCAATACCATTGTAAAGACTTATCTCTTAGTGTTCTAGTAAACAATTTGGCAAGCAATCATTGATCATAAGAAAAGTCAGTACACAAAGTTTGTAATGTCTTGACATGTGTTAAAGGATTGCCTTTTCCGTTATAGAGTTCCAAATGAGGGACTTCAACGTTTTTAGGAGGGACAACTTTAACAATATCAAGAGAAAGAGGGCTCGCAACATCAAATGTGGGCACACTAAACTTGGATTGACTCATAGAAGCAATTTTTTGTTGCAATGATGACACAGTTTGGGCAAAGCTATTAATGGTTGCTTCGGTTGAAGAATTTATGTTAGACATGTTTGATTGAGAAGGTGGTGTGATGTTATTGAAAGAAGGCATTGATTGAGAATAGGGTGATGGAACACTATGGTAAGTAGGCATAGGTGATGACTGAGTAGGAAATGGGACACTAAAATGAGGTATAGAATGATTGGAGGAATTACCCCCTTGTGTCACATTGATTGGTTGAGAGACAATAGGAATAGTCATGGAAGGCATAGATAAAGATGGAGGAGTGAATGAAGAAGAGGGATTTCCCCCATGACTAATGGTTGTAGGTATGACATTTTGAGTTGATGTAGCCATTTTGTTTGAAGTGAAAGTAGGAATGCTTGTCATTGAAGTGGTCAAAGGAATAGAATGATTGACTTGTGTAGGAGGTTGTGAATAACCTAAGTTCTCAGCACAAATCTTTATAGGAATGACATTAGAATCAACAATGTGAGCAATGCCATGCAAAATATCAATTCCATTCTTATCACTTTGAATCATGCGTTTTAGACCTTCGATTAATGGAAGAGCTTCACTACTAGGATATTCTTGGGACATCCATTGTTGAAAGTTGTCAAATTGATTGTCCAATTTTGAAAGTTTATCTATAGAAAATCTAGTTAAAGCTTCTTCTTCATCATTGGAATCATCAATTGGGTAGACATGGATGTTATTAGGATGAGAAGAATTAGCATTATCCTCATTGAATAAGTCATCCAAATTAGGCTCCATCTCTTTGGGAATTAAACCTTGGGAAGCCTTGATTCGATTGCTTCGTCTAACGGGGATAGTAGAGGCAGGACTAATAGTGGTAAAACTCATGCACTAGAGGGAAAATTCAAATTTGAGTTTTGAACTTGGGGAACAAAGCTTGCGAAATTGAATAATGCACAAATGGTAATTATACAATTTGAACTTTGTTGAAAGAAGAGATGACACAATTTCCAAAATAAGAATGAAAGAAATTGAAATTTTAAAATTAGGGCCAATGGGATACCACTTAAATTTAAAGGCAGATTACAATTAACCACTTAATTTTAAATTTTTTTCTTAAAAGTTGTGATGTTGAATTTGTGAAGAATTTTTTATTTTAGAGGGAACAAAATTCAACAAAATTAGAAAATTTTCTAGATTTAAGCAATTAAATACAGTCATAACGGTCTTCTAAAATTTTGGGAAAAAAGCCAGGGACCGTGTTGAAGTTGCACATAGTCTGCCCAACTTTTTCAAAAATTTTCAGGGATGAAAGCTACAATGATTTTAGAGCTAAAGTCAAAAAAATGGTAGATTTTACAAAGTTTAGATATGCGAAATGAAGGTTTGAATGTGAAAATAGGACCCTATTAGGGTTTTGAAAAAGATAAGAAATTGAATTGCAAATTTGAAAAAGGTTAAACTTAATGGATAAGGCCACCTTGGATAATGTTTTGAAAACTGAAATTGGGTGAATTTGATTGAAATTTGCACAAAATCAAAGTAAATTTGAAAATTAGCATTTTAGGACCTAACCAGTTAATTTTTAAATTTTGAATTTTGGAAAAGGGAGGGAAATTGAAAATTTGAATTTCAGGCAAGAAGACAAAACTGAAAAATAGTTCTAAATCTGAAAATTAAATGTAATCCAATGTTTGCACAAGTTCAAGTTGATTTTTAAAAAGTAGGGTTTTGACCATTAACCACTTAATTTTGAAAAATTGATTTGCAAATTGAACAAGACAAATAAGAAATTCAATTTAATGCAATTTTCAGATCTAAAACAATAGATAGCAATTTTTCTGCAAAACACAAGTTCAATTCCACTTTTAACAACTAGGGTTTGAATGAATTAACCACAAAGTTTTGCAAGAAAATTAAACTTGTAAATGAAAAATATGCAATAATGTGAAATGTCAAGCATGTAAGACGTTGGGTTCACCAAAATGTAATGGTGAAAATGGGAGAAGGGGATCAAGTGGAAAGCTCTACCCTCCTCGAGAATGGAGTGAAAGTCTCACAAACGATCCCCTTCAACCTCTTTCAAACATTACATTTTGTTGGTAAACAAATTTGTCTCTCACAGTTTATTTAACTTTTATACTCTTTAGCCCAAGAAATGAAAGACAAATTTCACCATACAATTGGAAAATCATTGTATTGATTAACCTCTGAATTAAGGTACAACTCCCTTTAATAGATATTCAATCAGCTCTAAATTGCATACAACCAATATTATACTTTTCACCAAAAAGTACAAAAAGGTAATTGTATTCACCAGTCAATACCAAATGAACACAAGCATTGATTCATATATAATTCTTTGTGTAAAGCCGACATAATTCACATGTACGCTAAAACAAAATGAAAACCTTAAAAGATGAATCTTATTGATATTTTTTGCACATATAGAAAGCTATGATAGATTCTTTCTTGAAATAGATTCTCACAGAAATCAAATTTCAAACACCAAACACACAAACTTGAAACCAAAGATAAATTGTCATTTGATTTTCATTATTAATTGATCATCAACTTCCAACACATACATAAAGTATTCTGTCAAAATTAAACAGATAGTTTTTCAAAAACTTAAAGGACCCGCATAAAGTCATTACAAAGCTTATAAATAGGCCCTTAGAAAAATAGTTCAACCAAAGGTAAAATTAACTTGAAATGAGTTAATGAGAAACTGTCCTAACTGCATAACTGAAAATAAAAAGAAAGCTAGACATGCTGGCATGCAACTGCCAGCAGTGCTAGTCATGCAGTCGATTATGTTTCAGTCGGATTGCCTGAATTGCTATTCTGGGTGGACACCATAACCACTATCGCTGCACTCCACTCCTAATGAACCCTCGAGAATTCCTGGATTACTGCTACATGTGGTAGGATGATATGAATTACCCTTTGCTTCTAGAGTTCCTTCTTTCTTTTCACCAGCTGCACTTTATCTTTGTGAGAGTCCAAGTGATCTAGACATATTGTAAGCATCGACTCTACTTTAGCAATCTTAGTAAAATCTTCCATGACTAAGGACCTTTCCACCTTAATCTGTTTAATGCAACTACTGAATAGATTGACCTTTTCTATTGTACCTTCCAGAGTCAGGCCATCCTCTTTAAGCAACTGAACATCTACACAGTGCAGATCCTTTTGCATTATTGTTATCAGGGTTGTTAGTTCACCTCGCAAACTGACAGACTCACTATGACCTTGCTCAATGATTTGGCTATGCCACTCTATACTTTCTTTGCAAATGAACATTATATCTTTATCTAATCCTAACACTTGTCTTTCGACAAGAATATTCATCAAGCCATAGTGTTGAATATCGCACATTTTCCTTGAAATCACCACCCATTTAGTCTTTTCGTTTTGCCATGCGATTAAGTCAGCGTCCAATTCCTTGGTAGCATCATTGGCATCTTTAAAAATTTGAACTAAATCCGATATATTATTAGTTCCTTGATGCACAATCGATGTAAGCCACTCAGAGAAAATCTCTGTGATCATCTTGTTCCTTTGAACTTCATCCAAGAACTTTTGATTATCAGGGGATTTTAGATTAAAGGGAACAAAGCTTTGGGACAATGGCAACAAACTATTCTGCAGAGCATGGATGTATTGAACCATTTGCATTAAACTTTGTTACAACTCTGCTTTATCCTTTTCATCCTTCCAACCGTGAGAGACAATCCTTTTGGTTGAAGTTTCTAAATGTTTCACATCAACCGCTCTATTTCCTACCCCCAAATCAACTCACTCAATAGTATAATCAGCCTTTGAGGCAATGGCAACATCCTTATTGGATGTAGGCCTAGCAATATCTATAGTCCAATGTTATGTGCCCTCATCAAAACCAATCATGGTTTCCACTTTTAGCCGCTTAGGCTTTGTGGCTCTTCCTAGACATTTACTCATGACATCTTCCATTGATACGGAAATAGGCACAACATTCCTCTTCTTGGTAATTGATTCACTCAACCATTTAGGAGCCACAATTAGATCTTTGGATTACATGGGCAGAGGCCCTCCTGAAGTCAGCAACATAGCATTATCTATATTAGACAGAACATCAAGCACCTGTGAATCCTGGACATTAGCATCAACATCGGTTACAACCTTGCTAGCATTAGAAACAGGGGTTGTCATATTTCCTTGTACTTCCTCAACATCCAAATAAAGAATGGGATGAGCAGCAGGTGGTTGAAAATTCTTCTTATGTCTTGATTTAGTAACTCGGCCATAAATGGAATGTGCAGCTTCAAAGTCAAGTTTTTCCTCTTTAATCTTAGCTTGCTTCTTTCCTTCCTCTGTCATCTGCAAAACCCCTATCACAGTCTATTTTTCTTTTGCTCCAAAAAATTTCCTTAAAACTTATGTTTCACAAATGACAATCTTGACAAGATAATTGCTCAATTTAAAACAGCCAAGATAATCTTACTCATGATTTCCATAAGTTATCATCATTACTCTTCACTCGTGCGACATTACTTTGAAATGATCGCAAATGATCATGCATTTAATTACAAGTCACTTCATATCTGAAAAAACAGATTCCCATGCCATACTTGCTATAAATGACAACTTTTAAATCATTAAGAAAGAATATTCCCTTTTCCTTCCACCATTAGCCATTCCTTAAAATCCACACCGCCATCTTATGAAAAGTCATATAATTTCCTAGAAATCAAACATTGAACTTTGAACCTTGAAGAACAACAACAACGCAAAAACATATACATGACAAATATTGAACTTTGAACCTCGAACCTAGAAGGTTCAAGTTCAAGGTTCAACCAATGCTAAACACTGACGAACACTGGAAAAGACTTATAAAGCCGCACGAGGAAATAAACTTTAACATGATGCCTGTTGAACTTTGAACCTTGAACCCAAAAAGATTCAAATTCAAGGTTCAAGTTCAACACAATGAAACTTAAATAAAGAAGATTGCAAACACTAAATTGCATAGAAAATTCAAGAAACACAACCCGACGAAAGGACCAGTTAGGGACATGACTCAATAAGGCGATATAAAAATGGAAATTTATATGTACCGCCAACAGTGGCTCTACATGGGGACTAGAAATGTAAAGTACCAAGCAATGAATCGCAGAATCTCTGGTTTCGCAAATGACTTAAAAGTAAGGCCCGACTCACACCAAAACTCATACACCTAAGCTAAACACAACAAAAACTGTATGCACAAACTGGCAGGGGACTCCTTACAATTGATACAATTCTAAGTCTTGCCCGTTATAGGACATGGGTAGTTCAAAGCCATCTAGATAAGCAAGTTTAAAAGAATTGGGACCTTTTACCTCATGAATTACATAAGGTCCTTTCAACAGTGACTTGAATTTGCCGTGGGTGCCTTTCGGCTCCCTCCTTTTATCCCATAATAACACCAAATCACCTTTCATGAACTTTCTGGGTCTTGCCTTTTGATCAAAAATCTTTTTCACCCTCATTTGATGTTCTGTAATCCTGTCGACTAGCTTTTCCATTTCTTCCCCGATCTTAATTAAGTACATAATTCTCTTCTCAAAAGAGCTTTGAAAGAATGCGTCTTCTACTATAGTCTGCAATTTGGAACCTGCTAATTCTAGAGGAAGAGAGATTTGGGCACCAATGCCATATACCAACTCAAAAGGAGACATCCCTATAGCTCTCTTAGGTGAGGTTCGATCTGCCCACAGTGCTTCATGCAAATTCTTATGCCAGTCTCTAAATTTTTTTCTAACCAACTTCCTCATGATGTTAATCAAGTTTTTGTTACTTGATTCTTCTTGACCGTTACCCTGTGGATAATAATCAGAAGCATGTGCCAAAAAAATTCCATGATCATAGAAAAATAACACTAATTCAGATGAAGAGAAATTTGATGCATTATTTGTGACTATTTTCTGAGGAATCCTGAACCTAACAAGAATATTGTCTTTAAGGAACACACACACAATCTCTAAAGTGGTCTTTTCACAGGGATAACTTCCACCCACTTAGTGAAATAATCTGTTGCTGTTAATATGTGAGTGTGTTTTGTGCTGGGTTCAAAGGACCAATGAAATCTAATCCCCATTGTTTAAAGGGTTCCTCAATCACTACAGGTCTTAAAGGTAAGGCAGCCAACTGGGGTTTATCTGTAAACAATTTGCACTTTTCACACTTCACAACCCAAGCATACACATCTTTGAACATTCTTGGCCAACAGTAATAGTTCCTCAAGATTTTTTATGCATTCACCATAGAAGAGAAGTGACCACCGCATGCCTCATAATGAAAAGTTTTCAGTAAAGCTTCTTGATGCGACTTATCTACACACCTGAGAAAGGTGCCATCCAAGCCCTTCTTGTAGAGTATATCATCAAAGATAATGCACTTTGCAGCTTTCAACTTCAAATTCTATCTGGACAGTCTCCATAAGTGAGATAATAGGCAACATCGGTGAACCAGGAATCTTGATGACTAACAAATAAAGTTAAGGGCAGATTCTCCTCCTCTTCAAACTTGCTCTCTGCCATTAGTTTACAAAGGCCTTTTCCTCTGACCAGCTTAGTGGGTTTAATGTTTAAATTGAACTCTTGAATCTTAGAGACCCAAGATGCTCTATTATTGATACCAACATCCTGCTGTGTTAAAATACTTTTCACTGCAGAGTTTGGAACAAAGACAGTTGCATGTGAATGAAGTATATAGTACCTGAATTGTTTTACAACTTTCACTACTGCATAAGCCTGCTTTTCTATCTGTGAGTACTTTAACTCATGCTTCTTTAGAGGTACACTCATGAAAGGGATTGGGACTTCCCCATTATCTTCACCTTTCTGCAGACATAGTATGCTCTGATGCATAGCAATAATTAATTAAATCCTTACTAAAATCCGGATTAACCAAAGTAGGTGTATGCACAATTGCTCTTTTTATTTCTTAAAAAACCCCTTTACCTTCCTCATTCCACTTAAAAACTACTTTCTCACTCATCATATTTACAATATATTTAGTAGTCTCAGCAAAATCGGGAATAAAACGTCTTAGAAAGTTCACCTATCCAAAGAAGGACCTCACTCCATTTCTGTTGGAAGGAAGGCTGAGTTCTTGTATTTCTTTTGCTCTCTTCGGATCCACCTTTACTCCCTCCTTTGAAACTATATGTCCAAGAAGTTTTCCTTGTATGATGCCAAAAACAAACTTTTTAGGATTTAATGACACTCCATGCTCTCTGCATCTCATCAAAACTTTCCTCAAATCTCGCAAATGATGTTTTGTCTTCCTAGAGAGCACAGTCAAGTCGTCTAAATATATTACAATGATCTTATCCCTCAAATGCTCAAAGGAAAGGTCCATCGCCCTTTGAAATGTTGCCCCTGTATTAATCAATCCGAAAGGCATCCTATTATATGCAAAGGTGCCCTAGGGAGTTATAAAGGTTGTCTTGTGTTGATCTTGCATCGAGACACTAATTTGGTTATAGCCAGAGAAGACATCCAACATGGACATCATCTCTAATCCTGAAACAGTTTGTAAAATATGATCCATTGCTGGCAGAGGATAATTATCCTTCAGGCTTGCTAGGTTCAAGTTTCTGAAATCAACACAAATTTGTATATCACCATTTTTCTTCCGAACAGGGACAATATTAGCAATCTGGGTAGAATAATATATAGGATAAATAATTCGGGCGTTCAACATCTTGTCTATCTTGTGAAAAATCGCTTCTGCTACCTTTGGATTAAAGCTCCTCAACTTCTGCCGGAAAGGATTGACACCAGGTTTCAAAGGAATGTGATGTTGGAACTTACCATCTCTAAAATTCTTCAAATCATCGTAGCACCATGCGAAAACATCTTTGAACTCAATCAATAGGTTGATGAACCTCCTCTTCTCCTCTTCAGAACAACATTTTCCTAAATTAACAAATTTAGGATCCTCCTCAGTACTAATGTTGATTCACTCATACTCACTAGAGTTTTGAATTACAAGAGTCTCTTTCTCCCCTTGCTTAACATACCCATCCTTTCTATCGAAAAGATGTTCAAGAGAAACCAAGCCTTTTGGGATTTTATTTCCTTTCAACTGTAACACCCCATCATGCAATTCCTCTAATGAATTAGGAGAAAACTCTTTACAGCTTGCTTCGGATCCTTCATAAAACAAGGATGTGAAAATCTCAGCACACTGTAAAAAAATCTGAATCTGCTTATCATTTTCGAACACCTGCCAGGATTTAGAATTGTCAGGCACGCTCAATCTATAAACAATTCCACCCTGTAGGTATCAGTTGTGAAATTAGGATGAGGCACTAATAAAGTTGTAGATACCGCCAAAGAATCAGCCTTCAAGTTGAACTCCCTTGGTACTGCTTCGATTGAGAAAGCATCAAATTCTTCAATCTCATCCCAAACATGGTTTCTGTAATGTCTCAATCTCTCATTTTTAACAGCAAATAAACCTCTCACTTGCTTCACAATAAGTTCAGCATCACCTTTAACTTTCAACATTCTGATTTGCAATTTCTTCACTTCAACAAGACCTGATAATAGAGCTTCATATTCAGTCGTATTATTAGTGTTTTGAAACTCCAATTTGAAAGCATAAGGAATAACTTTACCTTTAGGAGGTATTAATACTACCCCAGCCCCTGAACCAGAAGATGAACAACTCCCATCAAATTCCATAGACTAGAGTTCATCAGACATACCTAAATCTACAGTCTTATCCACACCTTGAAAATCAGTTGATATTATATAATTTCCAAAGCCACAATCTTGATACAAAATTTGAGCTTTCAGATCATTTGAAGGAAAGTCTGTGTATTTGGATTTTGTTTTAGGATGCAGGACAACTCTCTATTTTCCAACTGTGATCATTACCTAAGACCAATCTATTCTAATTTTCCCACCCATGTCTTTACAAAAGGTATGACTCGATAACATGCCATAACTGGTAGGGATGTCAGCCACTAGAATTGTCAACTTCATTCTCTTGTCAGGATGTGCTACTAAAGAAACTTGTGCATCCTTAATTTGCCCTAACAAAGGAACCTGCTTGGACTCCATGGAATAACATTTTCTAAAGGTTTTTGTTAAAGTTAAACCTAAAGCTTTTGCTACTGCTGAGGGCATGACATTGATAGTTCTGATACTTAAAGATAAGTACAGATGCCAAACTAATAAGATGAGAGGGGGGGGTGAATCTGTCATGCCCAAAATTTAGGGCAAAAACGAAACAAATTTTTTTTTTAAAACAAACTAATTTAATTAACAAGTTCACTCTCGCGACAAGCGTTAATGAAATTTCCATTATTAAATTCGAACTAATTCTGAAACGAACTAAGCATCGATAAAATTGTTCAATTTTAATTGCGGAAAAACTAACTGGTATAATTCTATCTCCAAGAGATACCTAGTCATTAGGTTTATTAAATTAATCAAGCTAAAGGAAATAGGTGGGGAAATTTAATTTAACCTCCAATATGTCTATGTAGCCTAATCAACCATCTATAAATTTCTCTTTATTATTTATTCCAAATAAAAATTAGGGTTATATAAATATATATATATATATATATATTTGTATATACATCTATATATATTTATAATTTAAATACTTACCCAAAATTATGATCAAAATTCATATATATACATATATATATACCCATATATATATATATGGATACATATATATATATATTTTACATATATGTTAAATATTTTAATTCTAATTCAAAAACCATTCTAACCTCCTAAATTTAAGCCATTTTTCCCCCCAACCCTAATTAGGGTTCTAATTTCTCACATATATATTATCTAAACTAATTAACATATTTATTTTTAAAACCAAATTGCCCTAGCCCCATTCGGGCTAGGGTTTAATCCATATATATTTTTTTTATAGGGAATTAACTTGCTGGGCCGAAACCCTTAGCGGCCATGAAATCTTTTTTTTGTGCAGGTCACGGGAGATTGAAGTTGGGAGAGAGCCGTGCGCCACTGTGTGAGCGCACAGTGGGCGCCGCGACACCACTGTGTGCCCACACAGTGGGCGCCGCTAGCGGCTTCCCACTGTGTGGCCACACAGTGGCGGCCGTGGCCGTCCACTGTGTGCCCACACAGTGGGAGCCGAAAGCGGCTCCACTGTGTGTGCACACAGTGGGCGCCGCGGGGCCCTCCACTGTGCGATCACACAGTGGAGTCCGCGAGGACCCTAACACATTCTCCCCCTTTTTTTTTAATTTAATTTTTTTTAAAATATATAATATATAAAATATATATATATATATATATATAAATATAAATTTTTATATATATATATATATATATATATATATATTTATATTTATATAAATTTATATCCACAGTTAAAAATGGTGAAAATATTTCAATATGAATATATATATTTAAAAAAAAAAAAAAAGATTTACATGCGAATTTTTTTTTAAACTATTATAATAAAGGGAAAAACATTAAGTTTAATCAGAAATATATATATATATATATATATATATATATATATATATATATATATATATATATATATAAAATAAGCCTTTTAAATCAATGATAACTAAAAAACAATTTAGAATACTTTTTAAAAAGATACAATATACTTTTCTGGAATAAAAAGAATTTCATTGATTTTTTATTTTTTTCCTAATAAAATATTTACATAAAACATCTTTTTCCATTAAATTACTTAAAATCTTTTAGCATAAATAAACTTCTATTTTGCCACAAGTAAAAATACAAATAAAATTTAATTCAAATCTATTCCTTTATTTCTTTCCAAAATACAAGAAGCTTTTGCATGCAACACAAAATAACTTTAAATTTTACCATCAACCGGAAGTAGAAATAAACAAGCTTTTCTTTTTTTTTAAAACAACTCTAAGATATTCTACCAATTTACAGGATGTTTCTCTGAATAGTCACAACAATAAAACTTCAAGTCTACTTTCACAAATTACAACTTGCTTCTCTTTACTATGAATGAGGCATATTTCTATAACAACTTTAAACAAACATCTGCAACTGAATTTAAGTATCTTCCATAATAATCTTCAATGTCTTTTCATGGTTCCTATTCTCTTTCCTTTGATTTTCTTGCATAATAGAAAACACAAATATGACCACGGAGTGCTCACCTCCCAGCCTAGGCTAACTGGTAGCCACCCCCGAGCTCGGAGAACCAATTCCTAGACGGGTAACAAACAGGCATACACATAGAAAGCATTGCATACAGATTCCTTTCAGACACATTCCCAACTTGGCTTTCACAGCACCACACTCTAGTGATGAACATTTTCAAAGAGTGGTAGTGGACCAATACCCTGAGGAGAACTGCAAGTATGAAATAAACAAGAAGCCACCTCATGGCACAATAAAAATATCAAGAATCTCAACCCCTTATTCCTTATGCCCCCCAAAGGCATTCTAGCCTTATATCCCTCCTTATGACCCCCATTGCACAAACAGGCCATGCAGCAAGGGTCACACAAAGATCCCTTGTGATCGCTCTCAAAAGAGAGTCTCTCACTCGAGGGCTGTCACTGCTACCACCCTCAAGATCCTCTTCTCTCCCAAGAGTAAGAGATCTTGAGAAAACTCCCAAAACACAAAATTTTCATAAAGCAAAAATACCAAGAGATTTTCAAACATAAACTTTCAAGAACACAGATTTCTTATACAAACAACTTCCATACATAAACAAGAAGAAGACATTACATATAATAATTGAAACCAACCTTAATCTGCCCAAAGGTTATTATGATATCTGATGAAGAGCTGCCCAATCCACAAATCTTTTTCCTTCTACCCTTATTCAATTTCTCTATTCCATAACCTTATTTTCTTTCCAAATTTTCTTCTGTCTCCAAAAATGGAGAGTGGGTGATTACCTTGCTATTCCCAAAAATCTTCCTTAAGAAGCTCACTCTCTGAGTTCTCACAGGATTCTAAAAAGAAAACAAAAAGAAGAAAGAAAGCAAAATGCAAAAAGACTCTCCTTCCAAAAGAAAAAATCTTGATTTGATTTAACTTCAATTTTCAATTTTCGCTCAACTCAAAAAAACCAATTTTTAAAGCGTTAAAAAGATCATTATAAAGTAGAAACTTGTCTAAAATTACCCCTAACCCCTAGGTATACCTTATGGGTATTAGGAAACCCTATTAAACTACCCCTAGGTGTTCATTTAACCCATTTTAAACCTCTCTAAAGTTTATTTTCGGGTCAAACATAAGTTGACCACTCCAATATTATATTCCCAAAGTATTTATGACAACACATTAATTTATTTAAGAAAACTAAAACTAAACACTTTCCCACCAAGAGACAAAATAAAACATCTAAATTAAATACACGCGTGTCAAGTGACACAAATAAAACACTTTTACAAAAAAAAAACATGAAATTGTCTCTTGAGGTTTTTACACAATAATTTAAATAACACTTAACACTCATGCAGCATATACTGTTACGAATAAAATACAACACAAACGGGGTGTTGTCTCTCCAAATAGACAAACCCTGGCTTTACGAACGTACATAAGTCTAGGTTTGATTCTCCGTAATTTTCCATGGTCACATGGTAAATTTCCCGCGCATCTCAATTTACACATTAGTACTTCCAAATATCCATATATAATATAATTCAATAATATAACAATACACATCATTACTTGCATACAATTTTCATCTGCACAGATTGAATACATCTTTTATCAAACAATTTCACATAAGCAATTTTCATCCCAATTCACATAAACTAAACATACATCATAGTTCTATATTCAGAGTAAAGTCCTACAAATTCAATAACGACATCTATCATTGCAATATCATTCTATTTAATAATCATGTAGTGTTCTATCTCATAAAGCATGTAAGTAAATCATCAAATCATAGAAATGTTATCCAAATCTTGAAATCATATAAGTTCTAAGTCTCAAAATGCATCAAAATAAAGTATCCATAATAATCTAAAATATAAAATCCACTGAATGTTAGACTGAGTCAAGGTGAGGCCTCACAGAATCATACAAACTTCATCTTCCATAAAAACATCAGATTCAACCTCGGTAACATATACTTCAGCAATATACCAAAACTGCTAAACATGTAAACTCAAAAGCATATAAACATCATAACACCCATAACACCAGATTTAACGTGGAAATTCAAATAGGGAAAAACCACTATGGGATTTCGGACCCACTAAGAAATATAGTGTTCTAGAGTATGCTTGGTTAAAAGCAAATCCTGTTAAAGATTTTAAAAACATTGCTATATGTGACCCGGTTAAGGGATTTCCCTCAGATCTGTTAGGATCTTCACCTTGTTAGAAGTGACCTTGTTAAAGGATTTCAAACACTCAATCAGAATGTCACCTTGCTAGAGGGTTTTACAAATAAGACTGTTAAGTCCACTCGGTTAAGAGATTTTCTGTCACTTTACAAAATAACAGTAATAAAAATCTATCTGCAACTTCACATCTAAAATGCTAAAGCAGATTCTTATTTGCTCAATACAATATAGACATAGAGCTAATCTTGTCCATCCACTGGGCTCTATACTCTATTATTCAAAACAGGTCTTCAAGCTTCTATGCTCGGTAATCACTATGTAGCATCCCTATGCATAGACTTGCCCGCATGCATTGTTTATCAACAGTTCCTTATTTATAAACAATAGCTAACCGCTTAATCTCCTTGATCACATTTCCCATGATCAATCATAGCCATCAGATCTTCAAACTTTGACTAGGTTCAATGTATCCTTCGATCTGAAAACATTTTACCCCGCCTAGGAACTTGCATACATTTCTTGGAACTTGTGCTAGGGTATTGCAGTTCAATCTAAGCTGTAGATCTTCCTGCCGATTTTCCTTTACCATATATTCTTTAACAAACTTCATTCACGGCATACCAATCATTTAATCATAGCTAGCTCATCAGCTTCCTTCATTAAATAATGCATGTAATCATTTAATGCATTCTGTTATTACTTGGTTGCAACTCAGTAAATACTAAACTTCACTCAGTAGACATTCTGCCTTCATTAACCGATAGCGATAACCTTAGGGTTTACCGACTGGGTTCCTTAGGGTTTATCGACTAGGTTCTTTGCTCGGTAACATAGTATAGTATTAACCTTACAATTAATAACATATGTATGATATCAAAACAATCTAAACATCATGATCTCATCATTGTCTAACTCAGTAATAGTTGCCCATTGAATAACTTATTCCTCCCCTTATTCATCATATTCTTTCTGTGTCTTTTATCGACTTCTTTATACTCATCAAATCACACTTCTCCAGATATGGCAACATCATACTAAATTAGAAAATCAATTTCTAGACATCAATGACAAAATAATAATATTAAGACAGTAAATATCCTTAATCAGTTATATCCATAATCATCGACAACCTTCTCAATATCCTTATTGAAATGCCAACAATTTCTCTATGTCTGTTATAATGCCAAATGCCAACAATCTCCCGCTTTGGCATTGATGGCAAAACCAATTGATTTGACCTAATTGATTTGGATTGTTGTAAGATTCTGAAATGTTGAAATGCTCTCCTCCTGTCATCAGAACTCTCCCCCATACATTAGTCTTCTCCTCTTCTTCTGTCTTCTCCCCCTTTGACAACAATGCCAAAAAGTAAAGATCTAAAACATTATTTCTTCCACTGAGAAGTGAATTCCTGCTGTCATGTGTCAATTTAGTCTCGGCTAGAGCATTTATGTCTTCAATTCCTGTTCCCTGTATTGTTTCCTACACACCTTTAGAAAACATCCTAAAGTGTGTAAATTAGCATCAACTCCTAAAAGATATTCTATAGAGTCATCGAATTGATGCTTTCACCGAACTCAGTCAGTGAGTAGAAGATAGGGGTAGGACCCCTAACTTACTTCTGAGATACTCAAAAGTGTCCCTTGGCAGTGGCTTGGTGAAGATATTTGCTATTTGTTCCTTTGTGCTAACATACTCCAACACCACTTTCTTCTCTTGAGCTTCTTCTCTAAGATAATGATATTTGATAGAGATGTGCTTTGTCTTAGAGTGCATAACAGGATTCTTTGAAATGTTAATGGCACTAGTATTGTCACAGAATATAGTTACTGGCTCGGTAACTTTCTCATTTATACCTTCTAACAGTTGTTTGATCCATGCTATGTTGGTACAATTTAATGCTGCAGCAATGTATTCAGCTTCTGTTGTTGACTGTGAAACGCATCCTTGTTTCTTTCTAAGCCAACTCACTAGTCTTTCTCCTAAAAAGAAAGCTCCTCCACTTGTGCTTTTCCTGTCATCAATGTTGCCTGCCCAATCAGCATCAATATAAACTTTTAAATCAAAGTCATTTCCTTTCTGATATACTAAGCCATAATCCTCAGTGCCTTTCAAGTATCTAAAAATTCTCTTGATTGTTGTCATGTGTGTTTCCTTAGGATCTACAAAGAATCTTGCAACTATACTTACTGCATGTGCTATATCTGGCCTGTTGCGAACAACATATTGCAACTTTCCAATCATGGATCGGTAAAGCATCTCATCAACAGATGCAGATTCATCATTTTTTGATAATTTTTAGTTGGTAGTCATAGGAGTACTTACTGGTTTTGAATCCTGCATTCCAAATTTCTTCAAGATTTCCTTTATGTACTTGGATTGAGTAATGAAAATCTCATTTTTCATTTGCAGTATCTGTAGACCTATAAAATACTTTATCTCACCGATTAATGACATCTCAAATTCTTTTCTCATTTCATCTCCAAAGTTCTTGCATAGAGAGTCATTTTCACAAAATATAATATCATCAACAAATATGGCTGAGATCAGTATTCCATTTTGATGATTCTTCATGTACATATTGTTGTTTTCACTTGTCCTTATAAAACCAATCTTGATAAAATAAGAGTGCAATCTTTCATACCATGCTCTAGGTGCTTGTTTCAGACCATATAAAGCTTTGTTCAATTTACATACTTGATCTTTATTCTTGTCTTCAACAAATCCTTTAGGTTGTTCAATAAAAACTTCTTCTAATATACCATTCAGAAATGCAGATTTGATATCCATTTGATATATCTTGAAATTTTTGAAAGAAGCATATGCCAACAATGTTCTTACTCCTTCAAGTCTAGCCACAGGTGCAAAAGTTTCACCATAATCAATTCCTTCTTCTTGAGCATAACCTTTGCAAACTAGTGTTGCTTTATTTCGAATGACCTCACCTTTTTCATTCAGCTTGTTTATGAAAATCCACTTTGTACTGATTGCATTTTTGTCCTTCTATTTTGGGATTAGAGTCCATTTGTTAGTCTTCTTGATTTGATCAATCTCTTCTGTCATAGCATTTATCCAATCTTCACTATTAAATGCCTCTTTCACTATTCTCGGTTCAAATTTAGATATCAGACATGTGTTATGTCTCAGTTTGTTCCTTGTCATCACGGGATCATCCTTGTCTCCTATAATCTGACTTGATGCATGATGTCTTCTGACATACTTGGCTAGTACAGGCTGGGTAGGCTTTGTATGATCTTCTTCATCACTCGGTAACTGGACATTATCTTCATTTCCTTCAGCAGTCTGCTCGGTAAGACTTTTTAGTTGAACATAGACAAATTCATCATAATCTTCTGGTTCTTTGGAATTTCCTTCATCATTTCTTTCTGCAAATTCATCAATTTTCACGTTTGCACTTTCTACTATTTTGTTAGATGATTTGATCAGAAATTTAAATGCTTTACTTCTAGAAGAATAACCAAGAAATGTTCCTTCTTCACTTTTCTGATCAAACTTGCCATTTCTATCATCCTTGTGTACATAGCATCTACTTCCAAAGATTTTAAAATAACTTACATTAGGTTTCTTGTCATACCAAATTTCATATGGTGTCTTCAAAGTACCTTCTTTAGTTGTACTCGGTTCAAGGTGTAAACTACTGTGCTTATTGCTTCTCTCCAAAATATTTGTGGCACTTTCTTTTCAATCATCAGGGTTTTGACACAATCCACAATAGATTTGTTTCTTCTTTTAGCAATTCTATTTTGTTGTGGAGTTCTTGGTGCAGAGACTTGTCTTTTTATACCATGATCATTGCAGAATAAGTTGAACTCATTAGATGTGAACTCTCCTCCTCTATCTGATCTAAGACATTTCAGTTGTCTTCCTATTTCATTTTCAACTCTTACCTTGTACCATTTAAACATTTGAAAGCTTTTGATTTTTCTTTTAAAAACATTACTGACATCATCCTTGAGCAATCATCCAAAAATAATATGAAATATTTATCACCATAATAACTTTGAACTTCCATAGGCCCACAAAGATCAGTGTGCACAAGATCTAAAATTCCCTTAGAAGTGTAAGACTTACTTGTAAAGCTTGATCTTGTCATTTTACCCATCTGACATCCTTGGCACATAGCATTCTTGGGTTTTTCAAGGCTCGATAGACCTCTTACTCGGTGCTTCTTGCTTATTTTGATCAGATTATCAAAATTTACATGACAAAACCTTTTATGCCATAACCAGGTATCATCTATCTTTGCATACAAACATTTATTATGAGTTGAGTCAAGGTGAAATGTGTTACCTTTTGTTTGTGTCCCGGTAGCAGCTAATTTTCCATGCTTGTCATGAACTTTGACAATTCCTTTCTAAAATTCTATTTGGTATCCTATATTGTTTAGCTGTGCTACACTCAACAAATTATATTTCAAACCTTCAACCCAATAAACATTATTGCACTTTGCATTGTCAAGAAGTGTTATGGATCCTTTACCTTTTACCGGACATGGTGCATCATTACCAAATCTTACATAGCCTCCATTATAGTCTTCTAACATAACAAACTTGTGTTTATCATCTGTCATGTGATTTGAGCATCCACTATCTATGATCCAAGAATTATTAGTATTTATGTGAGATATTAGGGCTTTTTCTTCATACCTTTCTTCATCTGATCCATCTTTGATAGCCACATAAACTACTTCCTCTGTATTAGTTTCATCTAATTTATCATCATTGGATTCCTCATCAGCTATTAAGCATGACTTTCTATCTCTTCTTCTAAAGTCTCGATGTCCTCTGTAATGATTATCTTTCTATCTATCATCTCGGTAATCTCTCTTTTTAGTAGAATCTTTGTCAGGACAGTTAGAAGCCATATTTCCTATCTTATCACAATTGAAACATTTCAAAGGTAGTTTTCCTTTATACTTAACTTTGCCTCTCAGTAACCTTCTGGCTAATAGTGCTTCAAACTCTTCTTGCTTTCTGATTTCCTCATACAGTTTGTGTACTTCCTCCATGTTCTTGCGAAATATTTCACTTGCTCCACTGTGATCTCCTTCAGAGTACTTATACTTTCTTTCATTTTAATCATTAGACTCATCAAGATGAAAAGAACTAAATGCAGATTCAACTTTATTTACCGATGACCCACTGTTATCAAAGTTACTTAACTCAAATTCATGTAGCTTACCAATAGTAACATCTAAAGAAATTGGCATATTGGGTACATAATTTAATTCATTGATTGCAGAGACTCGGATTTCATAAGTTGGTAGAAGGGTTCTTAACAACTTACTTGTTATATTCTTTTCTTCAATAGTTCCACCTACTCCTTTGATTTCATTGACAATCTCCTTTAGTCTTATACTGTACTGGGTTATGTTTTCACCTTCATTCATACTCATAGATTCAAGTTGTCCTCTTAGACTATCCACTTTTGCTCTTTAAACATGTTCATCACCTCCATACACAGATATGAGCTTGTCCCACATTGCCTTTGCATCATTGCAGCCTTCTAGACCATTAAACTCTAAATCGGTCAATGCAGATGTTATTTCAATCTTTGCTTGAATATGTTCTTGCTTTGCCTTTATCTCTTCCATTGTCAATGGATAGGTGCTCGGTGTGATGAAATCATTCTCCAGATAATATACAATATATTCTCCAACTCCTGATAGGTGCAGCTTCATCCTTTTCTACCATGTAGAGAAACTTGACTTGTTCAACTTCGGTGCATCCCCCTTATACATCTTTGGATATTTTCCTCAAGTACCTTTAAACTTTTTCTTCTGGAGTCCAAAGCTCTGATACCAATTGATAGTTCTGATACTTAAAGATAAGTACAGATGCCAAACTAATAAGATGAGAGGGGGGGGTGAATCATACAAACTTAATCTTCCATAAAAACATCAGATTCAACCTCGGTAACATATACTTCAGCAATATACCAAAACTGCTAAACATGCAAACTCAAAAGCATATAAACATCATAACACTCATAACACCAGATTTAACGTGGAAACCCAAATAGGGAAAAACCACTATGAGATTTCAGACCCACTAAGAAATATACTCTTCTAGAGTATGCTTGGTTAAAAGAAAATCCTATTAAAGATTACAAACACATTGCTAGATGTGACCCGGTTAAGGGATTTCCCTCAGATCTGTTAGGATCTTCACCTTGTTAGAAGTGACCTTGTTAAAGGATTTCAAACACTCAATCAGAATGTCACCTTGCTAGAGGGTTTTACAAATAAGACTGTTAAGTCCACTCGGTTAAGAGATTTTCTGTCACTTTACAAAATAACAGTAATACAAATCTATCTGCAACTTCACATCTAAAATGCTAAAGCAGATTCTTATTTGCTCAATAAAATATAGACATAGAACTAGTCTTGTCCATCTGCTGGGCTCTATACTCTATTATTCAAAATAGGTCTTCAAGCTTCTGTGCTCGGTAATCACTATGTAGCATCCCTGTGCATACACTTGCCCGCATGCATTGTTTATTAACATTTCCTTATTTATAAACAATAGCTAACCACTTAATCTCCTTGATCACATTTCCCATGATCAATCATAGCCATCAGATCTTCAAACTTTGACCAGGTTCAATGTATCCTTTGATCTGAAAACGTTTTACCTTGCCTAGGAACTTGCATACATTTCTTGGAACTTGTGCTAGGGTATTGCAGTTCAATCCGAGCTGTAGATCTTCCTGCCGAATTTCCTTTGCCATAGATTCTTTAAAAAACTTCATTCACGACATACCAATCATTTAATCATAGCTAGCTCATCAGCTTCCTTCATTAAATAATGCATGTAATCATTTAATGCATTTTGTTATTACTCAGTTGCAACTCGGTAAATACTAAACTTCACTCGGTAGACATTCTGCCTTCATTAACCGATAGCGATAACCTTAGGGTTTATCGACTGGGTTCCTTAGGGTTTACCGACTAGGTTCTTTGCTCGGTAGCATAGTATAGTATTAACCTTACAATCAATAACATATGTATGATATCAAAACAATCTAAACATCATGATCTCGTCATTGTCTAACTTGGTAATAGTTGCCCATTGAATAACTTATTCCCCCCCTTATTCATCATATTCTTTTTGTGTCTTTTACCGACTTCTTTATACTCATCAAATCATACTTCTCAAGATATGGCAACATCATATTGAATTAAAAAATCAATTTCTTGACATCAATGACAAAATAATAATATTAAGACAGTAAATATCCTTAATCAGTTATATCCATAATCATCAACAACCTTCTCAATATCCTTATTGAAATGCCAACAATTTCTCCATGTCTATTATAATGCCAAATGACAACAGACATTGTTTGATGCTCCAGAATCTATTATACAATTACTCAATTTATGCCCATGAATAAACAAGGACACATAGAAAGGTTCGGCCTTATCTTCAAGACTAGGTTCAACCAATTCAACTTGTTGAGGAACGATATTTGATGAAACTTTAGGGATTACTAAAGAAGAGCTAACATTTTCCTATGCTGAAGAATTAAAAGTCACAAGCATTTGGGTTTCACTTACTAAAGCCCGAGTATCATTTCCCTTGACAAATTCAACTAGTCTATGCCTGAGTATCATTTCCCTTGACAAATTCAACTAGTCTATCTAACTCCTTAGGGTTCAACTTTAGATACTCAGCCGGAGTAATATGAATATAGGATGATTTGCAAAATTCAATGATATCAAAGGAACTATTAGATGAATCAAAACTTGAAGAAGCAACTTCTTGAACAACTTTTGAAACACTTCCAGGAGGAGTCAAAATTTCCTTACCCTTTGCAGTGCTATGGACAGGTGTTACAACATCTTGAGGCTTTGAATTTTGTTGAGTTCTAGTAAGAATTGCATATGAGGAGTCCTCCAAAGTCACCAACATGTTTCCTCCCCTTTTTGAGTCAGAGACATATTCCATATAATGAATTTCAGAGTCGCTAGGCATACTTTGGGAACCTCCTTCATCAGCTTCTAAGATTGTTTCTCCTTTACTGATAATTTGAGAAAATCGAACCATCTTTGGACATGAAGAACTATCATATTCATCAATTAAATGAAACACGCATGTGTTTGTCTTTGGAGGTGGCGCTTCAATAGCAAGTCTTTGTTGCGCAGGAGGTAACTGTAATTGTCTCCCTCCATTTCCTCCTTGTTGATTGGGATATTTTCTAGGAATGTCCTGGTACGGTTGAGAATATGAAGTACTTGCTTTAGGAGCCTGTCTTTTTAGGGCAATCACATCATTCGTTAATCGTTGAATCACAGGGTCATATGAAATAGAAGCACTTGTAACTTGAGAAGCAAAAGTTTTCACTTCTCTTTTCCACTTGCCTGCCGTGATTAAATCATCTTCTAGACTCACATCTGAAACTTTCATAGCATCAAGGGTTTGTAACCACTCATGCCTCATCAAGAAACTTATTTCTACAGGCATGGAGTTCATGAAGAAACATTTCATGTTTTCATCAGAGGGTTTTTGTGCTGTTGGAATCTTATGACAAAGTTTATCAAAATGGGCAACAAAGTCCCTCATAGGCTCCATTATTTCTTTCTTTAATTGAGCCAACTAAGAAATAAGCGAATTCTCATCCTCAGCCAATTTGAATCTTGCCTCAAAACTATTTGTTAAAACCTACCAATTTGTAATAATTCCATTAGGCAGATGGTAGAACCAATCAACGACAATGTCAGTAAAAGTTTGAACAAATAACCTCACTGCCGCATCTTCATGTTGTACTGCCAACACTCCACATGCAACTTTGAAAGAATTTAAGTGTTCAATGGTTGTTACTTTTCCATCACCATTGAACTTAGGCATATGATCTTTTTCTCCCTTAGGAAGGTTATGAATCGCCCCCAAAGCTAAAGGTCTGATAGCAACAGCCCAAGGATTGTTTGCCATTGCTCTAGTAGTATTCAAATGGGTAAGGTTTATAACAATTGGAGGTACAACACCGTGTAACGTTAAGGCTTGACAAATAGGTGAAGCAGTTGCTCTTGGTGGAGATACAGGTCTACTTCTAGCCCTTCTAGGTGTAGCCTGAGAAACAAAACTGAGGTCTAAGAGTTCCTGGAAGGTGTGATCAACAATTCCCTCCCTCCGTTGTGACCAGGTATAAGGCTTAGACTCCAGTGTGAAAAGAAATCAAGGTAACAAGCGTCTGGGATTTTTTGGCTGATTATCAAGTATTCTAATAAAGAAGACTCTAGGAACAATCACCCTCTCAAAAACTAATATAGGATGATCTGCTTGCCTTTCTACTTCGTCGAGGAATGCACTTATTCTATCATATTCAGCTTGACTTTTTCAATGTCTCCAAGCTAGAGTATCCAACTCAGAGATAATGTTACTTTTCTCTTCTTGCACCCATTTCAGATTTGATTGTAAAATAGGTAAGAACCCTTCTTGAGGCATCACCATAAAGATGACTATTTTTAAAACCAATTATCTCATTCGATCCCCAACAGAGTCGCCAAAAAAATCTATTGGTAAATAAATTTGTCTCTCATAATTTAATTAACTTTAATACTCTTTAGCCCAAGAAATGAAAGACAAATTTCACCATACAGTTAGAAAATCATCGTATTGATTAACCTCTGAATTAAGGTACAACTCCCTTTAATAGATATTCAATCGGCTCCAAATTTCATGCAACCAATATTATAATTTTCACCAGAAAGTACAAAAAAGGTAATTGTATTCACCAGTCAATACCAAATGAACACAAGCATTGATTCATATATAATTCTTTGTGTAAAGTCGTCAGACTTCATATGTACGCTAAAAAAAAATGAAAACCTTAAAAGATGAATCTCACTGATATTTTCTGCACATATAGAAAGCTATGACAGATTCTTTCTTGAAATAGATTCTCACAGAAATCAAATTTCAAACACCAAACACACAGATTTGAAGCCAAAGATAAACCGTCATTTGATTTTCATTATTAATTGATCATCAACTTCCAACAAATACATAAAGTATTCAATCAAAATTAAAGAGATAGTTTTTCAAAAACTTAGCGGACCCACATAAATTCATTACAAAGCTTATAAATAGGCCCTCAGACCAATAGTTCAACCAAAGGTAAAATTAACTCAAAATGAGTTAATGAGAAACTGTCCTAATTGCATAACTAAAAATAAAAAGAAATCTAGACACACTGGCATACAACTGCCAACAGTTCTAGTCATGCGGTCGATTATGTTTCAGTCGGATTGCCCGGATTGCTATTCTGGGCAGATACCATAACCACTTTCATTGCACTCCACTCCCAATGAACCCTCAAGAATTCCTGGATTACCGCTACATGTGGTAGGCTGATATGAATTACCCTTTGCTTCTAGAGTTCCTTCTTTCTTTTCACCAGCTGCACTTTATCTCTGTGAGAGTCCAAGTGATCTAGACATACTGTAAGCATCGACTCCACTTTAGCAATCTTCGTAAAATATTCCACGGCTAAGGACCTTTCCACCTTAATCTGTTTAATGCGACTACTAAATAGATTGACCATTTCTGTTGTATCTTCCAGAGTCTGGCCATCCTCTTTAAGCAATTGAACATCTACACAACACAGATCCTTTGGCATGGTTGTTCTCAGGGTTATTAGTTCACCTCGCAGACTAACAGACTGACTATGACCTTTCTCAATGATTTGGTTATGCCACTCTATACTTTCTTTGCATACGAACATTATATCTTCATCTAATCCTGGCACTTGTCTTTCAGCAAGAAAATTCATCAAGCCATACTGCTGAATATCACACATTTGCCTTGAAATCACCACCCATTTAGTCTTTTTGTTCTGCCATGCGATTAAGTCAGCGTCCAATTCCTTGGTAACATCATTGGCATCTTTGAAAATTTGAACTAAGTCTGATATATAATTAGTTCCTTGATGCACAATCAATGTAAGCCACTCAGAGAAAATCTCTGTGATCATCTTGTTCCTTTGAACTTCACCCAAGAACTTCTGATTATCAGGGGATTTTAGATTAAAGGAAACAAAGTTTTGGGACAATGGCAATGGACTATTCTGTAGAGCATGGATGTATTGAGCCATTTGTATTAAACTCTATTTCAACTCTTCTTTATCCTTTTCATCCTTCCAACTATGGGAGATAATCCTTTTGGTTGAAGTTTCTAAATGTTTCACATCAACCGCTCTAGTTCCTACCCCCAGATCAACTCGTTCAATAGTATAACCAGCCTCTGAGGCAATGGCAACATCCTTATCAGATGTAGGCCTAGCAATATCTGTAGTCCAATGTTTTGTGCCCTCATCAAAACTGATCATGGTTTCCACTTTTAGCCTCTTAGGCTTTGTGGCTCTTCCTAGACATTTACTCACGACATCTTCCATTGACACAGAAATAGGCACAACATTCCTCTTCTTGGTAATTGAATCACTCAACCATTTAGGAGCCACAATTAGATCTTTGGATTGCATGGGTAGAGGCCCTCCTGAAGCCAACAACATAACATTATCTGTATTAGACAAAACGTCAAGCACTTGTGAATCCTGGACATTAGTATCAACATCGATTACAACCTTGTTAGCATCAGAAACAAGGGTTGTCATATTGCCTTGTACTTCCTCCGCGTCCAAATCAAGAATGAGATGAGCGGCAGGTGGCTGAAAATTCTTCTTGTGTCTTGATTTAGTAACTCGGGTACCAATGGAATGTGTAGCTTCAAAGTCAAGTTTTTCCTCTTTAATCTTAGCTTGCTTCTTTCCTTCCTCTATCATTTGCAAAACCCCTATCGCAGTCTATTTTTCTTTCGCTCCAAAAACTTTCCTTAAAACTTATGTTTCACAAATGACAATCTCGACAAGATAATTGCTCAATTTAAAATATGCAGGAAAATCTTACTCATGATTTCCATAAGTTATCATCATTACTCTTCACTCATGCAACATTACTCTGAAATGATCGCAAATGATTATGCATTTAATAATAAGTCATGTCATATCTGAAAACACGGATTCCCATGCCATACTTGCTATAAATGATAACTTTTAAATCATTAAGAAATAATATTCCCTTTTCCTACCATCGTTAGCCATTCCTTAAAATCCATGCCACCATCTTATGAAAAGTCATATGATTTCCAAGAAATAAAAAATTGAACTTTGAACCTTGAAGAACAACAACAATGCAAAAACATATACATGACAAATATTGAACTTTGAACCTTGAACCCAGAATGTTCAAGTTCAAGGTTCAACCAATGCTAAACACCGATGAACACTGAAAAAGACTTATAAAGCCGTGCAGGGAAATAAACTTTAACATGACATGCATTGAACTTTGAACCTTGAACCCAAAAAGGTTCAAATTCAGCACAATGAAACTTAAATAAAGAAGACCGCGAAGACTGAATTGCACAGAAAATTCAAGAAACACAACTCGACCAAAGGACCAGTTAGGGACATGACTCAATAAGGCGATATAAAAATGGAAATTTATATGTACTGCCAACATATTTAAAAGAGGGGGGTGGTGAATTCACTAGATCCAATATCAAAGGAAAGAGATTGAATGCTAAGTGAATTGCCAATGAATTTGGAAAGTGCAAGTAACCCCTATTTTGGAATGGATAGGATGAATTAAGTGAATTGAGACAAAGTGTAAAGACAACAAAGAAATGGTTATAACTTGAGAAAAAAATGCGGGATGAAGGTGTGCACCTGGAATTAGCAATAAAATTTTGAGATGAAGCTCCTCTGTGAATTTCAATGAAAGTTGTCAGGATCGTGTTGAAAGTGTACTCGGTCCTCTGAAAAATCTGCACGTCGAAAAGGGTTTTTCTGTCCCTGAAAATAAAGCTTAAATATGTAAATACAATTGTGCACCTGCAACCTACACATAGAAAAGAGAGGAAATGTTGTTGGGATTGGGGGTTTTCCTTTAGGTCAAACCTCAGTTTTGGAATTAACCAAATGATGAAAAGTACTTGCAAGTAAATGAAAGTAAATGACCTAAGTAGAATTAACCTCAAGAGACAATGCAATTGAAATGTTGATAGAGTTGTTTGAAAGGATATGTGAATTTGAATGATTTGAATGTTGATAGGGATCTCCTCTTCAATGGTTGAATCCTTTACTTAAATGCAACACCTAGCCTTGAAAGGAGTCTTGAGATGCTCAATGCTTGAAAGGAATGCTTGAGTGCTTGAATGCTTGATTGCTTGAATGATGATAATACTTGTTCACCTTAATTTTTCTTATTGAACTTATTGAACTCATATGCAAATAGGAGGGGAAAATGATCCTTATATGCTTGTCAATTAGGGTTTGTAACTGATTTTCCATCTTAGAATGACATAGAGAACATTTTCCCACTTCTCATTGACAAGCCCAATGCAGGACCTAAGTGGAGGGGGCCCAAAATAGGGAAAGGACAAGGGCGTCACACCCTTGTCCTAAGGGGGATAGGGGTGACACACCCCTGTCCTTCCCTAATACAGGACAACAAGTGTAGGATGCGAGAAAATGCATGTTTCAGGAGGTGCGAGCATGTCTCGGGTCTCCAATCAGGCTTAGGGATTCGTTTCGCCAATTTGAAGACTTAAATATGGTCAAAAATTGTAGGGTCGCAATTTTATGACGTTACAGAGGGTAATAAACACAAATTTGGAAAGAATATTGTTGAGAAAAAGAGATATGAGACAGTCAAATATACTTTGAAGAGTGGAGGTGAAGGTTCTAGATGCGAGTTGATCTTTATAGAAGTCAGTGTTGCCTATTTTATTTTAGATTTTAAGGAAAATATTTTCTACAAGTATGCAAGGCATACCCATAGGTCTTATTGGTTGGATTAGAAGTTCAAGATATGTAAGAACTCTTTCCCGATTGGCACTATTATATTGGTGGTTGATTTTACAAAAAACTATATATTGCAACCACAAAATAAGGTACAAGCTCAGTATTACAATTCAATTCAAATTGCTATTTTTGTTCACATAGCATATAGACATGCCCCTGATAGTACAAAAGAGGGCAGGAAGATAATTAGGGAGTATCATTTTTATATGACTAATGATAGATCTCACTCCTCCAAGTACGTGCGACATTGTTTCAAGAATTTTTTGAGTTATTGCAAGAGAAAGGTATTGCAATAAACTGACATATCATATGGTCAGATAACTACATGGGTCAATTTAAGAATTCTTTTATGTTTTATTGGTTGAGTAGAATGCATGCAAATAGGGGTGTACCTCGAATTTGGAGTTTTTTTAAAGCTGAGCATGGGAAGGGGGAGAATGATGGAGCAGGTGCATGTTTGAAGAGAACTCTAGTTAAGGAGAAATTGAGAATTTCAAGTGCTGAATTCTCTGATGCACATTCTATTCTTGATTGGTGTAGCTCAATAATGTCATAGGGAGGGACACTTGATTAAATAGTGCACAAATTATTTTGGTTAGTTGAGGAGGGCACACTCAACTAAAATTTCTATGTCAAATAATGACATTGAAAGTTCAATTGAGTATGACCGTTTTTCACATCTTCTATAGCCAAGAGATGTTTTTGCAGTTGTTGCATCGTAGGGGAATGAAGAGAGGTCAAACTACTAGTTGCCATTGCTGGATATTGTTGGTCATTGTTGTTGCTAGGATATGTTGTTGTCATTGATGTCAACATATTCTTGTGATTTTCTTCGATGTTTGTAGATTGGGGCGATCTTATGTTATTGTTTTGCAGTTTTGTTTTGCTGATCACTGTTTTGCAGAGCTTCATATTTCCTCCAGTATATTCTGGTGTGATCAGATCTTGTGCTGAGATTTTGGGATATTTTTTGGGATGGTCTTGTGTGTCTTCATTTCAAATGGATCATGATTTGGTGCTCTATAAGTTATCTTTCTTCATGGTAGTTGTTGATTGGTTGTGACAAATGAAGATTTGATAAGTGGTGTTGGTGCAGCTATTTCTAATGATTGTAATATTCTTTTTGGTGTTTTCTAGTCATGTCCTGTTTGTTCTGGTGATCCGCATTGATCATTGTGCGATTTTTTTATGGTTTCTATGAGCCGGTGATGACTTTCATGTTATGCAGTATTTTTGGTGGTGTAGCATGTTGCAGTTGATCTTGGCGTGATTTCTGGTGGAGTTGAGCATTTGTGAATTTGAATTAGGTCCATGTTATGTCATGTAAATCATTATATTGGTCCAGTGGTCAATCTTTGTATCGTGTGATGTAATTTTGTAATTGTGAGTTGAGGATTTAGCCGACCTTGTTGTCAAGGTTGATTTGTTGTATAAATAGGTGATATATTCATGTAATTTAGGTATCAAGGTTGTGTCTGCATTATTAGTGAGTGGTTTATGTGCGAACAAGTGATTCATCCTTCGATGTTGTGATTGAGGAGAGATTGGTGTCGCTGAGCAGATATTTGTGCTTAACCAGAATTGTAATTAGGCATTTGGAGATGCTATTCCTTCAGTTCAGTTCTTCTGGATTGTAGTCTGAATATTATTGTAAGTTAGTGAGACTTCCTTGAGGGTTGTAGCATTCCGAGTCATTATCTTTTGAGTGGTGAGCTCTAGGCAGTGTGCCTAAATGCATTTGCATTCCCCATTGTAATATTTTCACATACTACTATAGAGTATCATCTTACTATGGGTAGGTTCCCATGTGGTTTTTCCCTTAACCGTGGTTTCCATTTCGAAATATTGGTGTTGTGTGTTGTTCTTTCAATGTGCTTATCTTTGTTGTTACTGTAGTTTATCAGATCTATTTGTGATCAACTTTGTAAATCTGGTGAAGAATGATTCACCCCCCTCTTATTCTTCCTTCATTGTTGTTGCTAACAATTGGTATCAGAGCTAGATCCTCTGGTAGAAGCTTAAATGCTTGAGGAGATCAGGGATGGTAGCTCAAGGTGTTATCTTTAAGAAGGACAGTCCAAGATTCGATGGAAGTAACTATGCTATATGGAAGAATGGGATGGAAGTCCACTTGAAATGTCTTGGAGAAGATTACTGGAAGATTACAAAGAATGCCTATTCTACTCCTCCAAAAGGACCGGCTACTACTGATGAGATCAAGGAAGTTGAACATAATATTATAGCGAAGGAAGCATTGCTTAGTGCCCTAACTGATTCTGAAATGATAAATTTAATGGGACTTCAGACTACACATGAGATTTGGGAGAAGCTTGAAATCCTGTATGAAGGTGACAAACAAGTGAAGGTTGCTAAGTTACAGAGCTTGAAAGGAAAATATGAGATGTTGAAGATGGGAGATGATGAGAACATACACACTTTCATGGCTAAGGTGAATGATCTAATCCTAGGTATCAGATGTGCTGGTGGAACCCTTGAAAAAAATGAAATTATTTCTAAGGTGTTGAGATATTTGCCTCCTCACAAACATAAGGTTGCTTCTATTGATGAGATCCAGAGTGTGACTATAGTGAAAAGAGATATGCTGGTTGGAAAGGTTGTTGCATTTGAGCTAAGCCAATTTGGAGAATCACATGGAAACTCTGAGACAACATTTAGAGCATCAATATCTATATTCAGTAAGCAGAAGTATGATCTTGATGAGTGCAGAATATCTAGATATGAAAGAGAGAGAAGAGAGATGGAAGAGCAAGAAAAGGAGTTGGATGAGCTTGAAGCATTGATTGCCTAGAGATTACCTAAAGGAGCCAGTAAGTATGATGGAAAACTGCCTTTGAAATGTTTCTCTTGCAATAAGATAGGACATTTTGCTTCTAGATGTCCGAAGAGAATGGCTAATTATGACAGGTATGATAAGTTTGATAAGCATGAGAGTAATGATAGATATGAGAAGCATGACAAGTATGATAAACCTTACAAGTCCAACCAAAAGTATATGAATCAGAAGAATTGTTATTATGCTGCTGATGAAGGTGTCACAAATGATGAATCTAAAGGAGATGAGGTTGTATTTCTTGCCATTAAGGAAGATGGACCCGTACCTATTGATTCCATAGGCTTCACTATTTAGGAGAAGGCTTTAGCTGCTAAAGTTGAAGAAAAATATCAATGGGTCATTGACAGTGGTTGTTCACATCATATGACCGGTGATAAAAGAAAATTTGTGAGTATGGAAAGGTATGATGGTGGAATAGATTTGGGAATGACAAAGCTCATGTGATCTGTGGGAGAGGTTCTATCTCTTTTGATGATAAGCATAACATTGATGATGTCTTGTATGTTGAAGGTTTGAAGCATAATCTTTTGAGTGCTGGACAGATGGTTGATAAAGGCTATGATCTACAATTCAAGAAAGGAAAATGCAAGATCCTAAATGCCTCTGGTATAGAGATTGCATCTGGAACTAAGACTAAAAGTAACATTTTTCATTTGAATGGTGGTGAGAAAAGTTGTTTGATTGCTCAAATTGATGAGAGTTGGTTGTGTCATAGGAGAACGTGTCATGTAAATTTCCATTCAATGATTAAGATCTATTCTATACAAGCTATTAGAGATCTGCCTAAGATTGTTAAGCCTGCTAATCTGCTATGTAAGGAATGTTAGTTGGGTAAGCAAACATAAATTTCTTTCAAGAGCAAGCAATATACATCTGATGAATTGCTAGATCTTGTGCATACTAACCTGTGCAGACCTACAAATGCTAGAAGTGTGTAGAGTGATAGATATTTTATGCTTCTAATTGATGATTATTCCAGGATGATGTGGGTTGTCTTTTTGAAGGAGAAATCGAAAGTATTGGACAAGTTCAAGATATTCAAAGCAAAGGTGGAGACTGGGTCTGGTTTGAAGGTGAAGTGTCTGAGATCTGATAGAGGTGGAGAATTCTGTTTTGATGAGTTCAATTCATTCTTTGAGAAGCTTGAAAATAGAAAACAATTATCTACTCCTAAAAACCCTCAACAAAATTGTTGAAAGGAAGAACAAAACTATCTTGGATGCTGCAAGTACTAGGCTGATTGAAGGGAATATTCTGATGATCTATTGGAGAGAAGCTATTAGCATTGCTATTTACACTTTCAATAGACTTCATATTAAAGGTGATACCGATAAGACTCCTTATGAGTTATGGTTTGGTCATGTTACTACTATGAGATATTTCAGAGTGTTTGGTATCAAATGTTATATCAAAATAGATGAGGATATAGGAAAGTTTGATGCTAGAAGTGATGAAGGAATTTTCTTGGGATATTCTACAAAGAGAAAATCCTACCAATGCTTCAATAAGAGACTGAGAAAGATAGTAGAAAGTGAAAATGTGAAGGTGGATAGGAACCTTGGGAAAGAGATCAGAGCATGTTGATATGACGATGGACAACATGTTGTTTTAGCCCCTGTTCATAGTGAAGAGCCTAAGAAGAATGATCTGGTAGAGATAGTTAACCCGAATGTTGCTATTGTCGTTGAAGAGGTGCAAGAGCCTGATAATCAAAATAATCAGAAGACTCCAAGGTATGTAAGATTTAATCATTCTGAAAATCAGATTATTGGTGATAAGAATAAAGGTGTGATGACTAGAATAAGGTTAGCTATTGAAGAAGTATGTTTGATTTCTAAAGTTGAACCTAAAGATGTTGCTGAAGCTTGCAAGGATGAAAATTGGATGAGAGCTATGGAAGAAGAATTAGATCAGATTGAAAAGAATAACACATGGGAGCTTGTGCCTAGACCTAAAAATAAAAATGTTATTGGTACTAAATGGGTATTCATGAACAAATTGAATGAAGCCAGTGAAGTTGTTAGTAATAAAGCTATACTAGTTTGCAAAGGATATTCTTAGAAAGAAGGAATTGATTATGAGGAGACTTTTGTTCCAGTGGCCAGACATGAAGTTGTTAGACTGTTTCTTGCATATGTTGCTTATAAATATTTCAATGTATATCAGATGGATGTCAAATATGCCTTTTTGAATGGTGATCTTGAGGAAGAAGTCTACATTGAGCAACCTGATGGATTCTCATTCTCAGATGATGGATACATGGTATGCAAACTGAAGAAATCTCTTTATGGATTGAAACAAGCCCGTAGAGCTTGGTATGCTAGACTAGATAAGTATTTATTGAAATTGGGATTTAGTAAAAGTGATACTAATAGTAATATGTACTTTAGGATTGAAAATGATAACATCTTGATTGTTGAGGTCTTTGTTCATGATATTATCTTTGGAGGTGAGGATGACTTGAGTATTAAGTTTTTCAGTGATATGCAAAAAGAATTTGAGATGTCTATGATTGGTGAGATGAATGTTTTCTTAGGTTTGCAAATTTCACAGACTGGAAAAGGTATATTTATATCTCAAACTAAGTATGTGAAGGAATTTCTAAAGAAGTTTGGGCTAGATGACTCCAAACTGGTTGAAACTCCTATGGTGACTAGCTATAAATTATCTAAGAATGATGAATCTCTGAAAGCTAATCAAAGTTTTTATAGACCTATGGTTGGTGGACTGCTATATCTTACTTAAGCTAGGTCAGATATTATGCATGTTGTGTGCATGGCTGCTAGATATCAAGCTGATCCGAAAGAGAGTCATATCACTATTGTGAAGAGGATATTCAAATACCTGAAGGGAACTGTGGATTATGGTTTGTGGTATCCGAGGAATGATGATTTAATGCCATGTACCTACACTGATGTTGATTGGGCTGGTGATGTTGATGACTAGAAGAGCACTACTAGTGGAGCATTCTTTTTGGGAAAGATGTTGGTTTCATGGGCTAGTAAGAAACAAGATTCAGTGTCCTTATCTGCTGCTGAAGCTGAGTACATTGTTGCTACTAGAAACTGCACTCAAGTAGTTTGGATGAAGAAAATGTTGAAAGATATCAAAATTATCTATGATGAGCCTACTGTCATATACTGTGATAATTCTAGTGCTATTAACATGTCAAAGAATCTGGTGCAACATTTAAAGACTAAGCATGTGTCAATCAAATATCATTACTTGAGAGAGCAAGTCAATGAAGAGAAGGTGAAGCTGGAGTATGTATCTACAAAGGAACAAATAGCTAATATTTTCACTAAGCCTTTGCCTGTAGATACATTTGTCTATTTGCGAGACAAGTTGGGGGTATCTATCCCTCCTGATAAGAACTAGATGCATTGAGTTGCATCAATCCGGTGGACTTTAGAGCCTTATCTTTTTATCCAGATTGATGAGTTGGTGTTGCTTCTTTGGAGGAGTAGTCTATGTTTTAGGGGGAGAGATTCTTGAAATTCATGTTTCTGTTTTGGGGAGAGAGTTAGGTTTTTTGTTTTGAGATCTTTGGCATTGCTATCAAAGGGGGAGAGAGATCTTGTGAAAAACTGCTTTATCTTCTTGATCTTAGGGAGAGTTTGTTGGAGATATCTTCTTTCTTTGCATTGACTATTTTTCACATTCATACGTTGCCATCAATGCCAAAGGGGGAGATTGTTGGATAGTTTTGGTCATTGTAACTTCTAGGATATGTTGTTGTTATTGATGTCAACATATTCATGTGATTTGCTCTGGTGTTTGCAGATTGGGATGATCTTATGATCTAGTTTTGAAGTTTTGTTTTGCTGATCACTATTTTGCAGAGCTCAATATTTCATTCGGTATATTATGGTGTGATCAGATCTTGTGCTGAGATTTTGGGATATTGTTTGGGATGGTCTTATGTGTCTTCACTTCAAATGGATCATGATTTGGTACTCTACAAGTTGTCTTTCTTCATGATAGTTGTTGATTGGTTGTGATAGATGAAGATTTGATAAGTGGTGTTGTTACAACTATTTTTGATGATTCTAACGTGCTTGCTAGTGTTTCCTAGTTGTAACCTATTTTTTCTAGTGATCCATATTGATCATTGTGCAAGTTTTTTATGGTTTCTATGAACCGGTGATGATTTTCATGTTATGCGGTATTTCTGGTGGTGTAGCATGTTGCGGTTGATCTTGGAATGATTTTTGGTGGAGTTGAGCATTTGAGAATTTTAATTAGGTCCAGGTTATGTCATGTAAATGATTATATTGGTCCTGTGGTCGGTCTTTGTATCGTGTGATGTAATTTTGTAATTGTGAGTTGAGGGTTTAGCAGACCTTGTTGTCAAGGTTAATGATTTGTATAAATAGGTGATATATTCATGTAATTTAGGTATCAAGGTTGTGTCTAAATTATTAGTGAGTGGTTTATGTACGAACAAGTGATTCATCCTCCGGTGTTGTGATTGAGGAGAGATTGGTGTTGTTGAGAAGACATATGTGCTTAACTGGAACTATAATCAGGCATTTGGAGATGCTATTCCTTTAGTTCATTTCTTGCGGATTGTAGTCTGAATATTGTTGTAAGTCAGTGAGACTTCCCTGAGAATTGTAGCCTTCCGGGTCATTATCTTTTGAGCAGTAAGCTCTAGGTAGTGTGTTTGAATGCATTGCATTCCCTATTGTAATATTTTCACATACTATTGTAGAGTATCATCTTACTATGGGTAGGTTCCCACTATGGTTTTTCCCTTAACCGGGTTTTCCACGTCAAAATCTTGGTGTTATGTATTGTGCTTTCAATTTGATTATCTTTTTTGTTACTGCAATTTATCAAATGTGTATTTGTGATTAAGTTTGTAAATATGGTGAAGACTGATTCACCCCCCCTCTCTCAGTCTTCCTTCATTGTTACTACTAATAGGCACGATGTGTACAAGGAAAGTAGAAGCTAACACAATCGATGATAGATGATGACGAGTTCATGTATCTTAGAGGTTTAGTTGTTGTTGTAGGAACTTGGTTGCAAACATACATGATTAGAAAGAATGACGTACCTGCATTTGAAGAATATGAGAGACAAAACCATTCTCATGTATTCGCACCTTGTTATAGGCATAAATGTCAAGTTATTGAAGCATCATGCAAGACAAAGACAAAAGAACTATGGACAGTTATTATTTTTGACATGAAGCAATATTGTATACTCTTAAGCAAAGAGATGACCCTTCAGGCACACTTGAGTAGTAGGTCTCTATTATCTCTTAATTTTTTATCTTATCTCTTAATTTTTAATGATTTATTATCTTGGATTTAATTTCAAAAAATGATCATAAAATTTTTATGTTTATGTTGTTTATGTTTACATTAACAATTCTTAAAGAATGTAGGTCTTTTTTGATGGACAATACTATTGCTTCACCATTTTTCTTCAACATTGTGGGTACATTCAATGTAATTCGTAAGGAGGTATCTTCATGGTATATAATCCTACCTGTTAATTTATTATCATAGATTTAATTTCAAATAATGATCATAAAAATTTTATGTTCACATTGTTTATGTTTAGATTAATAATTCTTAAAGAATGTAGGTCTTTTTGATGGACAATACTATTGCATCACCATTTTGCTTCAACATTGTGGGTGCATCTATGTAATTCGTAAGGAATTATCTTCATGGTATATAATCCCACCTGTTCATTTATTATCATGCATTTCATTTCAAATAATTATCATATTATCATAGTACTTTGTTGTTCATGTTTCTTATGTTGGTCTTCATTTATATGTAGGCATTTCTCTACACAAGCTTGGAGTAGGATGTGAGGATATCATATGCACATGAACTACAATGTTGTATTTGTATATGAGTACATTGTTGTAACTTTGTATAAATTATATACGATATATTTGTACATGAGTACAAATAATATAATGTATCTATGCATGAGTACATTGGTGTAGTTGTATTGATGATATACATGTATTTGTACACTAGTACATTGGTGTAGTTTTATTGATGATATTAAATATATTTATACATGAGTATATTGGTGTAGTTGTATTGATGATATATAATGTATCTGTACATGAGTACATGGGTAATAAAAAATACTTGTAGTTGTAATGATGATGATTATGTGTCACAATGTATGCAAATCATGATGATTATGATGAAAATTCAAAGATTCATAGACTAACAAATATTTTGTGTATGACCCACTTATGTATCTTCATGGATGTCAGATCTTAGTATAATGGTAATTATGTGTCTAGAATATATGCAAATAATGATGATCATGATCATTAGGGCTTCCCTAAATTCATTAGGGTTATCCTAGGTTCATTATGACTTAATATAGTGATGTAGATTAGGGGTGGAAATGTTGTCAAACAAATTCAATAAACAAGTTAGAAGGGCATTTGGGGCATCACACTAGACACTTTCTTCACATTTCTTCACTAGGCCTTGTAGCCCTCCTAATAGGAATAATCCTTCATAACTTTTTACGTAGACATGATAACCAAAATATAAACACAAATTTAGATATCCATTTGGTCCTTACAAAAAATACTTCAAAATGAGATAGGGTTCCTTTGTATGGACAAGATCAAATATTGACTACTACAGTTGGAATTAGGCCTAATAAGGCTTATAGGTTCAAGGATAGCTTATGTTTGGTCTCCCAAATGACACCAAAGGGGTATTAAAGAATAGAATGGGATTGTTTAGGGTCCCTTCACACCTATTAATATCCTACAATGGTTCCAAACACTTCTTGTGTGGGTACAATGCAAGTTTAGTCCTCTACACTAAGGTTTTAGCCTGATACATAGAGATATAAAGGCATAGGGCTTCATGCTTTCATAGGAATAGATTCTCCCCTATCCCTAAAATTTTGGCATAATGAAAATAATGTATTTATAGACCATTCCATCAAGTTTCAAAATATTTCACTAGTGGAATGGTGGTTTGTGCATTTTTCTTTGTCTCTAGTTAAACTAGGTAGGGTTTTAACCCGCCTAGAAAGAATTGCTTGTATCTTCTACAAATATTCATGAAATTGAATTCCACCAGATGAAAATGAAATTTAACTCAAATTATAATCACTCCCAATTAGTTTCAAGGAATCATGAATTATTACAAGCACATGTGAGGCAATAGAGCAACAAAAACACGTTAAATTTTCATAAAACAATGAGTTTTTTATTGAATCTTCAACTCCAAAAATGTCCATCCAACCCATTAGGTCAATGGAAAAAAGAAAGTTAAAGGTTTCCCAATTATTTTACAATGATCCCTAACCACTTTTTAAATGAGGACCTCATTATGACACTTTGTGCTAAAACAATGTCAAAAGTTGTTTGACAACAATTTGCAACTTTGACAACTTTTACAAATTGGTATCTCCTAACACCTAGAACCCCAAACTTGACTCCAACTGAGCCAAAATTATCACAAAATACCTTATTACAAATGAGATCATTAATTGAAAACAAAACACCAATTTTCACCTATTGGACCTAGCTTGGACCTGGGGTGCTCTTGTACCATACTCCCAAGGCAAAATAAGTCTCAAGTTTCACTTGAGGAGAGACCTACAATACTATGTCCATGTTTCACAATATCTTCTTCAATCATCCAAGAGGCATACTCCATTGTAAGATCTTTCCACTTGACCATGTACTAGTAGTAGACCTTGTGCCTTGTTTTCTTGAGTTCTTTGGTATCCAAGATGCATTCCAACTCTAAGGGGTGGCTTGGTGGAAGATCCTCAATCCAATCTTCATTTGAACCTGCATGTGAACTTGCAACCACATCCCATTTATAAGGGTAATGATTAGAAACACTAAAAATAGGAGAAGTTGCTATCCTAGGAGGGAGCTCAATCTCATAGTTGTTGTCACCAAATTTGTGCACCACCCTACATGGTCTAATCTTCTTCATATGGAGTTTGGAATATTGCCTTCTAAGAAACCTCTTCTTTCTCAGATTTGCCAAAACTAAGTCTCCCACTTTGAAATAAACTTCTCTTCTCTTTAAATCTGCAACTTGTTTATACTTCTCTACACTCTTTTAAAGAGTGTCCTTGACCTGTTTGTGTATGTCCTGCATAGCTATAGAAAACTCCTCTCCCTCAATAATCCTCTCCATTACACTTACATCCTTCAACTCAAATACAACCTTAGGCTACAACCCATACACAATTTCAAATGGACTCTTCCCAACACTTATATTAACTGTGTCATTATAAGAAAACTCTGCTTAGGGTAAGATCAGATCCCATTGTGTGGTATGTTCTTTGGTTAGGCATCTTAGAAGGTTTCCAAGGCTTTTATTCACCACTTCGGTCTGCCCATTAGTTTGAGGGTGATAGGAAGAACTAAAACTCAAATTAGTGCCCAAATTCTTCCACAAAATCCTCCAAAAATGGCCAACAAATTTACTCTCTATTTGAAATAATGCTAAGGGGTAATTCATAAATTATAACAACTTCTATAAAGAAAACACCTACTATATATGAGGCATCATTAGTATTCTTACAAGGTATAAAGTGGGCCATCTTAGAAAATTTGTCCACAACTACAAATAATACGTCAAATTATCTATGAGTTCTAGGTAAACCCATCAGAAAGTCCATGTTGATTAATTCCCAAGGCCTATTGGGAATGGGAAGTGGTTTTTATAACCATACATTGGTGCTTGCTCCCTTGACTCTATGAAAAATGGTACACTTCTCTACAAATTTTCTCACATCAATTTGCATCCTTGGCCAATAATAATGACTCCTTACCTTCTCCAAAGTGACCTGCAAGACTACCACAATGCTTCTCCTTGATCAAGTTAGTCCTCATAGAACATTTAGGAATACATAATTGTGCCCCCTTGAACAGTAAACCATCTTGAATTGGAAAATCCAACCTTTTCTCATTGTTACTACTACAAGGTTGCATACAACTTGTATAAATGTCTTTAAAATCTTCATCATCAATGTAATACCCTTTAAGGATCAATTCCCACAATATGCAATTGAATTTATTGTACCATTAAAGTCCCATTAAGTGCATCAAACACCTTATTACATTGACCCTTCTTATGCTTAATGGTAAAAGTGAAACCTTGCAAATACTCAACCCACTTTACATGCCTATGGATAAGCTTTTCTTGACTATTCAAAAAATGCAAAGCATGATTATCAGTAATGACTATAAATTATTTAGGAAGCAAGTAATGACCCCATTTCTTTAATGCTTGTACCATGGTATACATTTCAAGGTCATAAGAAGAACACCTTTGTTTATCTTCATTCAACTTCTCACTAAAGAAGGCAATGGGTCTATTTTCTTGGTCCAATACAACCCCTATAGCATGTCTACTTGCATCACATTCAATGGTGAAAACCTTATCATAATTAGGTAAGATCAATATAGGCTGCTCAACCACTCTTCTTTTCAAGTATTTAGAACTCCTATTAACCTCACTAGACTGAACAAATATCTTCCTTTTATCACCCTTAATTGTATTTATCATAGGAGCACACACATGACTGAAACCTTTTATAAACTTCCTGTAAAATCTTACTAAACCATGAAATCTTCTTACCTCATCCACCGATTTGGGAGTCGACCAACTTAGTATTGCCTCCACCTTGCTAGGATCCATCTTCAAAGTGCCATTAGTAAGCACAAAACTAAGGTAAACTAATTCTATTTTTAGGAATTCACACTTTTTTAAATTTATCATTAGCTTTTCCTCATGCAACTTCCTCAAAACCATATCTAAATGTTGCAAATTATCCTCTTTAGTCTTACTAAACACAAGAATAGCATCTAGGTAGACAACAACAAACTTACCAATGAAGGGTTTGAGCACTTCATTCATCAACCACATAAAGGTACTAGGAGCATTGGATAAGTCAAAAGGCATTGCAAGACATTTATACAACCCCTCATTTGTCTTAAAAGTTGTCTTCCACTCATCACCTAGTCTGATTCTAATATGATGGTAGCCGCTCTTAAGATCAATTCTAGAAAAGTAACATGCACCCCCCAAACAATCCATTAAATCATCAATTCTTGGAATAGGAAATCTATACCTTATAGTGATCTTGTTGATGGGCCTAGAATTAGTGCACATCCTCCACTCACCTCCTTTCTTAAGTGCTAGGACCATGGGAACAACACAAGGACTCAAACTCTCTCTAATCGGCCCCTTGTCAAGAAGCTCTTGCACTTTTCTCTTGATTTCTTCATTTTGCAATGGAGTCATTTTTTAGGCAGCTTTGTTGGGAAAACTAGCCCCCACAATGAATTCAATACAATGAATAATGTCTCTCATGGGTGGCAATGCATTGAGAATATCATCCACTACAATAAATTCATATGCTTTCAACAATGTTTGTACTTCCAAAGGTAACTCTTGCTCCTTTTTTGCTGCTATGACAAACCAAGACCTCACAATGATACAAATCCCATGTTCTCCTCTTCCAAAGTCTTTAAGAACTCTTTCTCATTGACCAACATCACACTAGGGCCTACTTGTGCATCTAGGCCTTCCTCCAATTATGTAAGGGTAAAAGAAGCCCCATGCTTATCTATAGTGTAGGTGTTCTTCCTACCATCATGGTATGCCTTCCTATCATACTGCCAAGGCCTTCCCAACATCAAATGACACACATCCATAGGTAATATATCACACAAAACCTTGTCTTTATAGCGTCCTATATGAAATTCCACCCAAGCTTTCTCATTGACCACTACTTGCTGACCTTTGTTAAGCCAAGAAAATTTATATGGAGTTGTATGAGGAATCCTTTTCAACTTAAGTTTTTCTACGATCTCTATAGACACCAAGTTATCTATGCTACCTGAATCTATAACCACCTTGCAACACTTACCTTGAAACTTACAAGTTGTCCTAAAGAGAGATTTCCTTTGTGGTGACTCATTCTCTACTAGTACCTTGATCAAAGTGTTCTTTATCATGAGTGATTCACCAGCCTCTAGTCCAACATTGCTTGATGAATAGTTTACACTCTCATTATCATCTACTTGAGCAATCTGATTTCTTCTTTCCCCACCGAATGAAGTGGAGGTTTGGTTGTCCATAAATTTCCATGCTTGATGTCCCACCTTATTACACTTGTAACATATTCCTATGAAATTATTGGAGCCTCTTCCTTGACCTAAAAATATACCTCTATTATTGGGTCTTCTTCCCCTAAATCCACCTCTTTGATTTGCCACGTGTTCTTGATTGTTGCTTGTTTCTCCTTGAGGTTTTGGGGTCTTCCCTCTACCATTTGATGTGCCTCTACCTCTAAAACCTCTTCCTCTACCCCTACCTTGCTTTTCTTGTCTTCTCTTTAGTTTGTCCTCAACCTTGATTGCTAATTGGTAGCATTCCTCTACTATTCTTGGGGTTGTCAAGATTAACTCATCTTGGAGATTGAACCTTAATCCATTCATATACCTGGCCACCTTCTCCACATCATCCTCCATGTGAACAAACTTGATGCTTAACTTTTAGAATTCCTTAATATATGATTTGACATTCATCTCCCTTTGCTTGAGATTTTGAAGTTTTCTATACGTTTAGATAGTATGGTCACTAGGCAAGAACTTACCTTTGATCTTAGCAACCATCCTATCCCATGAAATAATATTTGACTTTCCCTTCTTTCTCCTCTCATCCTATACATAGTCCCACCATAAAAAAGTGTTGGAATCCAATAAAACTGAGAGGGGTGGGTGAATCAATGTTCTACCAGTATAATTGATTTTAACCTTATTAAAGCATACATACACCAACCGGTATACCGACACATATAGAATTGAAAGAAGTAAAAAAACCAATAAGCCAATCACATAAATGAATACCATAACACACAAAATTATACGTGGAAAATATCAAAGAGCAAAAACCATGGTGGGATTTGTGACCCACAATATCAATACACTGACCATATGAAAAAATATTACAAAATATAGGGGCCTGCACTTGCAGGAAGGCTTACAACCTAGAGAACATTGCCCAATCACAAAAGGAGCCTAATTGACTACATATAAATCTAGAATACAATTCAAAGAAATGAATGAACTTCTAAGATAACATCTTCAATGCCTGAATATAGTTCTGGTTAAGCTTTGTCTGTTCCGGTCTGAAATCCTAAACCCTTTATCGAAATAACCCTTTACAAAAATATCCTTTCATACATAATCTCTCTCATATATTTTGCATCTATTATCCATCAATATCGCATCCTTATCATCCTCTTCATATATCAAAATGATCTAATCTAACTAACCTATATACCCTATACAATTCATCATGCCTTATGTTGGCTTACAAAGATAATTGCAATATCAATTTATCTGTTGGCTAGATAACATAAATACATGAATAACAAAAACAATTGCTGATGCCAGATCCAAAAGATGTTAGCCTTCAATACTCATAACCTTATTCTAAACCATGACAGTTTGCTAATAACCAAATAAATCCTTCCATCCTATCGGTGTCAGTGTCAGTGTTGGTGTCGGTGAAGTGTTTGTGAAGTGCCTATCGGTACACAACTGAACCAAAATATGAAGCCGAAACAAGATACCATGTTGCCATCAATGACAACATAGTGAAACCAACCAATTGAGTGTCAATTGCCAACAATCTCCCCCTTTGGCATTGATGGCAACACTCATGTGAAAAATGATCATGGTTTCATCTGTTGGTGTCATCCTGAACCTGCTCCCCCTGAGATGAATATTCATCTATGATCATAATAAAAAATAATCCATATCTCCCCCTAATGTATATAAATCCCTTTTTATTTTTCACATCTATATCACTCCCCCTTTGACATCAATGCCATCAAAAATTCCAAAAAGAATACCAAAACTCCAAAACCAGGACGAAGAATGAAAGATATTGTACAATGAATATCCCAAAAATACCTTACTGGAGCTTAATATATTTGAAAATATCTTGATATGCCTTCTCCAATAGCTCAAGATAAGTATCCCAACCAGATTTGAAAGTGTCAGAAATAGATACAAGTCCATTTAGCCTATGGGCAAATAACTCTTTCTCATTTAACTCTGTCAGTGTGGGCTTACCAACCAGATCTATACACTCCTTATGTGCATTGAGTGAATCCAATCAGGGACTCACCAAACCTCTAATACTTTTGGCTCTTCTTATGATTTTGTCTTTTGCTTTCTCAAGAAAAAAAAATTGGGCTTCCAAAACCAAAATCTGACCATTAATGGATGTAGTCAATGAAGCCAATCCATTAAAAGAATTGGCTATACTTGCAATTTTCTCCTGAGATTCCTTAATCCTCTTATCCAAATTAAATGTAAGAACATCTATGTTACAACTGTTAGGATTCCCAAAGATACTGAGAGGGGGGTGAATCAATATCTAACCAGTTTAAAGATTTACTTGATTTAAAACACGTAAAGCATGTCAATACAGTGTAGTGGTAAATCAAAAGTAATGCAGTAAACAAGAAAAACAATAACCACATGAAGAGAACACCATAACACAGTGTTGGTTGAAAATTTTGTACACTTGGGGAAATATACAAAATTGTGGTTTCAACCACAGCACACGAGTAAAAACTCTCCTAATTAAGGGAAGGCTCCCCCTATCTAACTAAAACTGAAATAAAAACAGGATGTTACAACAGTCTTCCTTCTTTCTTTAAGAAAGACAATATCCTTTTCTCTTCACAGAAAAGGATAGCGATTGAATATGAATAGTAATAACCACTTTTAAGTAAAATGAGAGAAAGGAAATGAAGTTTCCTGAAAGCGCAAAGACTTCCGTCACTTCCTTCGGGATGGGACAGCAATATCAAGCTCAAAGACTTAACTATTGGAAGTCCTATCTACCCTTTTCTATACTAAATTTTACAATGAATAAACGACAACAACTCAAAGACTGGAATAATTTATTCTTTTAACACAAAGACAAGAACTAATGCAAGCTCAAAGACTTGCTGCTATTTCTTATGAAACAGTAACTTTTCCTCAAGAATAGACGCAAGCTCAAAGACTTGCTGCTCCTTCTAGAGATTTTCCTATTTTGATTAATCTTCTCTACTTGTAGCTCAAAGACTTCAAATCAGATTGGACTAAGTTCCTTTAGAAATACTTTGCATAGAAGATATAAAAAGATTCAAACTCAAACATGTAGCTCAAAGACTCAAAACTTGAATAATCCTTCTTTATTATTCTTCAAAAACTTTCAATCCACATACATAAGCTCAAAGACTTCTTGCTGTAAATTTGGCAGAGTTTTTGATTGCTTTCCAAAAGATAAAGATTACAAAGGACCCTCTCTTCTATTTATAGGAGAGGAGCCTTGAGAAAAAGGTGGGAGGATCCTAACTAACTTGAGAAATTCCCTCAACCACCAAGACCTATTCAACAACTAATTATGACTTCATTAACTAACTAAGACTTATTCTAACTACAGTCCTAATCGGACACAACTAGTAGTTGCCTTACCAGTAATTACAAAAATGCAAGTGATGGCAACTTGCAATTACAAAAATGCAAGTGATGGCAACTTGCAATTACAAAAATGCAAGTGATGACAACTTGCCGAAAGGGAAACTACAATTCTGAAATTACAATTTTTAAAAATTTACAACAGGTGTTAAAAACACTTAAGTTGCCACTCTTGAAGATACGAACAAATCGAACTTCTGAATAACTTTTTGCAATTCATCAGGATCTGGTTCATGAGTGTTCATAGCCACCACCCTAGTTTTTATGATGACATCATGGCATTGGCATAGCGTGGAATTCCCTTTTTCCAATGCTGACTGGATTTCCTGCAACTCAGTTTGATACTTAATCAATATTTGAATGGAAGCGACTGAGAATTGCTCACTTCTCCATTCATCATGAATCTTGAGTTGCAGGTCTGCAAGAACTTCTTCCTCGGGCAGCAGCTCATCATTTTGATTTAAAATGTCGCAGGATGCCTTTTTGCAATGGGAGGTTACATCTTGAAAGACTGCTTCACGCAACTTTAAGGTTTCATCAATTTCTTCAATGAGTGATTTGAGAACAAGAGATTTGTTCTCCAGGAGTTCCTCATATTCAATGTACGTGACTCTAGAAGGAATCACGTCATGCCCCTGAAGAACGCCCAACTAATATTGAGGCATCTTTTGCCAAGAAACTAAATTTCCCTCAACCTTCTCCAAATTTAGCTTGAAAGCAACCAAGATCTGATTCAACTTATCTTCAATGATCTCCAATTTAACCATCATTTCAAATACCTGTCTTATGACTTGTGAACATAAGTCATGTAGTTGATCAACCTAGGTGTCTAAGTCTTGAACCTTTTGGGTGGCTCTCTCGATACCTTGGATTGGTTCACTGACCCTGGAAGAAATAGGTACTTGGCCTTCTCCACTTGAAGGTTGAGTAATACTTTGGATAGCTGCCACGAGTCTTTGATTCTCTACTTCTAGTTGATCTTTCTTGGTCAACACCTCATCATATCGTTGTACCAATGTAGCCACTTTTTGTTGAGCATCATGCTTGACAACCTCATGAGTCTGCTTACCCAGTTGAACTTTGGTGATCCGATAATCAGCTGCTTGCATTTCTTCAACTGGTTTATCTGATATTGGTTCAGCAATCTCTGCCACTCTCATCCAGTTTTCATCAATGATCACCCTTGAAACTGTCTTTGCCTTCTTAACAGCTTTAGGTTTTGATTGTTTCAACTATTGGTAGTCGAAGGGATCAGGTGAGATCACCTGCTTCTTCCTCTTTGCAGTGAAGGAACTGAGCCATGGAGGTAAAGCCATTAACTCTGATTCTGGGATAGAGGGAGAAGCAGTTTATGTTTGAATAACAGTGGTGACCTTGGGAGAAGTGTCCATCTGGATAGCCACCATAGTCTGCTAAGTGACGATAGGATGTGATGAAGATGTCATGAACTCATCAAAACAGGTCATAGAAGTATCAATATCAGACACAGGTACATATGAAGGATCTTCTGAAAAGATATTCAACAAATTTTCCTGAGGATGGCCTTGAGATGGTTCTGCTGCTGAAATTGGGAGGACGTTCTGTGGAGATTCCGAAACTGAAGGGGCAGATTGAGAGCTCACATCTATCATAGGAGGAAACATGGGTACCTCAATAGGAAATGAAGAAAGAGAATTATGTGGAGACTCTATAGAAAGTGACTGAGGAGCATTATTAGATTGAGTTTCTTCCTTTGAAGCTTCAGGATCAATCACATGAATTTCCAACTGTGGCTTCTCCTTGCCTTGAACTATTATTTCCTGAGGAGGAAGAACCATTGCACGGCTGACTCATAATTTAATCCTCGTACTAGAAGAGGATGCACCTTCTTTGTTGTCTAGTTGAATTTCAGACTTCCGCCCAAGAGGACCTGTAGAATCATCTTCTTTCCCCACCTTAATCTTAATGAGCTTGACACCATTATTCTTAAGCCAGATATTGGTATTGGCAAGAACTAACTGAAATCTATCCAAGATAGAAGTGCCTTCCTTGTGAGACCAGTGGATAGAAGGAAGCGGAGCCTCATCAACATTCTGATTGACAAACTCAGGATCAAGAACGTTACCATCATCAATCATACCTTGTGGCATGTTTGCGAGGTTTAGATCCACAATCTATTCTGCAGTGAGTCGGCAGTAATCCATCTTGCGAATCTCCTTTTTGGTATGAAGGTCAGCCCAGATATCTTCTATCCGGTGTACATGGATGAAGGTCTTCTTGATCTTCTCTTTCATGCCTCGGTAATCGAAATCAGCTCTAGGTTTGAATCTTTTGAGTCTGATTTCCTGCAACTCAGTCTCCATAGCCCTGGCCTTGATTGAAGTCATTAGAGAATATTGACCAATCTTCAATGGGTTGTTGGAAGAAATACCCATGCCAACCTTGTGCTTAACCGACTGGTGTGTATGCATAGCCATGATCTGCCTTCCCAATTCCATGAGAATAATCTTATCTGTTGGGTACCGTGGGAGCATGTAAGGCTGCCCGCCATAACACCCAACTCTCATGTAGGTAAAAGTTTGAAATTGGAGAAACAAACAACCATATTCTTTCACCTTTTCCCATGCTTCATTTGAGACTCTTTTGTTGTTCAGGTTCTTGTCAAATTGACACAAATAATGACCAAAGAAAGCATCCTAAACCCTTCTGAAATGAGACCTACTTGATCTCAGAGGCAACTGATCATAGTATTCCCAAACCGGTACAAGCATGCTGTCACCCTTGGTGGAAAGACCTGGGAAATGTCTAAGTGACGCAGCAATATACATGAGATATGAATTCATGTAGAAGGTGAAGGTAGTAGGGACGACTGCAAGTTGCTCACACAAAGCATCACTGATGATTTCACCCCAACAGATGTGCTGAGACTACCTTACTAACATAATAAATTGGTACATCCAAGGTTCAAAAACATTGGAATGCTCCAATCCCATCATACGGCTAAGAAGAGTAATAGTATCACCGATCTCATTCTTGAAATCAGACTGATATAACTTTGCCCATCTAGTAAGCGCAGTGCGAGGTTCATGAATCCATTTGTTGATATGACGCTTACAGTCTTTCTCCCTTTTGGCAAAGTATTTAGCTGCACTTTGCTTGGAGATCTCTATATAAATGGTTTCGGAAGGAATTTTGAAAACCCTCTCTATAGCTTCTGCATCCAGGCGAATGATCACTTCCCCATCATCATTTCTAATGACTCGTGACTTCCTGTCAAAATGATGAGCACATGCTAGAATAAATTCTGGTTGTAGGGCAGCAACTGGAAAGGATGTAGCATGATGGATATGGCTGTCCAGCAACTGTTGCATATCCCCCTCCTTCGGATCTTCAATCCTTTGTATGAATTCAGACATGTCAACATGCCCTATCTCAGTATCCTTGATATGATCAAGGGAGGAGGAGATCTATGACTGCGGAACTTCATTCTGGTATTTATCATACCTGTATTTCATCTTTTTTGGAGTCGGAGATGATGATACATCTGTCATCTGAAAACAACTGAGAATGCTGCAATGTAAATCCAAGAGTATCAAGGCAATATCAAAGTCAGTATCTTTAGACATTTTCACTCCTCCAAATGAGAAAGTTCAACTTTCATATTTTGGCTTTGTGAGAGGAGATATAAGAGGTGGAAAAATAAGCTTTTGACTTATTTTGGGTTTTGAAACATGTTTCGCAAGTACACAAGAGGGAAGTACAAACGTGCAATCGGATTTTAAATTCCGAATGCAATTATACTTGCGAAACACGAAGCATGATTGAATGGAAGGAGAATGAATTTTCAGTTTACAAGTTGGGAAGAACACATTTGTAATTGGTTTTCTAAATCCAAATGCAAACTTATTTACAAACTAAAAATCAAAGGAATGGACGAAAAAAGATATTTAGGCATGCGGGAAATGAAAAAGATGATAAGTACGGATGAGGGAATTGGAAGTGGATAGGTAAAAATGAATTTCGGGAAGATCACTTGGAACTTTGTCATGCCAAAATGGGAAGGACTTTCAACTTGCAATCCGGATTTCAAAACCCGAAATTGGGAAGAACTTGATTTTTCCATCATTGAAACTTGATTTTTGGACTAAAGAAGGTTAAGTCTTTGTCCAAAAAGGGAAGACCACATCTTGAGGTAGAACTTTTCATACTTGCAAATTTCTTTGCAAATTGGGAAGATTGCAAATTGGGAAGAACACATTTGGAAGAACACATTTTTTCTTGTTTTGAAACTTGATCTTTTGGATCAAAGAAGGTTAAGTCTTTGTCCAAAAAGGGAAGAACACATATTTTCCTCTTACTTGCAATCGGGTTTCTAAAACCCGAATGCAAGTAAAGAAGGAAAATTTTCAATGGGGAAGAACAACTTTTACTTTACAAATTTCTTTGTAAAATGGGGAATTTCCTCTCATAAACCCAATATGAACATGAACGAAAACAAAACTTAAACAAGGAAATTGCAAGGAAAGAAACAAGAAAGAAATACAAAAATAAAAATTACCTTGCAAAGATGAGGAGAGATCCAAGCTTGTAGAGTCAACCAAACATAGAAGATGAAACCCTTTAAATAGAAATTAAACAAAGGAAGAAACTTAGCCACGCATGGTGACCAAAGAAAAACTGATTCGCTATAAAAACGCCATGAAAAATGCCAAGGAAGTAGTTCAAAAATGATTTGATTCATTATTACATACAAGAGAAAGAAAAAATGATTTAGAATTGAAAGCATACCTTGAATGAAAAAGGTGTGAAACTTGCAAAAAACGTGACTGGTTTTTAGGGCGTTTTTGCAAATCGATTCCCCAAAATGCTCACAAAATGGTTTGAATGCAGCTTGAAATCCAATGCATTTATGATTAAATCAAAAATGCCTTAGGAAAGAGCAGATTCGAACCTCCAAACCGTGGCAAATGGCACAAATGCATGATTCAGAAAAAAAAATGTTGAAGAAGACAAATGGCGAAAATCAGTTTGATAGATGTGTAGAACAAGGGTTTGAATCCTTCAAAGTTGCAGCAAATCCACCTTTGGAAGGAATCCCTATCTTTCTTCCAAAAAATTCAAACCCAAATCAATTTGCAAAGGCATGGGAGAAATTTCGGGTTTTAGAAATGGAAATACAAGTTTTAAAAATGTTCATATTTTTGCCTCTAAGGCAAATTTTGGGTTTTAGAAAAGAAAATACAAGTAAAATTACTTGTAATAGGGAAATAGAATTCCCTTTACAAGTGATTTTACTTAAAACATGTAAAGGGATTTTAAAATCCCATTTACAAGTTCTATTTAAAAATAAAAAATAACTTTAAGTCATAAAAACATGTAAAGGGGTTTTAAAAACCCATTTACAAGTTTTACAAAACACTTAAGTCATTCTACTAGTAAAGGGGGTTTTAAAACCCTTTTTACCAGTTTCCAAAAACTTGTAATTGGAGAAAAATTCCCCTACAAGACCAAAAGCTTCAAGGGGGTTTTGAAAAACAAATTACAAGTTACTGGTAATTATCGAAAAATTCCCCTACATTGAAGCAAAAACATAGCAAATGGACTCGAAACGCGATGAAATTTGAAACATAGCTTGGGGATGGGTCAACAATCAATCTAGTCCAAGGATGGGATGAATTTATAGCTCGGGAAGCATGCCATAGAGTAAACATTTTCATTTTTTAATAAAAATTTCCATGTGATAGTCCAATTTTTGAAATCAAAAATTGAGGACAACACACAATAGTTTAACAAGGGAACCCGGTGTGGGAAAAACCGCAGTGGGATTTGTGACCCACAATATTCACTTACTGGCCAATAAGGGAATATTACTACTACAATAGGGGCCTACACATGCAGGAAGGCCAAGTGCCTAGAGCTCACTGCTCAATTACGAAAGGAAGTCACACTGACTTACAAAAATGGATTATAATAATCCAATGTCTTGTACTGCTTCAAAATAGCATCTGCTATGCCAGATCCAGTACTAGTTTTGGCTTTGCTGCATACATAAACCCTTAACCTAAAATTCGCATATTAGGTCTGCATTATTTTGCCTATCCTTCATTACCAAATGTTCTATAATGATCTCATACATATATGAGTCATCTTACAACTCGCCATGTCGGCTTACGATGATTTTATAATTAATTACAAAATATATTACAAATAAAATTCCTGTCGGCCTGGGTGTCGGTATCCTTTCTTTCACTATCGATGTTCTGTGTGTCAGTGTAGAGTTTGTCGTTGTCGATGTCGGTATAATTATCTTGCTGGTATCATATGATTGCAAGGTTGCCATCAATGACAAAACCTTCAATCACCTACAATTTCTCATTGGAGTGTGCATTTGCCAACAATCTCCCCCTTTGGCATTGATGGCAACACTCATGAGAAAAATCCAAAAAGTGTTGTCCAAAAAGAATCTGCCAAAATTGTCTTACCAAAAACTATGTGCCAAACATATGTGCTCCCCTTGAGCTGATGGTGTCTTCTGCTAATCATTTTTCTCATTACCACTACTCCCTCTTTGGCATCAATGACAAAGGTTGTCAAATTGTCAACTGAGTGTGGTTTCTAGCTTCATCCCTGTAACCGGTTGGTTACAATCTGAAAAAGGTCTGCCAATACCAAATTCAAGCTCTTAGTGAACCGTTCACTGTATTTTAATTCGGCCTCTGCCCTCTAAATTGTACCGGTGAGGTGTTGCATTTGTTGTTCTAGTGTCTTTTGTCCTTGAACCAATGCCTCATATTTCTCTTTTCTCAAGGAGGTGAGGTAGTCCAATTTTGGATTGACTCCATTTCAGATCTTTTGTCTTTCCTTTTATTCTTTCTTTCTCTCTTTCAAATTTCTGAAGTTCCTCCTCAAAACTTGTTATTTTCTGCTCAAAAACCTATGATCATGTTTATTTGCAGTACCAGAGCTTTCACCTGTTTCAAAGCCAAGCCCATTTGTATCACCATTAGATTTATTATTCTTCAGCATGTCACCAAGTTCTTCTGAACTTTTCTTGAATTTTTCTTTGTGATGATTTGCAGCAGTTAGTTCACTTTCCAAGATTCCTTTCTGTCTTATGAGTTCAGTTCTGTCATTTTGTGTGTGCATTAAATCTATCTTCAACATATCATTTTCATGACTAAGTCTTGTGTTCTCATTTCCAGCATCATTTAGTCTTCTGGCCAAGTCTTCTTCATTCTTCTTCCTATCTTCAATTTCTTTACAAAATCTCATAGTCATATCCTGCATCTCATTCTGTATTGTATTGATCTCTTATCTTAGCTTGTTTACTAGATCATTAAGAGTTTCATTTTCATCATTCTCATTTTGCATCTTTTCACAAAGTTCTCTTCTCTTATTTCTTGCAATGGTAATATTTTCTTGAAGCGCTTGAATAATGTCCTGAGCAGCCTTCAGATCATCTTCAAGTTTGATATTCTTCAACTTTTCTGCATCATAGTCTGAAAGAGTTGTTTCCAATTGTTTCTTCAAGTTTTCCATCTCTACCAGTGTCGAGATCTTCCTCAAGCTATTAGACTTCTGAAAATAGAGTACCAAGCTCTGATACCAATTGTTAGGATTCCCAAAGATACTGAGAGGGGGGGGGTGAATCAGTATCTAACTGATTTAAAGATTTACTTGATTTAAAACATGTAAAGCATATCAATACAGTGTACCAGTAAATCAAAAGTAATGCAGTACACAAGAAAAACAATAACCACATGAAGAGAACACCATAACACAGTAGTTTAATGAGGAAACCCGGTGTGGGAAAAACCTTGGTGGGATTTGTGACCCACAATATTCACTTACTGGCCAATAAGGGAATATTACTGCTACAATAGGGGTCTGCACATGTGCACATGCAGGAAGGCCAAGTGCCTAGAGCTCACTGCTCAATTACAAAAGGAAGTCACACTGACTTACAAAAATGGATTATAATAATCCAATGTCTTGTACTGCTTCAAAATAGCATCTGCTATGCTAGATCCAGTACCGGTTTTGGCTCTGCTACATACATAAACCCTTAACCTAAAATTTGCATATTAGGTCTACATTATTTTGCCTATCCTTCATTACCAAATGTTCTATAATAATCTCATATATATAGGAGTCATCTTACAACTTGCCATGTCAGCTTACAATGATTTTACAATTAATTACAAAATATATTACAAATAAAATTCCTGTCAGCCTGGGTGTTGGTATCCTTTCTTTCACTGCTGGTGTTTTGTGTGTCGGTGTAGAGTTTGTCATTTCTAGTGCCAGGATAATTGTCCTACCAGTATCATATGATTGCAAGGTTGTCATCAATGACAAAACCTTCAATCACCTACAATTTCTCATTGGAGTGTGCATTTGCCAACAACAAGATACTCTAAATATTTGTACACTGCTTTAAAGAATTGTTTATCAATTTCAACTTTTCATTAATCCTCTTCCTCTCAGAGTCAATCACTTGATCAAATGTAGCTCTTTTTGCCTATGTGAACCTCTCCAGTGCTTGTCAGTTTGATATCTATTGCAAGGATTAAAAATACTTTGAAATGTACTCTGTAATTGTCTTAAGCTTGTTGGATGGGCTCGCTTCTCTGTCAATCTTGCACTATGGGACTAGTCTATGCAAAATAGTGATATATTGGTCAATAATCCCTTTATCCATAGATCCTTCCTTCATCATTTTTTGTGCAACCATCATCATGAGTTCAGTAGAACTCATCTTGCTTATGCTTTTCTTTTCAACCTGCAAGGTGTCAATTGACAACAATGATGGACTCACTACCGGTTCCCTACTAGATTCCTCTTTTTTCTCCTCTATTGATTTTTCCTTTATAGCTTCCTAACTTGCACCCATGGCTTCGCCACTTGGTGCAGTCTTAGTAACTATTGGTTCCTCCCTAGGAACTATAACCTCATCCTGTACATTTGTATCCAGAGGAATGTTGTTCTCGACATTAGTATCTTGTACATTATCAACCTTTACACTCTCTGTATTTGCCGGTATCTCAAAATTTGTCTGTACATTTGTATCTACCGGGGGCTTAATTTCCACTATCTTAATGTTGTTCAAAATTGAGGGTGAAGTACCCAAAATACCATTTCCTTTTCCTTCAACCAGGATGTCTACAATATCTATTTTTGGTTCCCGTGAAATATAAAAACCATGGTTCTCTTAAAAGAACTTAATCCATGCCTTGTTGGTCTCCTTGATTATCTCATTTACTCTTCCTAACATAAGATTGATTATTCTATGTTTGTTGTTAAAGATTTTCCTATCTGCAACCTCAAGTGTCCTATCCATTTCCTCTGGAGCAATAGAAACACAAGCATATAACAACTCTTGTATCTTTATATGCTTGTCTTCTTGCATTGCTCATAGTCTCCTAGCATCTAACATATCATACAATTCTGTTGATGTTTGGTTTTCAATTTCTATCAAGGCTTTCTTATAAATATCCAAATATAACAATATTGCTTCTTCTACCTCTCTTTGTTCATCATCCTCTAAATGTTCATAATAAAACTATACATTCTTAACATACCATTCTTAGTAATTGTTAGTTAACATATTATGCTTCTTTGATTTTTATTAAATTAAACTCCATGCCCTCACAAAGTCACAATTGTAAACTAACAAATTGGGAAAACACTTCTTTTCCCTCTGAATTTTAAAATAGGTACAACTCCCTTATATAATATTCAATGAATTATTCAATATAAATTTGTGCACACTTTTAACCAAAAAGTAGTAAGGCAATACATTCATTCATAAACATGCAATGAACATAACATACGTAAATACTTCCATTGATCATGAAAATACAGTTTCACAGATTTCAGACTTCACATAAACAAGGAATTGGCAAATCAGTATTGCTAGATAATGTTCTTTCTTAGATAAATCATTCACATAAACATATATGATTCAGTGATAATTAAACCCACAAAGAGGAAAATTCTCAAGATTGAACACACAGATTCAAGTCTTTCAACCAATATTTGTTTTCTTCATTCATTCAGAGATAAATAATGATTCAACAAGATTATCTTTCTGAAAGAACATACAACCAATAGTAATAAACCCCAAAACCTTCTGGATTTCTCCAAAAATATGAACCCCTATTCAGTTTCAAAACATCCCTTAAATAACATAAATTGTTTATTTTACCCTTACAAAGTAATTTTCTATGGTAAACAATTACCAAAAGAAATAGTTTGAAAACATAACTATAAAATAACAGAAAAAGTCTTTTGAACGAGATAAAAGAGGACACATCCTCATAAATGAAAAAAAATCCTAACTAGGCATTGGGGATCTTTGAGTTGCACCATCCTCAACATTCACATTCAACGCTGCCTTCCATTCCTTGTATGCTGCGATGAATTCCTGTAAAGATGGAACACTGGGAATTTTAACAGATGTCATCCTCTGTTTCCATACCTCTATCTCTAGCCAGATCTTCTTGATTTTATCCATGTATTTAGGTAACTGATCTGTGTAAATGTATAATACAACTTCAACTCTAGCAACCTTTGTGAAATCAGTTATCGTGGGTGCTGCATTCTTCTTAACTTTGTTCATGGCATCACAAAAAAGTTTTACAACCACATTCATGCTCTTTTCTACTTGACCATCACCCCAGACATAAGTGATATGAATATGTCTTAATTCAGTTGCCAAATTCTGACATATTCCCTTTAATTCTTTCTTCCACTTGATGAATTCCACACATCCTATCTTGAGTGTTGCATTCCTCCAATCAATATTGTGCTTACCAGTGAACAAGAGTGATGCATCAACTATTTTAAGTGGGTTTTTAGTCAGAAACTTGGCCACTCCATACCTTTGAATTTCATAAATTTGTAAAGAGGCAGATGTCCATTTGGTTTCTTCACTCTCCCGCATTTTAACTTGTGATTGAATGTCTTCTATTAACAGTGAGGTTTCATCAAACACTATTTTGGATTCTTTAATAAATTTGCAACCATCATTAATGACTCCATTCACCCAATCGTCAAAAATAGTTGTGATGGCCTTTCCCCTTTGGATCTGACTCAATAACTTTTGAGTGGCAGGTGATGTGGGATCAAAAGATTGGGAAGCTTGAGCTAACAGCTTAGGACAAGAAGATACACCGTTGATCACATCAATGTAATCCACCAACACTCTGATCATCTATTTCAGCTCCTTCTTATCCTTCCCGTCCTTTTGCGATCGGGTTAGTATGCGTTTTGTAGAAACTTCAAAGTGATGATTGTAACTAGGAAAATGGAATGCATCAAAGCAATATTAAACTAGCTCAACCACAAAAACTAGATTGCAATGATAAGAAATCCTAATACAATCAATAAAGGCATGAAGATGAAATACTAGAATAAAATACAAGCCAAAGCATGTATCTCCTTCATTGTTCCTCCATTGTCCTTCTTCCTCCTTCAAATTACTTTGTTTGTGGATCTCACCTACAATGCAAAATGCAAGTATGAAAGCAAGCAAGATTGACAAGATGAAAATTGTAGCATAAGGATACTAGAAGCATGGTTGATTGATTCATTGAAGAAAATCATCCAATTTATAGACAAATTGGAAAGAGGACAAGATTAGCATGAAGAGATTTGAAAGGAAATTCAAATCAAGAATGACAAATTATGCACAAATTATGACAAGATTGACATGCAAGATTGATTGACAAAAATTATGACAAATTATGACAAGATTAAAATGCCATTCCCATGACAAAAGGGAAGAGAGAAAATAGCCTCCATGATTGCAACACATGGAAGCATAAACATAGGAGAAAATGAGGGAATGAAATTAGGGAGAGAAATTAGAGAAATTGAAGAAAATAGGAGAAATAGAAATTAGGTGAATTAATTAATAGGTTTTGATCCATTAATTAATTCATGAAAGAGACCTAGGACTAAATAAATAAATTTATTTAACCCACCAAGAAGAAGAAAAGGATTAAATGAACAAATCATAAAATCCTAGAAATAAGAGGACAAGGAATTAGGTCAATACAACAAGAAATTAATGTAGGTTCGATCATGATTCTGATTGACAAAGGACCAATGTTGATAAATGATTGAGACTGATTGACAAAAATCAATGACAAATTGACCAAGATTGACAAGGAGATCAAATTGATAGGTGCCAATTGATGAGGAACAATGACTAATTGATCCAAATTGACATGATTGAAAAGGACAAGGATCGATGACGAATCGATCGCAAAATGACAAGATTGACAAGGAAAAGGATCGATGACGAATCGATCACAAAATGATGAGATTGACAAGGACAAGGATCAATGATGAATCGATCTCAAAAATGACGAGATTGACAAGGACAAGGATCGATGACGAATCAATCGCAAAATGACAAGATTGACAAGTTGATAATCACAAATGATTACTAAAAGATGATTGAAAGATTGACAAGAGGACAAAACCCTAATTCTATCATCGATTAGGATTGACAATGTCCAAAATGATGATAAATGAGCACGCACCATGATGCGACAAGATAAGATCGATCAAAATCATGGCTGAAGATTGCTATCGACAAGACCTAATTTGAAAGCGAGAAAAATGAGGAATGTAGAAGAAGGACTCGATGCTCGCAAATGATAAAGACCAAGTGTGCAACATAGAAGAAATGTTAATGCAATGCAAAAACCCTAAAATAAGGCAATGCACGAATGTTAAAGTATGACTCCGCAAGCGTTGACCATTTTTAGATGTCTACAATGATTATCTATATCTCTGTCAGCAACTCCAAGCTCTACTTTTTCCACGTGGTAACTATTGACAAAAAGCTTAGATGCTTCTCCATCAACCTTTGGCTTCGCAACCTCCACCATCCATTTACATGTTTTATCATCAATCCCTAACCTTGTCATTGCCTTTTCCCTTTTTGGCTGAGGTGGTTTCGTCACATACTTACTCACAACATTGTCAATTGGAAAAGCGATGGGAACAATATTTTTCCTTTTGTTTACAGAAGACACTAGCCATTGGGGAGAAATAGCAACATAATCCTTTAGGATTAAAGACTTCTCTTGAGTCTGTTCTTTAAAACCAAGAGAAGTGTCAAGGTTTTCAAGAAAATCTAGATCAATATTATCCTCGAAGTGATCCATCTTTTACAAGTTACTTTCTTTTGGCAACTTATCCTTGTCACCTTCTTCGCTTGGGTCTAGATCAATAAAGTAATCTGCAACTTGCAGTTGGCTCCTACCAGTTTTGGCCCTTGATCTAGTCACATGAATAGAAACAGGTGATCTGATAGCCTCTTTAGCTATAGAGGTGGGTTTCTTATGGTGAGAAGATTTCTTGGTTTTTTTTATGTTCCTGCAAGACAAATATTTTCAGAAATGTTAGCATCAGGAGCCCTAAAAAACAACTTGTTTAATCATTTGTGATTTTGAACTCTGAGCATCCAATCATCTCATTCTAGAAAGACAATGTATGGTTCTTTGAATCATGGTTATTGACCTGACATCGATGTCATCCCTTTCATACTCAAACCAACTTATCTCATCTAAAGGCTTTGATTTGATTCTATCAAATTTAGGATCAAGGACGTCTTCATCATGATCTGTAACCCCCTCAACATTCACCTCCAGCTTCCAATCAATAATCTGTTGGATCCTCAATCTTCTATAGTCTCTTAAACGGACTTCAAACTCATCTTTACGGTCCTCCCAAAAATCTTCCAAATGGGTAGAAGGAGCATAACTTTTTCTTAATTTAAAGGTCTAAACAGCAAAGAGTTTATTATCAAAACTATTCCTAGCTTGATAGAAACAAAAATTAAAATCTTATAAATAAACTCCAACACTGGCTGCATCTGCAAATGAATTGCAAGAAAAATAACCTAATTCAAGGGAAAAGAGGGCTTCATGATCACTTAAATTTGCATACTTTTTAATCACATGGGCCAATTGCCTACAAAGCTCTGCTAGCACAAAACAATCAAAAGCATACCGAGGCAATTTCATGGGTTCCTCCTCAAAACCACCCACCCGAAGGTAAGTGAAGTGGGGATACTGAATATAGTAGCTCCCATATACTCTGATTAATTGTTGAGCCTCTTCAGAAATTCTTCTTTCCAAATTTCCTATCAAGTCTGCAAACATTCTTCCAGTAAAAACATCATGAACCCACCTATAGTTTTCCAAAGCCTTTTCACTCTGAAAACAGGGATAGAATTCAAAAACCTTAATTCCTTCAAACACTGGGGCTCGAGGTACTCCTTGCCATTCTTTTGTGCATGCCAGACAATATATAAGATATGAAGACATGTAGAAATCATTATCCTCAAACCACGCTTTTTTCAATTGATCCTGGAGTGCTTCTGCAATAACATCTCCCCAATCAATGTAGCAGGCTCCTTCTAAGATGACTTGGATGAAATGATAAATCCATTCTGCGAACATATAAGAATCAGTCTCTCCCTTAGCCTTATGCAACAAAACTATCAAATCCCTAATATAGGGTTTCACATGATCTCTATTCAAGGATTTCGGTAAGCGAGAACTACCTCTCTGAGGTTTAATCAACTAGCTTCTAGCAATAAAATTTCTATGCTTGTCTGCCTTCTCAATAAATCTTGTAACAAAGAGTGAAGGGGTAAATTTAGAGTATGCATCCCTCTCAGGAATTCTAAATACTGAGATGATTGTTTCTTGGTTCACTGTTAACAAGACCTGACCATCATCTTTCCTTATACACGGGTGTCTAATATCAAACCTATTGATGCATCCCCTCACCAATTCTAGACAAGTGATTGCTAAAGGGAAGGCTGCAACTTCCACCAAACCACTATTTTCTATCTCAGTCATGAATGGTTCTGACTTTTGACTTTTTAACCTCTCTAAGAGGTCGCCCATGTCAAAATCTCTAAGGGAAGTGTCACTGGATTCAAGATGCACACATTATAGACTAGCAACATTTCCAAATAAATGAAATGTAGACTTCACTTTCACTAACTCAGCCATTAAAATATGATTCCTCAAGAAGGAAAACAAAACCAAAAGTAAAAGCCAATAGGAAAATGGAAGAACTGAACTCACCTTGTGTCAACAAATTCCTGAAATCCCTATGCTTGCAGAAAAAATTTACCTCTCACCACCTCTAGCGCCTTATCAAAAACTGACTGAGCTGTTGGTAAAATCATCACTTATAACGATGCCATATATCAAATTCAAATTCATTGAGAAACAAATCTGCCTCACACGTGCCAAAGATTTTGATATGACAAGCATTAAATGCAATCTCTTAACTTTTGTCACCTCACTCATTCCACTCATTGCAATTTTTTTGATGGGTGTCATTGACTTAAATTTCCATGATTACAAACATCCAATCATGTGCTTTGAAAAATTCTGTGCCAGCTATTGTTTTTGAAAGAATTCCCTTATTGAACCCCACGAACCCATTGAACACAAAGGTTCAAGTCAGTTCACACATGTTCAACCATGTTTATGTATTTATCAAGAAAGACTCCCAACTATATTGAAAAGAAAGGAGAAATAACCGACTTGAAGGAAAAACAAAAAGTACAAGGCAGTTCATGCTAGTTCAAATAGGTTCACAAAAGTTCAATAAGGTACACATTTTACAAATTGTCGACCTTACATTTAAAGACGAGGATACAAATTACCATAGAACTAACTTGCCCAAAATGAACCTTGATCATGACATGAACTAGAACACAAAAATTGAAAGATGATGACAAAACCTAGGATATAGGCAAACTCTTGCCAACAGGTAATCTCATTAACTAACTCTGCACAAGTCTTTGGTGGAATGATAGTTACATTACCAGATTCAATTGCCAGATCAATGTCACCCTTCTTTCTCCTTCCAATACTGGATGGGGCTGAAGGTGTTTCTTTTGGAGCTTTCTTCTGTGCCGGTAACTTGAATGTAACTTTCCTAACTAGTTGCTTTTTAGCCTCTACCTTGGTTTCTTTTTTTTTTCTTCCTTATTATCCTTTTGAAAGCCAGGGGTGTGTCATCTTCAGATGCACATTTAGCTACAATAGGTTCATTGAATACTTATGGTTTTTTTCTCTTCCTGCCTTTCTCCGGGACAACATCAATCAATGCTTTGATGTCCTGTGAAACCTTTTCAACAAATTTACTTGCCTTTCCTTCCCACTTCTCTCTCTTCTTTTGGTTGAACTCAGTTTCAACCTCTTGTGTCTTCTTATTAGAAGTACCACAGGGTTTCTTAGCTTCATCAATAGGTGCATAAATCAACATCTTTGCATAAGCATCTAAAATCTATGTATCAACTTCATAGCCCATCTCCTCAATCCAGATCTTTCGGGTTTTGATCGCTTCCATGAGTGTTTCATCTTTCTTCACCATGAAGCATATGTTAGTTGAGTATTTCTCAAAAATGTACTTAGGAATCAATTGTTAGTCCCAACCGATGCTGAGAGGGGAGGGGTGAATCAACACTTGATCAAATTTTTACAATTAAACTTTAACTTAGATCTACATTCTTCTAATATCCAACAATATACTTAATCACTGAAGTAAAATATGCAAGCATGAAAAGTTGGCAATGACACCAAGAAGTTATCTTGTGGAAACCCAAATGGGAGAAAACCATGGTGTGAGTAGGAACTCACAAATTTGTACTCTTATGAAGTATGTCCAATGAGGAGCCATCCCTGTTAGGAGATTACATAGACACTATTAGGTACCACCCAGTTAAGGGATTTTGTTCAATGTTGGTTAGTGCCTTTACCCTATTAAAGGTATCCTTGTTAAAGGACTCAAGAACATCACTTAAGATTTCACCCGGTTAAGGGATTTTACAAAAGGGACTTGTTAAAGTCCACCTAGTTAAGGGATCTAAGTTGCAGTGGTTAGAAAGCAACAGATGGATGAAATGCTGAATTAGCTATTGATATTTTGATCAGATCTCAATATTCATCACACTAAATCCACATTGGTTGTGTCTTCTTTGCACAACATCAATTTTCTTCTTACACCTTCAACTCTTCACTCAGTCGGTCGCCTGTCCCTCGGCACTGCACTCTGCCAATCCTCTGACCTTCGGCTCTCCACTCTAGCAGTTCTTTGTCAAACTCACTCTACTATGCTAAAACCTTTTAGCACTTCTTTTCTCTTTGCTCTTCACTTTGGATCGCCTTCAACAAGATCTTCTTGTTGCAAATTTCATGATCAAAATCTTCTGAATGAACTCAAGAACACTTTATAAATTTTCTGCCGACACTTTCAGGCGTTCCCTCAATCAAAGAAATCATGGATTTCAGAATATTTCAAATTCAAAAATCTCCCACTCTTTCTTTGCATGCCTTAGAACGATTCCGCCAAGTGTTCAACAAATTCTGCCACTGTATCTCCCAAAGATAGTAAATTTTGGGTCGTGTTCAGTCAATTAAGTGCAAACCAAAAAATCCACTAATAATCATGCTTGAGTGTATGATAACTGAAGTTGACCTTACCAACAAGTGATTTTTCATAGACACAAGCTCCCCAAATCATCTTTTGCTACCACAACTGAATAACTGATCACCGCTCCAAAATTTATGGTGATCACCTGTCTTCCTTTTATCATACTGGTGTACTAGTATGCCATTACACTTCTATATTACCGGTTCATCCTTTGATTGCTAGTTTGTTGTGTTAGAATCAAGTCTCTTCCCCTATTTCCAATGTGATTCCAGTTTGCATACAACTTCAAGTTTTCTTGCCTGCGTCACCTTATGTGACTTCATCATCATTAGAGTGATTGATCTTCCTGAATGACAAACCGGTTGGCTTAGTCTTTTTTTCCTTGATCTGACTGAGCCTTTGATCATTCATTACTAATGTTGTTTACATGTGTTTGTAAGTCATCACTTTTGCTTACTAAAATAACACCACTCTACATATACCACTTCACTGGTTAGTGTCTTCACCGGTAAGTGTTGGACATCAATGAAAAATCTTAGCACATATACCAGTTCTCTGGATTAACTGGTTTTGTCAATGCCAACAATCCAACAATATCCCCCTTTGGCATTGATGGCAAACACATCAAAATCTGGGTAATTAGTTGCATGTTCTTTTACTTCTTTCATCTTTGTACCAGTCTGGTCATTACGTCTTCCCTGAGTAATGAATATCTCCCCCTGTCACTGGTAATACTCTGATGCAAAAACTTCAGCTCAATCACTACTTACCAATGCTCAAGCACACTAATCATATCTCCCCCTTTGACAACAATGCCAAAGAGTCCTTTTTGTACGCTTACAATTCTACTCCCCCTAACTGGAGTAGTCCACACTCATCAATCTAGTCTCCTTAAAAAAAAAAAACTTGAAATCATACTAGATTGATGTAGAGCCCTGTTTGCTTACTTTACTAAATGGAGGGGCACCCTAGCTTACCTTTGAGATAGTCAAAGGTGTCCTTTTGTAGTGGCTTCGTGAAGATATCAGCCACCTATTCTTTTGTTGGTATGTATTCCAACATCACTTCCTTTTCTTGAACTTTTTCCCTCAGATAGTGATATTTGATGGCTATATGCTTCGTTTTGGAGTGCATCATCAAGTTCTTGGATAAGTCAATGGCATTGGTGTTGTCACAATGAATCACTACCAATCCAACCACTTTTTATTGTATTCCTTCCAATAGTTTCTTGATCCAAACTATCTGTGTGCAATTGATTGCAGCAGCTACATACTCAGCCTCAGTTGTGGATTGAGATATGCAGTTTTGTTTCTTACTTGTCCAAGACACAATTATGTCTTCGAGAAAGAATGCACCTCCACTTGTTCTCTTTCTGTCATCAATGTTCCCAGCCCAATCTGAGTGAGTGAAGACACTTAAATTGAAGTCTCCCTTATGTGGATACCAGAGACCATACTCATTAGTCCCCTCTAGGTATCTGAATATTATTTTGACTGCCACCATGTGAGTCTCTTTCAGATTTGCAGAAAATCTGGCAACCAAGCCAACAACTTGTGCTATGTCCCGTCTGCTATGTACTGCATATTGCAGCTTACCGATCATGGACCGGTAAAGTGTCTCATTCACTTCTTCAGATTCATCATATTTAGATAGCTTGCAACCTATAACCATTGGAGTTCCAATAGGTTTTCAATCTTCCATTCCAAAAGTTTTCAGAATTTCCCTTATGTACTTAGTTTGACTAATGAAGATGCCATTCTTTAGTTGAGAGACTTACAGGATAATAAAAATTTTATCTCACCAATCATGGACATCTCAAATTCATGCTTCATTTGTTTTGCAAAGCTTCTTCTCATCTCATCATCTCCCCCAAAGATGATGTCATCTACAAAGATCTTAGCAATTATGTGTTTTTCTTCATCTCCACTCTTCAGATATAGGTTATTGTTGTCACTAGTTCTTTTGAACCCTATGCTTAGCAGATATGAATGTAACCTCTCATACCAAGCTCTTGGTGCTTGTTTCAGCCCATACAAAGCCTTTTGCAACTTGCATACCATATTCCTTCCATCTTCATATGCGAAACCTTCTGGTTGCTCTATGTATACTTCTTCCTCTAACACCCCATTTAAGAATGTTGATTTGACATCCATTTGGTAAAATTGAATTTTTTTATAAGCAGCATAGGCCAGCAAAATTTTGACCCCTTCCAGCTTGGCCACCGGTGCGAAGGTTTCTCCATATTCCAAACCTTCTTTTTGAGCATAGCCCTTACAAACCAATATTTCTTTGGTTCTTATCACTTTACCGATTTCATCCATTTTTTTTCTGAACACCCACTTTGTGCCAATTACATTTTTGTTTTCTGGTCTGGGCACTAGAGTCCATGTATCTTTTTTATCAATTTCCTCCAGTTCTTCTTCCATGGCTTTGACCCAGTCATCATCTTTTAGAGCCTCCTTTTCTATTTTGGGCTAAAAAATGGAGAGCATATAGCCATTCTCTCTTTCTCTTCTTTTGGTTAGAACTCCTGTGTCCTTGTCACCGATGATATTTTCTGCAGAGTGATTATTTTTGATGTACTTAGCCAATACCGGTTCACTCTACCGGTTTTGCAAGTTCTACTTCACAGGATTCTTCATTAGCCACTTCAATAGGATCTTCTTTAGTAGGTTCCACCAGTACATTGTACTCGAACCCTTTATAGTCCTCTGGTTCACTCTTACTGTCCTATTCTTTTTTCTCAGAGTACTCATCTACTCTGACATTTGCACTTTCCACAATCTTACCGGTCCTTTTGTTTAAACATCAGTATGCCTTGATCTTTGTTGATTAACCTAAGAAGGTTCCTTCATCACTCTTGGAATCAAATTTTCCAGTGTACTCATCCCTCTTGATATAGCACCTACTTTGAAATAGCAAACATTCGGTGAGTATCCACTCCGTAATTCATAGGGAGTTTTATTTGTCCCTTTCTTTACCTGTATCTGATTCAAAGTGTATACAAAAGTTCTTATTGCTTCTCTCCAGAAGATATGTGGAATGTCCTTATGTATCATTAGAGTCCTTTCACAATCAATAAGAGTTCTATTTCTTCTTTCAGCAACTCCATTCTGCTGAGGTGTTATAGGTGTAGACATTTGCCTCATAATCCCTTGTTCCTCGCAGTAATTCATGAACTCTTGAGAGGTGAACTCTCCTCCTCTATCTGATCTCAGACACTTCAGATTCTTACCGGTTCCTCTTTATACTCGAGCCTTAAAAACCTTAAACATGTGAAAGGCTTCATATTTTTCCTTCAAGAATACAACCCACATCATTCTTGAGAAGTCATCCACAAACAACATAAAATACTAGTCTCCATAGAAACTCTTGGTTCTCATGGGATCACATAGGTCTGTATGAATTAAGTCCAACACATTTTCAGATGAAAAGGTTTTACTACTGAAACTAGACCCGGCCAACTTTCTTAGTTGACACTCCTTGCACATAGCATTTTCATGTTTCACTATGTCAGGCATACCTTTGACAGATTTTGCCTTACTGACTTTTTCTATGTAATCAAAGTTAACATGACATAATATCTTGTGCCAAAACCAACTATCTTCAACCTTAGCCATTAGACAACTACCTATGGTGGTTTCTAGATGAAACAGACTACCTCTTGTAAGTTTACCGGTGGCAATTAGACTTCTTAATTTATCATTTATTTTACATATTTCTTCATTGAATTCTAACCGGTAACCTTTATTGTTAAGTTGTGCAACACTTAACAAACTATATTTTAACCCTTCTACCCAATAGACATCATCACAATTTTTCTTATCATTTAGGGCTATAGATCCCTTACCTTTTACTTCACAAGGAACATCATTTCCGAATCTCACGGTTCCTCCATTGCAATCCTCCATGTTGAGGAATTTGTTTCTGTCACCGGTCATGTGGTGAGTGCAACCATTGTCGATCACCCATTCTCCACACTGGTTTGTGCTAGAGATCAATGCCTTATCTCCTTCCTATGTGCTGTCCTCCTTCACTACCACAAATGCAATGCCATCTCCATCAGATCCTTCTAATTCTTCATCAGTGACTCCTTCTTACTCTTGTCCTTGTAGCCTCTGAAATTATCCTTCTTGTCTCTATCATTGTCAAGACATCTTGAAGCAATATGACCTATCTTATTACAGGAGAAGCACTTTAAGGGTAATTTACCTTTGTACTTTCCTTTTCTTCTTGGCAATATTCTTTCCAATAGAGCTTCAATTTCATCTTGCTCTTGTTCCTCAGATAGCAAATTGTCACTTTCATGGGAATGACTGGTTTGGTAGTAGAACTACTACCAGTTTATATCCTTCTCCTTGCTGGTGCATGCATCATGGAGGCTTTGAAAGAAGCATCAATCTTTGGTATGTTGTTGTCATAATTACTCAATTCAAAATCAGTCAACTTATCGATCAGTGAGTCAAGAGTTACACTGACTTTTCCCAAGGATATGAGTTCTTGGATAGAAGAGACCCTTATGGCATATTGTGGTATCAAGGTTCTTAGGATTTTTCTAACCACATCCTCCTCCTCAAGCTTTCCTCCAACACTTTTAATGGATTTTACTACATCCTTTATCCTCTTGTTGTACTGCTCTATTTTTTCTCCTTCTTGCATCCTCATCTCAACATATTTTTCTCTCAATCTGTCTACTTTGGCCTTTTGAACATGAGGATCTCCCCCATAGACTGTCTTCAGCTTATTTCATATCTAAAAAGTTGTTTTCAAATCTTTTTCGTCAACAAACTCATTATTAGAAAGAGTGTTGACTATCAGATCCATAGCAATAGTATTATCTTGCCTTTCCTTGATCTGATCTGGAGTAAGAGTCCCTGAAGGTTCATTATACTCTGTGATCACATGATTCTAGTAGTGTTCACCTAGGGATCTTAGATAGAGTTTCATTCTTCCACACCATAAGGTGTAATTATCCTTAGAGAACTTAGGACCCTCCTTACATATCATCTTGGATCTTTCCTTAAGCTGAATAAGCTTCTTTTGATTCTAAGGACCTGAAGCTCTGATACCAATTGTCAGTCCCAATCGGTGTTGAGAGGGGAGGGGTGAATCAACACTTGATCAAATTTTCACAATCAAACTTTTAACTTATATCTGCATTCATCTAATATCCAATAATATACTTAATCACTGAAGTAAAATATGCAAGCATGAAAAGTTGACAATGACACCAATAAGTTATCTTGTGGAAACCCAAATGGGAGAAAACCATGGTGTGAGTAGGAACTCACAAAATTTGTACTCTTCTGAAGTACACCTGGTGAGGAGCCATCCTTGTTAGGAGATTACACAGACACTGTTAGGTGCCATCCGGTTAAGGGATTTTGTTCAAGGCTGGTTAGTGCCTTTACCCTATTAAAGGTAGCTTGGTTAAAGGACCTAAAAACATCAATTAAGATGTCACCTAGTTAAGGGATTTTATAAAAGGGACTTGTTAAAGTCCACCCGGTTAAGGGATTTAACTTGCAATGGTTAGAAATCAATAGATGGATGATCTACTGAATTAGCTACTGATAGCTTGATCAGATCTCAATATGCATCACACTCAATCCACACCGGTTGTGTCTTCCCTGCACAACACCGATTTTCTTCTTACACCTTCAACTCTTCACTTAGTCGATCGTTTGTCCCTCGATACTTCACTTTGTCGATCTTCTGACCTTTGGCTCTTCACTCTATCAGTTCTTTGTCCTTTGGCTCTGCACTCTATCAATCTACCTCAAACTCACTCTACTGTGCTAAAACCTTTTAGCACTTCTTTTCTTTATGCTCTTCACTTTGGATCGCCTTCAACAAGATCTGCTTGTTGCAAATTTCATGATCAAAATCTTCTAAATGAACTCAAGAAAACTTTATACATTTTCTGCCGACACTTTTAGGCATTCCCTTAATCAAAGCAATCATGGATTTTGGAAGATTTCAAATTAAAAAATATCCCAATCTTTCTCTGTGTGCCTTACAATAATTTTGCCAAGTGTTCAACAAATTTTGCCATCGCATCTCCCAAAGATAGTAACTTTTGTGTCATGTTCAATCAATTAAGTGCAAACCAGAAAATCCGCCAGTAATCATGCTTGATTGCATGATAACTAAAGTTGACCTTACCAACAAGTGATTTGGCATAGACACAAGCTCCCCAACTCATCTTTCGCCACCAGAACTGAATAGCTGATCACCGCTCCAAAATTTATGGTGATCACCTGTCTTCCTTTTGTCATACTGGTGTACCAGTATGCCACTACACTTCTATATTACTGGTTCATCCTTTGATTGCTAGTTTGTTGTGCTAGCATCAAGTCTCTTCCCCTGTTTGCCAATGTGATTCCGGTTTGCATACAACTTCAAGTTTTCTTGCCTGATTCACCTTATGTGACTTCATCATCATCATCAAAGTGACTGATCTTCCTGAATGACAGACCAATTGGCTTAGTCTATCTTTCCTTGAGTTGATTGAACCTTTGATCATTCATTACTAATGTTGTTTCCATATGTTTGTAAGTCATCACTTTTTCTTACTGAAAGAACACCACTCTACCTATACCACTTCACCAATTAGTGTCTTCACCAGTAAGTTTTGGACATCAATGACAAATCTTAACACATATATCGGTTCTCTGGATTAACTGGTTTTGTCAATGCCAACAATCCAAAATCCTTTCTCTAGATTTTATAGCCTTATGGAAAGCCTTAAAATAACCCCATACTTTGTCATCTCTCTGACTACCCAATGTAGCAATTGATTGTTTCAGTTGCCTCCCTATTGGGATATCAAATACCCATTGTCTCTTCCCAAAACCAGGAGTCTCATTGATGAAAAATAGCATTAAACAGACAATTTGGTTACCATACCGGAAAGTCCCTTTCTTTTCTCCTTTAATCTTTCCTAGGTTTACCAATAGTTCATCCAACATCCAACCACATATATCCAATTTCTCATTTTCTGTCATCATCTTATAAGCTGTAAAAATGCGGGAGCTACAAACATAATTCATTCAGTTTGATTGAGTTGCCTTGTAATTGATGATGATGCTATTGAATCTGATGTCTGTGTTGGTGATCATATTGATTCTCATAGATCACCTGTCTGAAGTTGCACCAGAAATATTGTTGACATGATCATTAGAAACCTTCTTATCTGGATGCTGCCCAACCTGTGGTAAATCGGTCATTGCCCTGATGGCCTCCTTTGTAATCTTATATGGTCTATCTAGCCAAATAAAATCTCCATGCACTCTTATCAAAACATACCTAATTATTTCATCTTTGAATTCTGGAATGTCCAGAATGTCAGTAAACCCTAAATCCTCAATGTTCTTGTATTCAGGCTTAACCTTTCCAAAATCTCCCATTAGGTCATTCATGTACATGATATTGATATAAGTCATTCCCAAATCCTCAATGTGACAGTGGATGTAAGCTCTTACATCTTCAAAATACACAACTCCTTTTGGGACCCTAGAAAAAGTGCCAACTGAATCGTCTAGGGTAGCCACATGCGGACATTGCTTGAAAGTCGGCCTGGGATGGTCCTTGACCTCAACTACAGTTGGATTTGCAACAAAGATAGGTACTGATGATGATCCCACTTCCATGATTGAAGATAAATACCTATGAATCGCTTCCAGTGAAAAACCCTAAGGACTTCTTCCACTCGCTGGTGGATTCACTCAAGAAGATATCTAATCACACTAAATTTCTCTTAATCACTCTGAATCACTCTGAATGAAAGGTGATAAAAAATGAAGTAGATTCGACCTTTCATCCTCCAAGAAAAACCCTAATCTTTCAATGACATTAATGACTTCTGGTGAAAAGGTACCAGATCTCAAACAAACATTTCCATGCTGGATAAGCATTTCCAATGTCTGGAACATCTTCCAGAACCTCTTCTTAGGGCATATGAAGCATCTTCATGAATTTTGCCTACCCCTAAGGCATCTTCCTTAGTTACCGGTTGAGCTTCATGTCAGTGTAGGAGCAACATCTTCTATCAGATAAGTAACCAATGCATTCCCATCTGCAGATTGTTCTTCAGACTTCCTGACCCATCTCTGGGTATGATCTTGCTAGATTTCATTAACCCTTTCTTTCCCTTTCTCATTTGATCCTCCATTACCAACCAGTGGATTTCTGCTTCTACAGAATTTAGCAATATGTCCAACCTCATTACATGCATAGCATGTAACATTGTTCTTTTGAATTGCTTTTCTAAAACCGATATAATTTCTTGACCTGCACTAATTAGCCATATGTCCAAATTTTGCACATGCATAACATTTTAGATTCATTCTGCAATCTTTTATTTTATGACCATTCTTATTGTATTTAGAACATTGACCGGGAGCAGAATTATTGTTCTGATTTGCTCTATTTCTACATTGCCTAGCCATGTGACCAAATTTATTGTAAACAAAGCATCTACCATTAAATTTATAAGCATTAAACTACCTTATTGGTGCCTTATGGTTTTGATCTTCATTAGCAGTATCAGAGCTTTGTCCTTGTCCAAATCCAAGTCCACTGGAATCTCCATTTTGCCTTTGTCTCTTCAATAACTCATCTAGTTGTGGTGAACTAATCTTGAATTTTTCTTTATACTCACTTGCAATAGTCAGATCTTCTCTCAGAATTATCATTTGTCTCTCAAGCTCTTGTTCATTACTCTGGGATTGTACTAAATCGGTTCTCAACATATCATTCTCATGAACTAACCTACCACATTTTAAAAATTTGTTCTTCAAAGATACAACAAGATTTTCTTCCTTTTTCTTCCTTTCTTCAATCTCCTTAGACATTCTCATAGCTATAGATTGCATTTCATTTCTCATGGCCATTTTCTCCTGACTCAATTTCTGACACTGTTCCTTAAGTGCATCTTTCTCTTCATCATCCTGATTTTGCAAAAGTTCCTTCCTCCTAGCTTGAACAAATGACAGCCTCTCCTGTAGGACAAGAATGAATTCTTGAGAAGAATTCAATTCATTTTGTAACTTCAAGTTCTTTATCCTTTCAGCATCATAATCTTCAAGTGCCATCTCAAGTTGCTTTTCCAAACCCATATCCATGGATTCTGGATTCAGGATCTTCCTCAAGCTGTTAAACTTCCTCTGAGGCACAAGGCTCTGATACCAATTGTTGGAATCCAACAACACTGAGAGAGGGGGGTGAATCAGTGTTCTACCGGTATAATTGATTTTAACCTTATTAAAGCATGCATACACCAACCGGTATACCCGTACATATAGAATTGAAAGAAATAAAGCAACCAATAAGCCAATCACATAAATGAATACCATAACACACATAATTATTTGTGGAAAACCTCAAAGAGGAAAAACCATGGTGGGATTTATGACCCACAATATTAATCCACTGTCCATATGAAGAGATATTACAAAATATAGGGGCCTGCACTTGCAAGAAGGCTTACAGCCTAGAGCACACTGCTCAATCACAAAAGGAGCCTCACTGACTACATATAAATCCAGACTACAATCCAGAGAAATGAATGAACTACTAAGATAGCATCTTCAATGCTTGAATACAGTTTTGGTTAAGCTCTGTCTATTCCAGTCTGAAACCCTAAACCCTTTACAAAAATATCCTTTCATACATAATCTCTCTCATATATTTCACATCCTTATCATCCTCTTCATATATCAAAATGATCTAATCCAACTAACCTATGTACCCTATACAATTCATCATGCCTTATGTCGACTTACGAAGATAATTACAATATCAATATATATGTTGGCTAGATAACATAAATACATGAATATTAAAAACAATTGTCGATGTCAGATCCAAAAGATGTCGGCTAGATAACATAAATACATGAATATAAAAAATAATTGCTGATGCTGGATCCAAAAGATGTCGGCCTTCAATATCGATAACCTTATTCTAAACCATGTCAGCCTGCATTGTCAATAACCAAATAAATCCTTCCATCCTGCCGCTATCGGTGCTGGTGAAGTGTTTGTGAAGTGCCCGCCGATACACAACTGAACCAAAATATGAAGTCGGAACAAGATACCATGTTGCCATCAATGACAATATAGTGAAACCAACCAATTGAGTATCAATTTCCAACACAAAGCATGGCCCTTCAATTTGGTTTTGGCCAATTTCACCCTTTCTTCCTTGGGTACCTCCTCTTACTCAAAGTAATTATCAAGTACCCCTATCCAATCCAACACTTCTTCACTATCTAGGTTACCCCCATACATGGGTAAATCCATCTTGATCTTGTGACTATCTCCCTTCACTTCCTTCAATAGCCTTTCCATTCTCAATTCCTCAGGGTCCAACTCTTCTAGTTTCCCTTCTTGGGGAGTCTCTTCTTCCCCTCCTTCTTCATCCTCTTCTTCTTGGTCACTTACATCCTCTGTGTCCGCACCTCTTCTTTGGTTTGTCTCTATTGCAACAAGCCTGAATTTAAGGGCTTCATTCAATTCTTTCATCTCCCTCATTTCTCTGGCATGCTTCTCCTTTAATTCATTTACTTCTCTAGCCACTAGATTCCTTTTTGCAGACATCTTTATTCCTTTTCACTTCAACTTGTTCCCTCTTTTTGATAAAACTATGCTATAATACCAACTTGATGCAGAGCAGGCATAGAAATTTTGTGAAAAAAACTCAATCAACAAGTTAGAAAGGAATTTGGGGCATCACACTAGACACTTTCTTCACAAACCTTCACTAGACCTTGTATGCCTTCTAATAGGATCAATCCTTCATAAAGTTTTGTACAGACATAAAAACCAAACTATTAAAACATATTTGGATACCCATTTGGCCCTTACAAAACATACTTCAAAATGAGATAGCATTCCTTTGTACGGACATGGTCAAATATTGAAATTGCTATAGTTGGAATTAGGCCTAGTTAGGCTTATAGGTTTAAGGACAATTTATGTTTGGTCTCCCAAATGATACCAAAGGGGTATTAAATAATATAATAGGCTTAGAAAGGTTCCCTTCACTCTTATTAACATCCCATAATGGTTCAAAACACTTCTTGTGTGGGCACAATGCAAATTTAGTCCTCTACATTAAGGTTTTAGCCCGATACATAGAGATATCAGGCCTAGGGCTTCATGCTTTCATAGGAAAACATTCTCCCCTTTCCTTGAAACTTTGGAATAATGAAAATAATATATTTATATACCATTCCACCAATTTTTAAAAGATTTCACCAATGGAATGGTGTTTTGTGCATTTTTCTTTGTCTCTGGTTAACCTAGATAGGGTTTTAAACCGCCTAGAAAGAATTGCTTGTATCTTCTACAAATATTGATGAAAATGAATGCCACCAAATAAAATGAATGTTAACTCAGACTATAATCATTTCCAATCAGTTTTATGGCATCATGAATCCATACAAGCATGTGTGAAGCAATAGAGCAACAAAAACATATTTATTTGCAGAAAACAATGAGTTTTTATTGAATCTTCAACTCCAAAACATCCATCCAACCCCTTGGGTCAATGAAACAAAGAAATTTAAAGGTTTCTTAATCAATTTCCAATGGTACCTAACCACTTTTCAAATTAGGACCTCATTATGACACTTTGTGCTAAAATAATGCCAAAAGTTGCTTGACAATAATGTGCAACTTTGACAACTTTTACAAATTGGTATCTCCTAACACCTAGAACCCCAAACTTGACTCCAACTGACCCAAAATGGTCACAAAAGACCTTATTACAAGTTAGATCATCAATTGAAAACAAAAAACCAAATTTCACCTAGTGGACCTAGCTTGGACCTAGGGTGCTCCTGCACCATATAGGCTTGTTAGTCTATATTTATCCTTTTCATCCTCATTATCATTTTATTACCTAGCTTCCCTACATTCATTAGGGTTGTCCAAGGTTCACTAAGGAATTGATAGGGTATGATCCTCAACATTTGACTGAGTTCAAAGGCGAAAAAGGAGCATGCCTAGGGTAAAAATGCTTTACCAAACATGTTGGAACCGATGACAAACAAAACAAGAATTTGGCCCCATTGCAACTTTTCATTGAATGCATCTAATGATTTTCGCATCAACCAAAAAATTTCTACCTTAGGAAAATTGTTGCCCTAGTAAAATCGGCTCGAATCTTGAAAATTTGAGACAAGCTATTGTAGAGGGCCCTCACATGACCCTACAAGTTCAAATGGATTATTCACAAATACCACGCAAGGGACGACGTCGCTATGGTATGGTCCTAAGAATTAGACCAATTGGAGAGGTAAACAAGGAGTATTCCTAGGGTAAAAACACCTAACCAATCATGTTGGAGCCAACAGTTTGTGCCTAGAATGAATAGAACGAGAATTTGGCCCTATTGTGACTTTTTATTGAATGAATCTGACGATTTTTGCATCAACTTAAAAATTGCTGCTCTAGGAAAACCACTCTGAATCTTGAAAATATGAGACAGGATATTGTATAGGGCCCTCACATAACCTTGTATATTTAAACATATCATTCACAAGTGCCACGGATTCCAAGATATGACCTGTCAAAGTTTGATAATTTTTGCACACTTAGGGTGCTCAAGGGATGATGTTGCTACAGTATGGCCCTGCGCATTTGATCGAGATGGGAGGAAAAATAAGAGTGTGGATAAGGTGAAAGTGCCTAACTAGATATGTTGGAACTAATGGTTCACGCCCACGATGAACACAACGAGAATTTGGCCCTGTTGCAATTTTTCATTGAATACATCTAACAATTTTTGCGTCAACATCGTTGCCCTAGGAAAATAACTTCAAATCTTGAAAATCTAAGATGGGCTATTATAGAGGGCCCTCACATGACCCTATAGGTTCAAACAGATCATTTGCAAGTGCAATGAATTATGAGAAACAACTTGTCAATGTTTGATAATTTTTCGCACTTAGGGTGCTTAAGGGACAACACCACTACAATATGGTCCTAAACATTCAACTGAGTAGGGAGGAAAAATAACAGAATCCCTAGGGTAAAAGTGCCTAACCGGACATGATGGAACCAACGGTTCACACCCAAAATTAATAGAATGAGAATTTGGCCCCATTGCAACTTTTTATTGAATGTATCTGACGATTTTTGCATCAACTAAAAAATTGTTGCCCTAGGAAAACCATTCTGAATCTTGAAAATCAGAGATAGGCTATTGTAGAGGGCCCTCATGATCAAACAAATAATTCATAAGTGCCATAGATTCCGAGATATATCTTGTCAAAGTTTGACAATTTTTGGCACTTAGGGTGCTTAAGGGACGACATCACTATAATATGGCCCTAAGAATTCAAACGAGTTGGGAGGAAACACAGGAGTATGGCCAAGGTAATAATGCCTCATTGGATGTGTTGGAACCAATGGTTCATGCCCACGACAAACACAACAAGAATTTGGCCCCGTTGCAATTTTTCATTAAATGCATATGAGGATTTTTGCATCAACTGAAAAATTGTTGCCCTAGGAAACCTGCTCTGAATCTTGAAAGTATGAGACAACATATTATAGAGGACCTTTACATGACCCAGTAGGTTCAAGAAGATCATTTTCAAGTGCCACATATTCTAAGAAACAACCTGTCAAATTTGATAATTTTTTGTGCTCCGGACACTCAAGGGACGACATCACTACAATATGGTCTTGAGCGTTCAACTGAGTAAGAAGGCAAAAAAGGAGCATGGATAGGGTGAAAATTCCTAACCAGATGTGTTGGAATTTATGGTTCATGCTCACGACAGACATAATAAGAATTCGGCCCCATTGCAACTTTTCATTGAATGTATCTAACGATTTTTGTATCAACTAAAAAATCATTGCCTTGGGAAAACCACTCTAAATCTTGAAAATCCAAGATAGGCTATAGTAGATGACCCCCATATGACCATGTAGGTTCAAATAGATCATTCACAAGTACCATAGATTTTAAGATATAAAATGTCAAAGTTTGACAATTTTTCACACTTAGGATGGTCAAGGGATGACGTCGCTACAGTATGGCCTTGAGCATTTGACCAAGTTGGGAGGAAAAACATGCATGTGGCTAGGGTAAAAATGCCTATCCAGATGCATTCGAACCAACAATTTGCACCCACGATGAACACAATGATAATTTGGCCCCGTTGCAATTTTTCATTGAATGCATCTGATACTTTTTGTGTCAACGAAAAAATCACTGCCCTGGGAAACTCACTCTGAATCTTAAAAATATGAGATAGGATATTGTAGAGGGACCTTATGTGACTCTATAGGCTCAGACAAATCATCCGCAAGTGCCAAAAATTATGAGAAATATCTTGCCAAAGTTTGATAATTTTTCACGCTTAGGGCACTCAAGGGACAACACCACTACAGTATAGCACTGAGTGTTCGACTGAGAAGGAAGGAAAAACAAGAGAATGACTAGGGTAAAATGACTAACTGGACATGTTAGAACCAATGGTTCACACCCACAATGACTTTTGAAATTACTTCTATAACTAACATATGAAGTTGACATTTAAATTGCATTTTTAGAAGAGAGTTGGTATAACAAAAAAGTGAAATGTTTTGTAGGAAAATTGTCCAAGAACCTTGAACATTGTTTCTCCTATCAGAAGAACATGGCAATGGAATTTGCTTCTTTCAATTCAGATAAACTGTTTCATAGAATTGTAATGAAATCATATAATATTAGCAAACCATACCATCTAGTGAGACCAAATTCTCTGCCTTCTCTGGTTATATACATTTTAAAAGTTTAAATTAGCAGTAGAAGATTTAAGAAGAGGTCTTTAATGAGAAAATAAGTTCTCTTAATTTTTCTCATATTTTTGTTAATATTATACTTATATGGGGATTTGCATGTGTGTGAATTGTAAAGTCTAAAAAGAATGCAGTAAATTAATGTAATCTAATGTCTTGTTGGATTAAGCAATGGACTGTACAATACATTATGAAGCACACTATATCTATCTTAAGTGGGGGTGGAGATATTTTGGACATGATAATAATATAAAGGAAGGTAGAATTTGTATCTTTGAGCCTCAGAATGACAATTGAAAGAAGTAATATTTGGTCATTAAATTTGGTGAAGTTGCCCAAGGCAACCAAATTTAAAAGTTAAGATTTAGCCAAAAAAAATTATATCGAATCTCAAGATTATACAAATAACATGCTATTGTTCATTATTTAACCATTGCTTATTATTACATTCAAGATTAAAGTTTCAAATAATAAAGCCATGCACATGGGGAACAAAATATATCAAATCTCAACTTCTATATATCAAATTGTCGAATAATTACAAGTGTATGCCCATATACAAAAATGGCATAAATGCCAACTCAAACAAAATGTATGTCCATATATGTAAAATGTATGTCCATATACAAAATATACATGGAAAATAGACATGTATGTATCCCAAAATGTCTCTATCACATCCTAAACTAATGATGGATCACCAAAATCGATCCTCTTCAAAGCACTCCTTGGCTCTAAAGGATCCTACACAAGAAAAATCAAACCACAATTGATATTAGTTATATTATATAAACTACATTAGAAAAGTTAAGTCATTAAAATCAATATACATCGAACTATAATTTAACTCTAAAATTAAATTCTTGAGTACCTTAGGTCCACACCTTCTCTTAGGATGGTCGAGAGTCCTAGAATATGTATGTGGTAGAGAAGGGATGTCATCAAGATTTTTGTAGAAAACCTATATATGTACACAAACATAACAATGATACAAGTTAGCATAATATAATTGTCGATGATAGGAACATATCTACTAAACACAAAATAAAATAAACACATGTACCTAGGGCATCTCTTCTGCTTCTTTAGGTATTGTGGGTGCAACCAACAATTCTCTGTACATAAAGACAACAAGAATGTGAAACTATCAATCTATGTAAACATGTATAATTGTTATAATTTATTTAAACTATTAATTCATAAATATATGCATTCAATTACCTTTCCCTTGTCTCTTATTGTGCTTCCAAAGTCTGGATCATGTGGCATCACACTCGCACTATGCGTGTCCTACATGAGTAAAATAAGATAAACATGTAAGTTAATTTATAATTTAATTAATGGCAATTTAAATAACAAGCATGTATATAATACAAAATGTAAACAATTGGGTGTAAAAATATATACCATGTAGCTGTCAAGCCCAAATGAAATGGCTGAGAGTGTGGCGCCATGGACTTGTGATAACTCCTTCTCAGACATCAACTATTAAATAAACCATTTATATAAACATTAGTACTTAATACTATCTCTTATAAATATTCATTTAAAATAAAATGAACTATGAGATTACAAGTCTTACCACTATATCATCAGTTTATGATGAAGGTACCTCATCTCTAGCATGCGAGGACTCCCTAGGTTGTGCTCTAGTCCCTTTCCTCTCATGTGGTGCATTTTCCATATTATGCACCTCATAAACAATTGTGTCTATGGGAGGATCAACAGTTCATCCAAGAGGACCTAATCATATATGATGGCACATAGCACAACTTGTATGCATCACACAAACATGTGGAGCTAAGGAGGATGTGTTAGTGCCACCCGATCCACCACTAGCATCACCAAAAGGCCACTCAAAGAGTGAGTAGCCAATATAGTCTATGAAATTGCCTCAACAGTATTATTTGGATGTTTTACTAGAAATTGGAAATCAATTGGAAGAGGGGGAACATATGGGCCCTGTAATACTCGAATTGCCCTAGGTCTATCCTGAGGCATACCTCCTCCCATGCCCTGGAAAGGCTTGATGTCAAAGTAGTTGATATGATTGCCCAAAACAAACTCAACATTTGATTTTTTGATGAATTAGAATGACACATCAAGATTGTTGTTGGGTGGTCTATCAAAAACCATCCACCAAAAATCCCAAAAGTGTTTTACAATATCTTCATTTTGACACCATTTGATGGAAAGTTTTTTTTTTCACATCTATGGGTTGTCTAGTGGGGGGATTAATGAATGAGGTGGCAATATCAGCTTTACATATCTCAAGGTTCTTCACATCATCATATGGAAATCCATTCACATATTTATCCCTCATGGCCTCTTGCCACAAAAGAATGGCATTGTGCTCAATGGTGACGATTTCTAAATATAACATTTAGTGTGGTTAACATGTCAGATAGACGAGGGATTCTACTATAAACATTTGCAATACCCCTCAATTGGTTCAAATTTTGACCAATTAAGTCTTGAATTGAGGGGGGTTTGGTAACAGAGGGTTTGGTGGTTGTGGTAGTTGTTGCAGTTGTGGATTGTCATTGTTATCACCCATTTTACTTGATTGAAGTTGAAATTTTGGATTTAATTTACAAATTTCAGACAACGGTTCATTTGAAATTTAAAAAACCTAATTTATACTAAAAAAAATTTAAAAACAAATAAAAAAATGCAAATAAATGATAAAAAGATGAGGAAATTGAAAAAAAATCATATTTGATCAGAAGTTTTGATAAAAAAGTGCTCCAAGAATAGGATATTAGATTCAAATCTGATATCGGATAGCTTTGAATCACAAAGCCCGTGGGTAAAAATGACCCACAAGCTATCACAGTGAGTATATAAAATACCCATAGGATCAGATATCCAATCGAATCAAATATCTGATACCTGAACCTTTTGCCAAGCCAATTGAATACAATGTATATTATATATTATATAATATATAATATATTTAATATATTATATAATATATAATATATTTAATATATTATATATAATATATATATTATATTATATATATTATATGATATATTATATAATATAAAATTTTAATAATATCGGATATCCGATATGCTGAGGATTATGCCATGGCTATAAGTACTAACATCCAAGCCAAGATCAAAGTCAACACGGATTTCTCGTGTTTTTGTGTGAGTGGAGAAGGCAATTTTTTTATATCGCCGCTTTTTGTCTCATCATGATCCTACACATACCCTTATATTTAAATCAAGTTGAGACTAAGTTATGGGAATTTCAAATGTGGTCCAAATTATAATATTTTTATAATGACACTTTAATACAGAGATGAATTTATTAGATTAAGGACATTTGGGATTATAAATAAAGTATCCATATCAAGTGAGTGCATGAAATTAAATACTTATCACATATTGATTGGATTATTTAAGTACTCTATTTAGAATACACACCATCAAGATTCACTTATTTTGTTTATCCATATTATAAGCATAATAAGTTATCATAGAAAAATCTCATTCTAATAAGTATCATTCAAATGAATGAAGATATAGAAACCAAAATGAAAGTAAATTTGAGGAGAGATATACAACTACAAATAAAAAACAAAATGATACGTAATTCCCTTCCTTTCATTCAATAAGCTATTGTGTGCCAAGAAGTGTGGTACCTGCAAGAGAGACACAAACCACTCAAACGCACCAATGAAACATTGCATTAGAGATTAGAATCAACAAAACAAGTTAGTCAATTAAAAACTCTCAAAATTGTCTCATTGTCCTCTATCTCTAAGGATCTTTCAAATCAAGGTGGCTCTTAGCTTGGAAGAGCACTTGATCTCTAGGATGACTACCTAAAGAATGAGAGGTATTGTGATAAAAGATCTAAATGGATGCAACTAAGATCTTAGTGATATGATATGGTGCAAATTGAGAGATTTAATGTGAGATTAAACTTAGCATGAGAATGATATGAAGATGCTATGGAACTAGCATGATATACTAAGACATGATATGCAAAAACATGATATAAAATCTATGCTATGATGCTTACTACAATGATCTCAAAGAGAGGATAAAATGCTAAATGCTATGTGACTATAGTGTAGATACATGTACACATGGATATTTAAAATGGAGGAAATGGGCTCTATTTATAGAATAATTGGTCAAATAAATGACCAAGATTGAATTGGCTTAAGAAGGGTCAAGATTGAAAGTTATCAATCCATGTGAGATTTTCAACCCAATCTCATGTTGACAAGTGTCACCATGAGGAGGCCTGAGAGGAAATTAAGTAAGCATTAGATGCTTATTAAGCTTGGGGGATTAACCTTAAGAGGATGAACCATTGGATAAAGATATTATCCAAGGATGAAGGCTATTTTCCAAGAGTTAAACTCTTGTGCAAAGTTGGAAGATGGTCAAAGGGACAAGCCATCATGGGTTAGCATGGTGAAGAGATGATGTCTTGTAAGAGCATTAAAGGCTCTTTGAAGACTTTGGAGGTTAACTTGTTGGAAGGTAGATAACCTTCAAGGATTTTGTAAAAGCCTTACAAGTTTGGAAGACTCAACAAGTTAACTTGTTGAAAAAGGTTAAGTCTTCAACACATTTTGCAGACTTTCCCTAAATTTGGAGAAGTGACTCCATCAATTTTAAGGATGTGACATAATTAGAGGAATTTATGCTAGTTAAGTGGGATTTGAGGACTTATAGAATAATTATTAGGAGGTTAATGGAAAATGTAGGAGAATGCAAGTGTGATAAATAGGAATTTCATTTAAAATAAAAAAGATTTATTTCAACTAAAATTAATGCAACTTGTATCTGTAGGAAGATGCAAGTGGGAGAAATTTATAAATAAATATTGATTTATTTATTTGTAGAAGGGATTTTAATTAAATGTAAATTCAATTTAAATGGTGGAAAGTGAATAAATATAATTGGTGCAGGGCACCTAACACTCCAAGCATGCAATTGTTTTTTCTTCTAAGTTTTGTGTGTTGTTTGTTATGATGTAATGGACCAACCATTTGGGACTCAATAGAGCCATGGTTGAGTTGTCCAAGTTTTTGATTGTGTCATTTGTGTTCAGGATGCTATCAACCTAGGAAGTTGTAATGCTAAAGTTGATCACATGAGTAGCACTCTGGATCATTGTCAACATGTGATAGGGGTCTATTATTTTGTGTTTAAGACTTCTAGGATGCTAAGGTTGATCACAGGAGTAGTACTCTGGATCATTGTCAACATGTGATAGGGGTCTATTATTTTGTGTTTAGGACTTCTAGGATGTTGGAGGGCCTTCAGGAGCCTTGAAATGCACTTGAATGCAAAGTTGCCTTGGAGGTGTCAAAAAGATGTAAAAGTTGCCGAGCAACATTTTGCAACTTTTTGCAAACGTTGCATTTTTTATGATTGGTGTTGCAAAGTTGGTTGAACCAACTAAATAAAAAACATATAAGCCAAAATATACTTCATTGTATGGGTTGGAGAATCTGGAATGAAAGAACAAGTTTGTGTTTTCAAGTAATCTTGGCTTTTCACCATTTTTGACAGTTTTTCCTTATTTTCATTACATTGTACGGTCCAGTACGAACTTGTCAGAGAAATATCATTGCAGGGCATGAGTGATTGTTGAGTGTAATTTACATCAAGGTATATTAGTATGTTTTTTTGTGTTTGGTTGCAGAGATCTCATTCATTCTCTTTAAGTAGGTGTAAAACCCTTGCAAAGTAAGGTTTAAGGGCAAAATGGCTCTAACCTGAGCATCCATTGATGGAACCTATTGAAATCAAGTGGAATTATAGCTTATTTTCTATACATATGATTATAGTAGGTTTTTTTTTTCTTGCAAGCCTTTGTGGAGGAGCTACAATGAAGCTCTAGGCTCACCACTAGGAGTTGGTGAGTTAGGACAACAAAAGATGTGCAAATTCTGAGCACATGTGGATTGGTGGAAGAGAAATGGACCCATGGTTGGAAAGCCCTCTAAGTTCCCTTCAAGAATCCTAAATTTTTTTGAGCAGATGTTTTGACTGGTGAAGGGTTTTAAATCCATCTTTCCAAGTCACCCGGGGAGGCTTAAACCCTTGAAATTAGTGCAGTATTGGAAACCCCATGTGCACGCATAACCCAGATGCAAATTTCCAATATTGTCTATAACTCTAAAAAGAGTACTCGAATCTACAATTTGTTTGTGGCCTTGTGTGGAAAGTTTTAAAACCAAGTCCTTAAAACTGCTAAGGGAGGGCTAATTGAATTAGGCCTATTTGAGCCTGGTGGAGCAAAAGAGAGGTTAGGAAACCTTAAGGATGGGTTTGAAGATTCCCAAACCCATCAAAGATATAAAAAACATAACATAAATGTATTTTGAACACCAAGAACCAATCAGTGTATAGTGATCCTTTGCAAAGGTGCTTGGAGCCTTAGGAGTGGAGTTGGAGATTGAGGTGGAACCCTCAATATGCAGTTAGTTGTCAAAACTCAAGTAGCTATACCTTGGAGGCAAGCCAAAATGGATCAAACCTTGGAGGCCTAGATAGAAAAACCCCTACCAAGTGTCATTGGATGGGCTTGAGGAGTTAGAGGTGTAGACATCTAAAAATGGTCAATGCTTGTGAAGTCATATTTTAACATTCGCGCATTGCCTTATTTTAGGGTTTTTGTGTTGCATTAACATTTATTCTATGTTGTGCACTTGGTATTTATCATTTGCGAGCATTGAGTCTCTCTTCTGCATTCTTCATTTGTCTTGCTTTCGAATTTGGTCTTGTCGATAACAATCTTCAGTCATGATTTTTGGTCGATGCTCATCCTTGTCCTCTTGTCGATTTTGCGATCGATTTGTCATCGATCGTTGTTCTTTTCAATCTTGTCATTTTGTGATCGATTTGTCATCGATCGTTGTCCTTTTTCAATCTTGTCATTTTGCAATCGATTTGTCATCGATCGTTGTCCTTTTTCAATCTTGTCATTTTGCGATCGATTTTTCATCGATCGTTGTCATTTTCAATTTTGCAATCAATTTGTCATCAATCATTGCCCTTTTCAATCGTGTCAATTTGGATCAATTAGTCATTGTTCCTCGTCAATTGGCGCCTATCAATTTGATCTCTTTGACAATCTTGGTCAATTTGTCAACCAATCTCAATCGTTTATCAGCATTGGTCCTTTGTCAGTCAGAATCATGATCAAATCAAATCGATATCAATTATCTTTTGTCAAGACCTAATTGTCGTCCTTGCATTTCTAATTCATCTTCTAGGTTTTTATTCATTTAATCTTGTTTGTCATTTTCCCTCTAGGATTAATAATTTATTTATCTATCCTAAGTCTTCTTGTCACAATTAAATATTTATTTAAATGGCTAATTAATTCCTCCTTTTTTAAATTAATGAATGAATGAAAAATTATTAATTAATTTACCTAATTTTCATCAATTTCCTAATTTCCAAGTCATTATTTCTAACCTAATTTTCTAATTTCTCCTAAATTCCTAAATGTCTATTTCTATTTCAAATTCTTGTCATAATTCTTGCATAGCAATTTGTCATAAATTGTCATAATCCTTGCATAGCAATTTGTCATACACTTGTCATAATTTTGCTATTCTTGATTTGAATTTCCTTTCAAATTTCTTCATGCTAATCTTTTCATCTCTCCAATTTGTCTATAAATTGGATGAATTTCTTCAATCAAAGGACCCCCGCTCGATCAATCAATCATGCTTCTAGTATTCTTACGCTGCCGTCTTGTCAATCTTTCTTTCATATTATGCTTATGCACTTGTAGGTGAGATCCACAAAACAAAGAAATTTGAAGGAGAAAGAAGGACAATGGAGAATCATAGAGGAGACATTCGCATTTGTGATGGTTTGCATTTGAATTGAATGTTTTATTTTCATATCTCTATTGATGTTTGTAGGTTTTCCTATCATTGCAATTGAGTTTTTGTGATTGAGCTAGGCTAATATCGATTTGCTTTGATGATTTCTGAATTCCTATCTACAAGAGGGTTGAGTAGAAAAGTAAACCAAGAAGGTGACTGGAACAAGCTTCAAGACTCTCTGCATCAGAGTGGTATTAGAGCCATTCTTTGAAAGATTTGGTGTATGTCAGATTGTGAAGAATCAGAAGCAAGTTCAATGCCTACAAATGCAATGAATCCAGAAGACATCCGACATATGGTGGCAGAGATGATAGAAGGATTGAAGGATGCAAAAGGAAGTAAAGGAACCAGAGATGTTAAGAAGGAGAAGGGGAAGGTTAAGACAAAATGGGGAGATGAGACAAATGAAGAAGTGGAAGATGGAGAGGAACAAGAAGCAGTAGGAATGCCTCAAGACCAAAAGTTATTCTTGGATGTAGTCAAATCCATCTCCAAAGATAACTTGGGTGGATTACCCACCTATGGAGGAAATCTTAATGGAGAAGAGTTGCTAGATTGGAAAGAGGCCCTAAATAATCACTTTGATTATAAGGAGGTAGCAGAGGAGAAAAGAGTCAATATGGCCAAGTCAAGATTGAGAGGGTTAGCATTGGTTTGGTGGAACATGATGCAAGAAGAAAGGGTACAAGAAGGTAAGAAGAAGATAACTTCATGGGAGCATATGAAGATAAGGCTTAAGGCTCAATTCCTACTAGGGGATTATGAATTTCAAATCCACAAGAGACTACAAAATCTGAAACAAAGGGAACTAGATGTCAATGCATACATTGAGGAATTCCACAAACTCAGTCTAAGGGCTAGGAAGCATGAGAGTGAAGTGGAGAAATTGGCCAGGTACATGAATGGCCTTAGACAAAACATACAAGATGAGATAAGTATCCTCACACCAGACACTGTTTATAAGTGTTTTTAGTTGGCCTTAAGGGCAAAGGAAAAGATCAAGAGGAGAAGTGAACAAAATCAGAAACATAGGGGTGGTAAGAATTTTAGAGGTAGAGGAACCTTTGGTAGAGGGCAGCATACATCAAGAAATGAAGAGCAAAAAATCCAAGAAGGTAGTGGGGACTCACAAAGAGGAACATTTAGAGGATCCATTAGAGGAAGGAGCAATTTTAGGGGTAGGTTTGGAAACTTAGGAAGAGGAAATACAGTCTTCACCGGTAGGTGCTACCAATGCAACCAAGTTGGTCATACCATGAGTAGGTGCCCGAGAAAAGCCTCAAGTTCATCAAACTCATACATGGGTGAAAGAAGGACTCAATTAGTGCAAGAGAAGGACACTCAAAGTGAGACCTCTCCAATCAGTAAGGCAGGGCTAGTGACACATGGATAAAACTTAATGATGAGAAGAACAATGCTCAAGATACCCCAAGCTCAAGAGCCACCATAGAGGAAAATTTTGTTTAGGACCACTTGTAAGTCACATGGGAAAATTTATAAGGTGATTGTGGATTCAAGTTCCATAGAGAATATTGTCTCAGTTGAAATGGCGGATAAGCTCAAACTGAAAATATTACCTCACCTCACTCCTTACAAGGTATCATGGCTCAACCGAGGTCAACATGTCTTAGTTGATGAACAAGCATGGGTGGACTTTGAAATTGGTGAGTATTAGGACAAACTCATGTGTGACATATTGCCTATGGATGCTTGTCATATGCTTTTGGGCCGTCCATGACAATATGATGTGAGAGACTATCATGATGGAGAAAAGAACAACTATCTCATCACCAAGAATGGAAAGAAGTACCAAATGGATCCATTACCTGATCTAAAGGAGGAAAATCAAGTAGGATCAAGTGTGATGCTTATGAGGGGTAAATAGTTCCTTAAGGTGTTAAAGCAAGAAGGTCAGTAGGGCCATGCTATAGTGTTGAAGCCTAGAGATGAAGCTAAGGCAGATCCAATGAGTGAAGTGCCACAAGAAGTGCAAGGGCTACTAAAGCAATATGCAGAAGCTATAGGAGATGATATGCCTGATTCCTTTCCTCCAATGAGAGATGTAAATCATCAAATAGACTTGATACTAGGGGCAAATCTGCCTAACAAAGCTGCCTATAAAATGACACCTAGTCAAAATGAAGAGATCGCCAAACAAGTGCAAGACCTCTTAGATAAAGGGTTTATTAAAAAGAGTTTTGAGTCCATGTGTTGTTCCTATTGTGTTAGTGCCTAAAAAAGGAGGAAAATGGAGGATGTGCACTGAATCAAGAGCAATCAATAAGATCACTATAAGGTACTGGTTTCTCATGCCAAGGATTGAGGACCTATTGGACAATCTAGGTGGAGAAAGCTACTTCAAAAAGGTGGACTTGAAGTCTAGTTATCATCAGATAAGAATTAGACCTAGTGATGAATGGAAGAGATCCTTTAGAACCAATCCAGGCCTATATGAGTGGTTGGTGATGCCATTTGGCCTCGCCAATGCACCTAGTACCTTCCAAAGGCTCATGAATGAAGTCTTGTTGAGTTTATTGGTAGATTTGTTATTGTGTATCTTGATGATATTTTGATCTATAGTAGGTCCAAGGAGGAACAACTCAAGCATGTGGAGATGGTCTTGAAGAAGTTGAAGGAGGCTCAACTCAAAATCAACCTTGAAAAATGTGAGTTATTGAAAATAGAGCTAGTTTACCTTAGTTTTGTTATTTCTCAAGGATGTTTAAAGATGGATCCAAGTAAAGTAGAAGCAATACTTAATTGGCCTACACCTAGGGGCATAAGTGATGTTAGAAGTTTTCATGGAATGGAATAATTTTATAGGAAGTTTGTGAGAAACTTTAGCCATGTTTGTGCTCCTATACTCAACACCATTAAAGGAGGGATTAAGTGTCACTTTACGTGGACATAGGAAGCCAATAAGGGGTTTGAAATGTTGAAAGCTAAGATAGCAGAGCTGCCAGCCCTTAGATTTCCTGATTTCAATCAATTGTTTACAGTAGAATGTGATGCTAGCCAAAGGGCAATAGGGGCAATTTTAATCCAAGAGGGTCACCCTATAGCCTTCTTCTCAAAGAAGTTAAATGAAGCTAAGCAAAGGTAATCCACATATGAATTGGAGTTGTATGAAATGGTACAAGCATTGAAGAAGTGGTGTCATTACTTGCTGCCCAAAGAGTTTGTAGTTTTCACTAACAACCATGCCTTTAGTTTCCTCAATGGGAAAGAGAAGTTGAACTAGAGACACCTAAAGTGGGTTGAATACCTACAATCCTACACCTTCACTATTAAGCACAAAAAGGGCACAACAAACAAGGTAGTTGATGCACTAAGTAGGAGAGTCATGACTATACAGGAGATACAATTGCAAAGTGTGGGTTTGAGTGAGTTAAAAGACCTCTACAAGGATGATAAGGATTCTGCAGAGATATATAGTGTTTGTTCTGATTTCTCTAACACCTCTCATGTCTCTTATTCAGAATATATGATACAAGAGGGTTTGTTGTTCAAAGGACATCTTCTTTACATACCCCAATGCTCTATGAGACAAAATATTATCCAAGAAAAGCATCAAGAAGGTCTAGGAGGTCATTTTGGCATAGATAAGACTTTGGAGCAGGTTGGTAGGTTTTACTATTGGCCCAAGTTGCAATCAGAAGTGAGAAGGTTTGTAGAGCAATGTACAATCTGCCAAAGAGAAAAAAGATCATCAACTAATGCAAGTCTATATCAACCTTTGGTTATACCTCAGAGGCCTTGGGAATGTTTGAGCATGGATTTTGTGTTAGGCTTGCCAAGAACTCCAAGGGGATTTGATAGTGTGTATGTGGTGGTAGATAGGTTTAGAAAAATGGCACATTTTATACCTTGCAAGAGCACCAATGATTCCACCTATATTGCAGGCCTCTTCTTCAAAGAGATAGTCAAAATTCATGGTCTTCCAATCAACATAGTTAGTGATAGAGATGTGAAGTTTCTATGCCACTTTTGGAGGACACTTTGGAGAAAGTTGGGCACTAAATTATCCTTTTCATCTGCCTATCATCCTCAATCTAATGGCTAGATAGAGGTAGTCAATAGATCATTGGGTAATTTTTTGAGATGTCTTAAAAAACAACATGGGTAGACTTGGGATTTAGTACTCGGTCAGGCAGAATATGCATACAATGACTCAGTGAACTGAAGCACATGTAAAAGTCCCTTTGAGATAGTGTATGGATTTCATCCTAGGGGCATATTAGAGCTTAGAGATCTCAGTTATATGACACCTAAGAGTGCACAAGGTGATAATTTTGTAGAAGGCATCAAGGAAGTGCATGATAAGGTAAGGCAAACCCTACAACAAAAGTCCGAGTAGTATAAGGTGAAGGCTGATAAAACAAGAAGGAATGTACAATTTAAAGTTGGAGACTTAGTACTAGCATACCTAAGGAAGGTGAGACTTCCAAAATGGCAGCCTACCAAGCTAATGATGAAGAAGATTGGACCTCTCAAGGTGGTGCACAAATATGGACAAAATGCATATGAAGTTGAACTCCCTCCCACCTTGGGTATTTCTCCTATCTTTAATGTATGTGATCTCTATCCACACAAGGGAGAGTCACCCATAGATTAGTTGGACATATCATCATAGGTTAATGAAGATTGGGCAAGGGATTTGCCACCTAGCCAACCGGTCAAGTTGGAAAGTATCTTGGACACCAAGGTAGTAAAGAAGACAAGGAAAGGAGTCTACAAGCATTATCTTCTCAAGTGGGAAGGGTTACCTGATTCAGATGCTATGTGGATGTTAGAATCAGATATACTTCAACATGGAGTGGAGATTGCAGACCTCTTAACTCAAGAGACTTGAGTTCTTTGTCCCAGGGGAGTATGGTGCAGGGAACCTAACACTCCAAGCATACAATTTTGTTTTCTTCTAAGTTTTGTGTGTTGTCTTTTATGATGTAATAATGGACCAACCATTTGGGACTCAGTAGAGCCATGGTTGAGTTGTCCAAGTTTTTGATTGTGTCATTTATGTTTAGGATTCTATCAACCTAGGAAGTTGTAATGCTAAGCTTGATCACAGGAGTAGTACTTTGGATCATTGTGAACATGTGATAGGGGTCTATTATTTTGTGTTTAGGACTTCTAGGATGCTAAGGTTGATCACAAGAGTAGTACTTTGGATGAATGTCAGCATGTGATAGGGGTCTATTATTTTGTGTTTAGGACTTATAGGATGTTGGAGGGCCTTCAGGAGCCTTGAAATGCACTTGAATGCAAAGTTGCATCTCAGGTGTCAAAAAGATATAAAAGTTGTTGAGCAACATTTTGCAACTTTTTGCAAAAGTTGCATTTTTGATGATTGGCATTGAAAAGTTGGTTGAACCAACTAAAACAACATCATAGAAGCCAAAATCTACTTCATTGTACGGGTTGGAAATCTAGAATGAAAGAACAAGTTTGTGTTTTCAAGTAATCTTGGCTTTTCACCATTTTTGACAATTTTTCCTTATTTTCATTGCATTGTACGGTCTAGTACAAACTTGTCAGAGAAATATCATTGTAGGGAATGAGTGATTGTTGAGTGTACTTTCCAGCAAGGTAGATTAGTAATTTTGTTTGTGTTTGGTTGCAGAGATCTCATTCATTCTCAGTAACTAGGTGTAAAACCCTTGCAAAGTAGGGTTTAAGAGAAAAATGGCTCTAACCTGAGCATCCATTGATGGCACCTATTGAAATCAAGTGGAATTATATGTTAGGTTCTGTACATATGATTAGAGTAGGTTTTTTTGTCTTGTAGGCCTTTGTGGAGGAGCTACAATGAAGCCCTAGACTCACCGCTAGGAGTTGGTGAGTTAGGATAGCAGAAGATGTGCAAATTCTGAGCACATGTGGATTGGTGGAAGAGAAATGGACCCATGGTTGGAAATCCCTCTGAGTTCCCTTAAAGAATGCTCAATTTATTTGAGCAGATGTTTTGACTGGCGAAGGGTTTTAAATCCATCTTTCCAAGTCACCTGGGGAGGCTTAAACCCTTGAAACTAGTGCAGTATTGGAAACCCCATGTGTATGGATAAACCAAATGCAATTTTCCAATATTGTCTATAACTCTGAAAAGGGTACTCGAATCTACAATTTTTTTGTGGCCTTGTGTGGAAAGTTTTTAAACCAAGTCCTTAAAACCGCTAAGGGAAGGCTAATTGAATTAGGCCTATTTGAGCCCGGTGGAGCCAAAGAGAGGTTAGGAAACCTTATCGATGGGTTTGAAGATGCCCAAACCCTTCAAAGACATAAAAAACATAATGTAAATGCATTTTGAACACCAAGAACCAATTAGTGTATAGTGATCCTTTGTAGAGGTGCTTGGAGCCTTAGGAGTGGAGTTGGAGATTGAGGTGGAACCCTCAATAGGCAGTTAGTTGTCAAAAGTCAAGTGGCTATACCTTGGAGGCAAGCCAAAATGGATCAGACCTTGGAGGCCTAGATAGAAAAACCCCTACCAAGTGCCATTGGATGGGTTTGAGGAGTTAGAGGGTTGACTAGACAAGTAAACCAAGAAGGTGATTGGAACAAGCTTGAAGACTCTCTGTATCAATAATTTATTCACTTAATAGAAGAAAGGGGATATCAATTAAATGTTTAATTTAATTAATGGCTGAAAATAGAAGAAAAGGGTACATTAATTAAACTAAGGTTTAATTAGTAGGTGCATAAATGATAATTAAACAAATAAAATTCATTTAATTAGGTGTGCAGGTTTTACGTGTCTACAACTATTACATATATATAGGAGTGTTATCTCCTAAATTATAGAACTAGTATAACCTCCTATAACCATTTATTTCTATAGACAAGTTGTTCTAACAACTTGAGTATTACAATCTTGTACAATATTTCTTCACACATAATATTCTAATATTTAAACTAACACACCATAACAAGTAGTAGAATATTCAACCACCCATAATTACGTGAGTTGTTATTACAACTCACTTTACCTTACACCACATTATTATTTTAATGCATGTGAACACTACTTCCTAACCTCCCCCCCTCAATGTGAACATGGTAAGAAATCACACCCTTCATCTGCAGTAAGCTCAACTCTCATGATGTTGATTTAAAATGAAAGACACCTCCTATCAACCTTTCATGGTTTTCACATAGGCTTACCACAAACCTAGACATGAATAGGAACCCACCAATTGTCCACCTCATGTGGTTTTTTGGATCCTCCCAAAAACCCTTTCAAGATCCATGAGCTCACAAGTTACTTTGGTGCTTTTGTTCACTACTATGCTTATACATTAGGGAAGTTATATAGAAATCAACATACATATCACAAATATGAAAAACATATTCCATAAGAACACAATATTCTTAGCTGTAGTCACGGTTATTGACAATTGTCACTCGATCTCGAATATTATAGACAACCGCCACTGCCACTGAAAGCTACCCTTGACTTTAGTCATTTTGGCACGAAATGGGAATGAAACATTGGCTATTATTCCCCCCCACAATGTGAAATTTCCACTTATTCACACAACTAGAAACACTGAAAAAATCATAGAAAATGAAATACCACTAGAGCTAATAAGCAGCCCCATTGTTGGTGACTGATGAGAGGATGTTGATTGACCTCCTTCCTCCATTGCCTCCTGCCTCCAATTATCTATTGCTAGCTCAGCTGAATTTGACTATGAGACTCGCATATACAAACCTTAATCAAACATCGGCCACCACCAAAAATGCGTTCGTAAGGCAATTATTTATTTATTTATTTATTTTGACTTTGATGACATAATAATAATGACAATTTTATAAATATTATGAAATGAATCAAAGTCTAAACCTACAAACAAGTCAAGAGACTGCATTAAAAACAAAGATTGAAAAAAACTAAATTCTATGGCTCGATCTAAGACGCCAAGGAAGAAAATTAAAGGAGATGAGCTTTGTGATCCTACACTGATACAAACATGTGAGACACAAATTGCACCCTCAACACACTTGAGGTGGCCTTCACCTTCACTTCAAAAAAAATTCGGCAGCTTTGAGGAATAAAAAACGATGTTCACTCCTTCACCATGTATCAAAAAATAAAATATGTAGCTTCCAAAGCTTGAATAACCACATACTCTGATCCAAGCATTGATCAACAATGGCAAAAATTCATACCAGAACTGCTAAGATCTAGAATGAAATTACAAAGAAGCGACTCGATCAATAAAAATAATGAAAGTCCTCCTCCAAGCAAAGATCATAACAAATAGAATCTGCCTTGCACAATGACGACGAATGAGATGAAAGTGAAAGACCCACAACCACCAAATACGATGAGAACCAGGTCAAAATAAATGATTCAATCCACTACAATTGCAGAATGCTACAAATCACCAAACAATGCAAGCCATTAAAAATTATTATCAACTAAATTTTTGAGAATAAGAGACATTACATAATGTAGAATGAGTAGCACTTGCACCAAAAGGAGGAGGTGCAAGGGTTACGCCGATAGTAAGATATAGATGAACTACTTGAGATAAGGAGGTTTTTATCACATTCATTATTAGAGAAGAGTAAAAAATTGTAAAAATTAAAAACTGTGTTTAATAATAATAACTAAATAGAAGGGAATGGTTAATTCATACGTGTCACATAAACAATTTGACATTAGACTTAATCACTCTTTCAAAGGCTATTCAAGATTCTTTTCTTATTCCCTAAATTACTTTCTATAAAATAAGATAATTCTTAAGTCATTAAAATAACCTCTAGGTAAGTAAATATAAAACAAATCTACCATAACTCTAACCTAAGCTTTATCTTATTATAAAAACCTTAATTTTAACCAACTCTTCAAACTATCCTTAAGCTAACTACAACTTTTTAAAATATTTTTTAAACTACATTTATTAAGGAGATAATTATCTACATTATTATTTAGTCAAAATAAAATAATAAGACAAATTTAATATTATATTGTAATATTATTATTTGAATAGTATAATTATATTATCATTATCATATAACTAATACTACATTTTTATTATACTATCTTATATTATTATTATTTGGCCTAGTTTTTATAATTCTATACTTAAAACAATTCTAAAAAGTTACGCACTTTATTCCTAATATAACATTTTAATTTATAAATTCATGACTTTTAAAAATTAACTATTTTAACTTATCCATTTTTTAATATATTCATTTATCCCATATTAAAATATTAAAACTTACAATATATTTCTCTTGTGAAAGTATCATAAATAGCCTTGATAAATAATTTTTCCCTGTATAAATCTTAAATTCAATTTATTTTTTATGGACATTTCAAATTACATTCAACAATGAATATTAATACAATATAATTTTTAATAGATTTAAATTATTTAATAAAATGTCTATGCGTAATATATTTTTTGTGTCCACGTTCAACAAAAAATATTAATGCAATAAATTTTAAATATAGTTATATTAAAATAAAATACATTTATTCATAATTTATTATTTTATGAATGTTTGAAATCACATTCAACAATAAATACTATACTCCCACATAAGATGTGTTGATATAACAAAAACAATACCAGAAAAATCTATATTTCTATTAACAAATCTAATGTATTTTCCTACTTCACCTTAATATTTGAATTTTCTATAAGATTTAAGTACTTTAAATTCATAAAATAACATTTTAATTTATCATTGAGGGCCTAATGCGGGTACCTGATGTTTTGGGGGCCTGATGCTTCACAACCCACTGAGACTCAAATGAAAGTGACCTTGGACAATATCATTGAGGCGTTGGAGCCCGGTACTATTTCGGCCTCTGACCTGGAAGCCCGAAAAAATGATGTGGGTACCTTGGATGGTGCTGGTAAAGAAAGATAAATAGATAAAAACAAGAAGAAAAAGAAAAAGGACAAGGACATGGAATCCAAGGAAGATGAGAACATTGAACCCATGGACCCTAAAGTGGGTGAGCTATAGACCCTTTGCATTGACAACCCAGGTCTGGATGAAAATTCAGAGATTGAATGAGAAAATCCGGACAATTAACAATAGGTTGGATGCAAAAAAAAAGAAACAAGTCAGCATCAACAAGTTATGTATTCGGGTTCTGCACAGTTCAACATTGACACTTTCTCTTCTTCACGACAGAACTACTAAAGAAGAAGCCAACAAACAAGTTGTTAGGGAACTATACAAGTTCCTTTCTGAAGACTGGGAGAAGATCATAGACATGATAGGGGCGCGTAAACCGACCCCTTAGTTCTTAGGTCTTATTTTTCTGGTTTTTTATTATCGGGGTATGCCCTTGGGTATGTGCACAAAGATGGTGGTCAGAAAAGTGGACACCACCCAAAAAAAACATGGAAAAACAAGCAGTGCGTACGCGGTTATAAAATTTGAAATCACCACGTATGGGCTTAGGTCTGTTGTTCTCGAGCCTAGAAAAGGTAGCGCATACGCGCTAATAAGCCCTAAAGGACCGCATATGTGGTACTTGTCCAAAAAAGTTTTAAAAACAAGCTGGGTCTTACTTTCCCACATCAGTCACATTTTTTCCTCATTTTCTCTGCCAAACTGCGAACAGGGTGCCTCATTTCTCCTCCAAACCGCGAACGGGGTGCCTCATTTCTCCTCCAGACACTATGGATCAAGGTTAGTTTTTGTCTTTATTTCTAGTTTGTTCAATTTATTTTACGTTTTGAATTTAATTTCATTAATTTTGATTAGGTTTTTTCATTTTTTGTTTCAAAAACCAGATTTTGATAATCCACAATAAGAACAACAAAATGCACCTCCTGAAAACCCACAAGATACACCCCCAATTCCTCTTTTTGACCACACACCCGAAACACGGGAGCAATTAATTAATCAATTAGGGCAAAATACGTCTAAAATCAATAGATTGATTGATAAATTGAAAACATCCGAACTTGAGCATCATAAATCCCTCGCCACTAGCCTAGAAACATTAGCTAGTGGTTCCATAGTTGTTTCCCCACAAATTACAAAATGGGGAAACTTTAGGGATAGGTGTCATCAATACTATGCTGATGGGTTATCATATGAGTAAACAACAAATATGTGCCCTTTTTGTTGATCCTAAAATTGGTCAGTCGTTACCTCTTAATGCAAAGAGGTTTCCCATACATTGGTGTACCAATGTGTAGATGAATAATCTTTTTTGGCAGAGGTGGTGGATGGTCTTTGATGATCCACCTTGTAATAATTATGAGGTGCCATTGTATTTTTTGAGAAAAGTATACTGTGAGTTTGTGCTCAATGTGCGACCAAAGTATTTTGACATGAGAGAGTTCCATGGTAGAGGTGGTGACTCTGCAAGATAGACCTGGAGCCCGTAGGCGAGTAGCCCTGGAGAGTCGTCGCCCCCTAGCACCCAAACCCAAGGTGCATCAGGTTGTCCCAGTAGAGCTGAAAGAGTCGATGGAGCTACAGACTCTTCAGGTAGCCACAACATTGACTGGTCCCATCATCCAGCATGGGGCATCATTATCGCACCCTATTGTACTGGATGATGAGCCATTAGTTGCTCCAAGTGGCAATAGAGAGCCCATTTTAGTATATGTGTGTCAGTTTCTTGGGGATATGCTCGGGGATAGATGATGTGGCCAGTGCAGATGGATCCACATCTCATCCATGCACGATTTACGGGAGTAGATGTCAGGCCTGCACAGCTGAGGATTTCACGCTGACAGATGAGTTGATGGACATGGTGTTTGCCTATCAGCGACAGACACAAGTGTGTTGATTTGAATTCATAGCATTTTATTTATCAGTCACTTTAAATTTGTAATTACATAAATGAATTTTCATTTATACATCGATTTAAATTGAGACAAATAATATGCATTTTAGGATGCAGCAACAGTATCCCATACTCCTCCCACTTACTACAGCTGCAACTTCGATGCCTGAGGTATAAATTTTGTAACATGTTAAAATAGAATAGTGTACTTTGAATTCAAAAATATTACAAGATATACTAACTATCTTTAATGCTTGGTCCAATTTTTGGTTTGTAGGTGTTGACAGGGGACCAAATGTCCTAGATTGATGACATCACGCTCTTAGCGATCGATTTTGGCCTACAAGGCTATACGGTATCATATTTTGTACAACCCTTTTTATGTATTGTTTTGATGGAATATGCAAGTAATCTCATTTTACATTTAATATATTATCTGTACTAATATCTCATGTTAATTTTGTTTTTTTAGGGTGCCCCCTTCACGTCTAGGCCTTGTCCTACGAAAAAGAATTCCTCGAAGACACCAAAATGTGGAAGAAGGTAATTGAACACATTTTTAGTTGTACAATTGTTTGAAAATGTTGAAATCAAGTATTAGCTAGGGTTTGTAGATTGATTAGTGGTTTTTGTCTATTTTACATGTTCAATGGTCATTGAGCTATGTGGATTTGTTGAATGCACCTGATTCGCCCGTGGATCAAGAGAGGGCGAAGGTATGTATCTCTACTTTATTTTCTTGATTTCATGATTATATGCATGCGTACATGTGAATTTGTGATATATTATAATATTATAATTTTTTCATACAGGAAATATCCATCGAAGTTTCATCAATTGTGAGCCCTCCTCCATGCACTGGAGAAGCATCTCAGGATCCGATACACCTTTGTTTGATATATTACATTAATTGTTTTTTAACCTACAATACTTATCATTATATTAATTGTATTTAATCTTTGATCATTTTTTGTATACGTAATAGCGACAGTTTCTCCATTGATGCTGAGCCATCCTTAGTCCATTGGAGAAGCATCTTAGGCACGTGTATGTCATTGTTCTCTATATTATAACTTTTAAGTGTTTTTGATATATTTCTGTTAGTACATTGTATTAATTGCATATTTAATCTACAATAGATCCCTTCGCGGTACAACCATAACGTGGATCATTTTAAGTATGTCTTCAAGAAAACTCCTAAGAGTGACAAGGAGAGGAGAGTGAAGACATTAGCTCCTAGATCGGCCGATGAGGTAATCTACATTTCAATTGCAAAGGAATTATAGTTAAATGGATAATTATGTTGTTAATTGTGAACTATTTTCTACAAAAGAATTCTAACTTGGCTTTTGAATTATGGTTTTGAAACCTGTTAGGCCCAATATGGAAAGCTAATGTACTGAGAGGGGAGGGGTGAATCAGTACTTCAAAACATTTCTTCAATAATAACTTTACTGTTATGCATAAACCAAATAGTGCAGTAACATAATATAAACTAAAACAAATAGATAACAATCATACATGATTCACTCCATAACACATATATTTTGGTTACGCAGAAACTCTTGGTTAGAGAGAAAAACTGCGGTGGGGATGGCACCCACAACTTCACTACTGCAATAATAAAGATTGCTTGGTTAGAGCTACATGTTTAGCTATTTCTGAGAGCTTACCCTGTTAAGAGTATCAAAATTTGTTAGATCTACCTTGCTAAAGGATTTTACAACACTTAATCTAAATGTTGCACCTGGTTAGAGGCTTTACAATTTATAGACTTGATTAGAGTCTTTTACCCTGTTGAAGGTTTTCTCTTACAACTTCAAAATATTACAATAAAATCATTACAAATATCTGCAACTTTACATTTGGAATGTTATAGCAGATTCTATGTGCTTAGAATAAGATTACCTTGCTTATAGCATACCTCGGTAACCCATATAGTAACTCGGTAAACCCTTTTGTTTACTCTGTTCTTTGACTATTCTCTGAAATCCTTCTCGGTGACCTCTATGTCTCTGTAACAGTCATAACACGTGGTGCTTTCACATGTCTTGCTTTGTATATTTCTATATCTTCTTTTCTATCATGCTACATGTATATATCTGATCTTAATCCATGTTGTATAAATAGATCTCTTATGTCGGTGAACCATTCATTGCTTCGATCTTACAAATATATTTTATCAAATGAATAACCATGCAAAATATTTCATTGGTTAGATGACCTCAAAATCATACACAATCTTTAAGTGCAATTTCCGAAGTGATAACGGTTCTATGTGCCTCGATCTTGTAACACGTTTTCATATGTATGTCCAGGTTCAATGAATCTGGTAACACATTTCACTCAGTGTATATCAACTCGGTGTGTCATCTTTACTGCTCGGTAGGCATGGAATGATACTCAGTAGACAGCTCGGTGTAGACTATGCTCTAAGACTACTTTCTTCTATAATTGACTGGACTGTGCATATCGACTGAATATTTTGGTAGTAGTAACCGACTAGAGTATATAGAATAACTTTGAACATAAAACTAATGGCAACTTGATAAGTAGTAACAATCTCCCCTTTTTACATTAGTTGAGATGTTTGACAAAAACTACTTTCAAAGTTATAACTCAATAATCTATATACTTGCAAAATTTGACTATACTGATAGTATATACAATAGTTAATGAAATAGTAAATCCAGATATACTCCCCTTATTGATATACTGTACAAAACTTCTGATTTTTTGCATGCTCGGTGATCAATGTTCTGTGTGTTGCACTTGTTCTTTGCTTATTGTTCTGTTCACTGCACTTGGATACTCTTCTCACTCTTCTCGGTATACTCCCCCTGTATACTACACTCCTTGATACTATACTTTGATACTTTGAATACTATATCACTCCCCCAATACTGTATCACTCCCCCTTTTTGACAAACATCAAAATTTAGTTACCATTCCGTGGTGGCAATTGGTCAAAAATGGATTTGTACTTGGTCCATGCTTCGGTGAGAGTGATAGAGAGGGCATCCTTTACACTATCCATTAAAGAATTATGCGCTTGAATATCAGCCAATAATGATATTAAGCCATATAGAGTGCTTCCCTCTGGTGCAGTAGAAAAGTATGTGGCTCGGTTGATCTGTTCTTGGACGGACGAAAGATGAGGAAGGAATAATGTCTAAAGTGTCATTATGTCCATCTTGATCTTGTGTTCATCATTTCTGAGGTCCAATTGTTGAGCCATGAGCTGTTGTAGCTTCGTATAGAAATTTTGAACTGAATTTGGCTCTGTGGTCAACTTATTTGAGAGATCGGTGATCTCTTTCTCAATTGCCTCTGTTTTATTTTTGATGTCTTTAATGAATAAAGAAAATGTAAAGAGTTTCTAAAATAAATAAAGAATGTGCTTGAGTTGAGGAGTCAACTCAACAATAAATTTGACAAGATTAACTTTGCCAATAGCTATAGCTTTTTGTACCTCTTCTATCATTTTTGCAATGAGCTCCTTGTCTTTTAGCTTGCTCAAATATTCCGATGCATCTACTCCAGATGTCTCTATCTTTGTTAGGAGTTCATCCAGTTGAATGTGGATGGTTGCATCTATTGACACTGTAGCTTCAGGTAGCATATCTATTAAGAGTTCTTTCACCTTCTGAAGTACTTTATTCTTCTTTTGAATCGTCATTTGCTTCTCTTGTTCGGCCTTTGCTTTGCATAGTTCATCGAAATCAATGAGTGCTTGCCCCTTTAATTTTGATATGTCTACATTGGGCAACACTATTGGTTTTGACAAATCAACTTTAAAACTATGCTTTTTCATCTTATTTTCTTTACCTTTCACCAATGGAACTAAGACAATGGCTTGTGAGGCTTGATGACCCTCGATAGGTTGCTCGGTAGAGGCAACACTTTGGTCGGTTTCTTTAGCCTCTGTAGAGTCCTTTGGTGTCTCAGTACTTGGTGTCTCAGTGTCAACATTTTCAGTGCTAGAAGATGATTGAGACGTCTGTTCTTGAGTAGTACCTTCTCCTGCTATAGACTTGTGACCTTCGGTGCCTTGATTCGTATCCTGAGGGGTTTTGGTTGAGACAGGTTGATTGATCGGTGGATAAGGTTGAACTTGTTCCAAGACTGATTCACTGGATACAAGTTTTGCATATGCATTGCCTTCTATCATTTCCTATTCTGGTTCCTCTGTATCCATGATATCTTCATCTATTTGAATGGTGTCAGCAGGGTCTTGCTTGGGAACATCAGGATCTTGCTCGGTGACATCAACAATTTCAACTTCAGCTTGCTCACTAGCATCCTTGATTTTAAATATTTCTTGCCACTTTGCTTTTGTCTCATTTTCTACTTCAATATACAACCCATTCATCAGTTTCAAGGCTCTTTGTTTGATGAGAAACTTTGAGTTGTAGGTTCTCAGATGTTCTTTTATTTCAGCTACTGACATGTTAGGAAAGAGACGTACGAGACTTCTTTCTTTGATTTGTTTCTCTGAGTCCATTGCTACTTCCACCTATTGTCAATATGTAAATATAACTCATTTGGAAGTGACTTAGATAGTTCCAATGGAGCTAACCGGAATTTTAGAAGTGTGCAGATGACAGCTTCTTCAATTTGTCTCTTTTCATCATTATTTCTGGTTTCATACTTGACATATCTAAATGATCCAAATCCACCATATTCTTTCAAATTAGCACATAAATTTTCAACACTATGTACATTTACCTTCTTGCTCTTGACAATCTAAAATTTGCTTGCATCCTTAGATTCGGTGTCACTAGACTGTTTTGCCAAAATGAGTCTCCGAGTAGTTTTCTTGTAAGTTTTTGTTACCTTAGGAATAGTAACACTCTTTGCTTTCTTACTTGGTGAGGCTGCAGATGCTCTAGTGTTAGGTCACTTTGCTGGTGGAGTCAGCGAGACCTTTGATGTGTCTTGTTTCTTTCTTTTCAACACTTTTCCCTTAGGCAATTTGGTGCTTAATGTTATGGCTGCCTCTTGGGCTTCAGATTCTTCTTTGGTAATGGCTAAAGTGCCTTTGATAGGGGTGGAGGAAGAGTCTTCTCCGAATTTCTCCGATAATGCCTAAATCATCTTTGTTGCCTTTCTTGTAGCTTTGGGTACTACAATGCTCATTTTTACTTTTTCCTTCACTTGTTCATAGGTTCCATACCTTAGCTCAGTAGCATGTCTTGGCAATGTAAGAAATGCATCAATTTGCTATTGTGTGATGTCAAGATCAATCTCGTAACCCATCGGTGACAAAGATTGAGTTCTTGGTTCCACAGCATTCACATAACAGTAATCAGTGTCAACTTAAAAACATATGTCATTTTTGTATTTCTTCACTAGCTGGGGTGGAATCTGGTACTTGTTATGCATTTTCTCTTGAAACTTACTAAAGTAATCATCCATAATATCATTAAAATTATCACCTAACTTCTTGATGAAGTCATTAATCTGATGGGTGATTGGTCGGTGTAGTTCCCAAACAACTTTACCGACTGATGGAAAGAATTTTTCAAAATAGAAAAACATGCATACAAGTAATGATCCAAACTTTAGTGTATTAGCTGAGTTGTTCTTCTTCGGCTTCCTGATGGTGTTCAGATTCTCAAATAGGTTTTTCAGCAACACCTCACAAAGATCAATTTTCATTCCCTTTTTTCACAATTTTGTATGCTAGGTCTACTGCTGCACAGGGTACACTGTTTTCCCTTGCCGATTGGAAGAAACAGTAGCCTATTACTCTAATGGCAAATTTTAGTTCTTCATCTGTGACATTGTTCAATTTTAGTCCTCTGCAATCTGATTCCACTCTAGTTAAACTGATCAATTCCTTTTGTGATATCATCTTTTGGGCTCGAGCATGATCATAAATAGGGTAACCGGTAATCAGATGAATGATTTCCTTGGTAATCTTAAACGGTTTCTCTTCTAGCCACATGAAATCATCGTGGACTCTGCTCAAAACAAACTTGACCCACTGGGGTTTGAACACATGGGGATAGGTTAGGGCTTCAGTTAATCCCTTGATCTTAATGTGCTCATACTTGCTATTCAATTTACCATCTGTGCATAATTCATCATAGGTGTCTTTGATTTCAACATGATTGAGTTCTTCAACACGACATTTGGTGAAGAATCTCACATCCTCGACTAACAACACTCTATCCGGGATGAGTGAAAATGCGGTTTTGTCATCCGGTTCAGATGCAACTTTGAGAGTTAACGAGTATTTTAGTAAGGGCTTCTCAACATTCTTGACAACAATGGGATCTTGGATCTTAGGTGTCATTTGTAGATTTCAGATTAAAAAAAAAACTAACAAAATATCCTTAGGGTTTCAGGATTTTCAAACGGCAGACGCTTCACACTTAGTAGATAATAGCAACTTGATAAGATCGGTAAACCAGCTTAACAATGCGTTGAGATTGATGTAAATACCTTGAATTTTCTTTGTAGGAGGTTTGATTGCCTTAGATTCACTTTGCTCTCCTCTCTCAAAAACTTGGTAAGTAAAAATGACCACGAAAATGCTTTAAGTACATAATATGCCTTATCGAGCTCCATGCGGGTTAGGTCAAAAACATTAAATGCACTTGGTTCCACTAAACTTTCTTTCCTTTTTTTTTGCTTTAACCGAGTAACCAAACTTCCTTCATTTACCAACTTGATAGGTTTCCTATATAGTGCTCCAAAAGACTTTGATAGAATTTCAAATTTACTAATACATCTTTAACTATGCAGATTTTGAATTAAGTACATAATAGAATAGGAACTGTTAAGATTTAACCTTGAGAGAATGCAGTCCCTTCATACCTTTACCGATTAATTTGGAATAGGTGCACCTAACTCCAGTAGGTAAGGTGCTTTCTTTATTTGACACAATTTCCTTCTTTTTCCAAATCATCTTTAATTTGTCTTTTATTTCCTCAGTGTCTTTCTAGGTTGATCTCTGCAATCTCTAGCCAAGTGTCCAACTTTGTGACAATGAAAACATGCCATACTAGGATTTCTCCATGATCTTCGGTTGTTCATCCCAAACCTTATAAAGCAGTTGGCACTTATATGTCCATATCTTCCACAACATTCACACCATATCCTTGTATTGTAATCCCATGGTACTGCAGAATACTATCGGTAAGGATTTGTGTGACATCGGTAACCTCTAGCATTTGCTCAGTGTGCAGACCACATGTAGTTCTTTTGCTTAAACCAACACTTCTCGGTACTATGTCCATATCTATTGCAGTTTTTACAAAACCCATTGAATTTTTCCTTCTGATAATTGTTAATAGACTTTGTCTTACATTGATTAGATGTGTGACCATATTAATTGCAGATGTAACAATAACCATTGAACTTAGTGACATTCAGTTGCTTACCTTTTCTGATTTGGCACATGTTGGCAGTGTGACCTTTATTTCCATAGTATTTGCAAATAGGCTTCTTTCTTTTGATGTTATTCTTGATTCCAGCTTGCTTTGATGATTCTCCTCTCTCGACGGTATGAATTCCCTTCTCGGTAGAGTCTTTTCCTTTGTAACCAAGTCCTGCATCTTTGTTGGGTCTTCTTGTATTCAGTTGCTCATCCAACATCTTTGATGCTTCATGACTCTTCTTCAGTGTTTCTTTGGATTTCTTCTTTGTTTCAAGTTCATTGGTCAACCTTGATACTTCAAGTTTCAATGCTTGATTCTCACCATCTTTCAGATTTGCTTCATGATGTGCATAACCTAGTTGATCTGACAGGTTTTTTTGAATTCCAGTCATCCTTGTGATTTCATCATTCTTATTAGATACTAAGACTTCAAGATGTTATTTCTCTCTTTCTAGATCTCTTACTTTATCCTTGGTTGTCCTCAATGCATCAAGATTTTCAGTCATCTGTGTGCTAAAATGTTCATGTTCTCTTTTCATAGCTTTTAGTTGATCAACCAGTGCTTTGTTCTTTTCTTTCAATACTCCAATAATTTCTTCAGTCTCTTCAGATATACTATTTTCAGATGATGTCTCAATTTGTTCCACTAACTCTTGAGAGTCCTGCAAACCATTAGATAATCTTCTTCTCACTTCAGAGTTTTTTACATTTGCCTTTGCATGTCTACAATCATTTGATTAGCATGATCCAGCTCTTCTTGCAGATGCACAATCCTCTGAGATTGTTTATAGCCTTCCATTGATAAGATCTTTCTCTTTAGGTTGTTAAACCCTTTTCCAAGATTGAAGCTCTGATACCAATTGTTAGGCCCAATATGGAAAGCTAATGTACTGAGAGGGGAGGGGTGAGTCAATACTTCAAAAAATTTCTTCAATAATAACTTTACTGTTATGCATAAACCGAATAGTGCAGTAACATAATATAAAGCTAAAACAAATAGATAACAATCATACATGATTCACTCCATAACACATATATTTTGGTTACGCAGAAACTCTTGGTTAGAGAGAAAAACTGCGATGGGGATGGCACCCACAACTTCACTACTGCAATAATAAAGATTGCTCGGTTAGAGCTACATGTTTAGCTATTTCTGATAGCTTACCCTGTTAGGAGTATCAAGATCTGTTAGATCTACCTTGCTAAAGGATTTTACAATACTTAATCTAAATGTTTCACCTGGTTAGAGGCTTTACAATTTATAGACTTGATTAGAGTCTTTTACCTTGTTAAAGGTTTTCTCTTACAACTTTAAAATATTACAATAAAATCATTACAAATATCTGCAACTTTACATCTGAAATGTTATAGCAGATTCTATGTGCTCAGAATAAGATTACCTTTCTTATAGCATACCTTGGTAACCCATATAGTAACTCAGTAAACCCTTCTATTTACTCTGTTCTTTGACTGTTCTCTAAAATCCTTCTCGGTGACCTCTATGTCTCTGTAACAATCATAACACTTAGTGCTTTCACATGTCTTGCTTTGTATATTTCTATATCTTCCTTTCTGTCATGCTACATGTATATATCTGATCTTAATCCATGTTGTATAAATAGATCTTTTATGTTGGTGATCCATTCGTTACTTTGATCTTACAAATATATTTTATCGAATGAATACCCATGCAAAATATTTCATTGGTTAGATGACCTCAAAATCATACACAATCTTTAAGTGCAATTTCCAAAGTGATAACGGTTCTATGTGCCTCGATCTTGTAACACATTTTCATATGTATGTCCAGGTTCAATGAATCTGGTAGCACGTTTCACTTGGTGTATATCAACTCGGTATGTCATCTTTGCTACTCGGTAAATAGCTCGGTGTATACTACGCTCTGAGACTACTTTCTTCTATAATCGACTAGACTGTGCATACCGACTGAATATTTCGGTAGTAGTAACCAACTAGAGTATATAGAATAACTTTGAACATAAAACTAATGGCAACTTGATAAGTAGTAACACAACCATCTACAGAGCCGCATATTGCATCAAAGAGGCTTGATTTTGATGATCGACCACAAGTTTAGGATCATATAGTGTTAGTTTTGGTCATAGAATGACCAATACATGTAGATATATTCTACATTTTTATTGTATATCGATTTGGACATGGCATATGCCACATTTTTTTAATACTTGTATTGACTTGGTAGACATGCCTTTTTTTGATATATATAAATGTTGATATTCGATCCAATAAATGTGTATTGAGTTCATTATTTTGTATCCGTTGTATTTCATGGTTGTCCTTTTATAAAGTTAATTGATCATTTTCCTGTGTAATCAACAATATGAATATAAACAACCAAAAATTATGATATAAAACATTGCAATCGTGGAATATGATTTGATAAAATTTCTAAATTGTTGAATTAACCCTACAAACTCCTTGTATTTAGTTCATTATTGTGTATTCGCTGTATTTGGTGGCTGGCCTTTTATAAATTTAAATGAATATTTTCCTATGTAATCAACAATATGAATATAAACAACAATATGTGTTTGGTGCGAGAGCACCCTCACGCTCACAATGGTCAAATTTTGGTTGTTGTGTGCATAAACTGAAGTTACGAGCGCGTCCGGGTGGGTAGGTTTACGCTAGGCATGCTCCTCTCATGCATCCCAAAGCGTCGAAATGTCGAGTCATACCCTACCAATGCAATCTCTCAAGTGCCCTGAGTCCAAAAATTTGTCAAACTTTGATGAACTATTTCTTCCAATCTAAGACATATATGATCGATCCATTTGAATCTGTGGGGTCATGTGAGGATCCTCTCTAATGGCCTATCTTGGTTTTTGACGACTCAGAGCCATTTTCAATTGGTAGCATTTTTTCACCTGTTGTAAAAAACCGTTAGTTGCATGCAATGCAAAGTTGTAGGATTGGCTAGAATTGATTTGGTTCGTCATGTGCACAAACTGACATCATGTGCACATCTGGGTGGGTAGGTTTATGCTAGGCATGCTCCTCTCATGCATCCCAAAGCACCGGAATGTCGAGAGTCATACCCTACCGACGCGATCTCTCAAGTGCCCTGAGTCCAAAAAATTGTCAAACTTTGACAAACTATTTCTTCCAATCCAGAACACATATGATCAATATGTTTGAACCCGTGGGGCTGCGTGAGGCTCCTTTATAATGGCCTATCTCAGTTTTTGATGAATTGGAACCATTTTCAATTAGTAGCATTTTTTCGCTTGCTGCAAAAACCGTCAGTTGCATGCAATGCAAAGTTGCATGATTGGCTAGAATTGATTGGGTTCATCGTGTGCACAAATCGATGTCACAAGAATATCTGGGTGGGCACGTTTATGCTAGGTATGCTCCTCTCATGCATCCCAAAGTGTCGAAACGTTGAGAGTCATACCCTACCGACACGATCTCTCAAGTGCCCTGAGTCCAAAAAAATGTCAAACTTTGACAGATTGTTTCTTCCAATCTAGGACACATATGATTGATCTATTTGAACCCATGGGGTCGCGTGAGGCTCCTCTACAATGACCTATCTTGGTTTTTGACGACTCAGAGCCATTTTCAATTGGTAGCATTTTTTTGCCTACTGCAAAAACAGTCAGTTGCATGCAATGCAAAGTTGCAGGTTTGGCTGGAATTGATTCGGTTCGTCGTGTGCACAAACTGATGTCACAAGCACATCCAGGTGGGTAGGCTTACGCTAGGAATGCTCCTCTCGTGCAACCCAAAGTGCCAGAACGTCGAGAGTCATACCCTACCGACGCGATCTCTACTCAATCTATGACCCCTATGTCCCGATAATGACTCAAATAATTCTCCATGATTATACAAGAATAAAGAATGCTCACGATTGACCTTATCACATCACATAAACTCAAAAAATAGTCACAAAAACATAGACACAAAAAATAGTCACAAAACATTGTCACATATTATTCAAAAATTTGCCTCTAAATTTGGTCAAATCAACTCTTGGCTATTTGAATATACAAAAAAATGTCTTACAAATCATCTCAAGGGCTTTTATACAAAATTTGGCATTACAATATGTGCGATTCAACTCATCGCCATTTTAATATACAAAATTTGGCATCTACATATGTACAAATCAGCTCATTGCCATTTAAATATACAAAATTATGCCTCTAAACATGTAAAAATCAGCTCATGGGCATTTATATATACAAAAGATGAATATAGAACAATTCGTCGATGATATATACAAAATTATCTAAATCATTCTACTCTGAACCGTAGAATCAATAAGTGAGCCTTCAAGATCGGCTCTAAACTGTATTGTGTCAAGTATTGCCTCGTGGTCAGATTCACGAATTTTCCATAAAATCTTGTTATGAGGTCTACCACGATACTTCATCAAATGAATATTTGTTGCAACAACAAGGTTAGAGAAATGAAGAATATGTCTGTGTGTTTCAAAGTCCTCGAACAACCAAACATCAGAATTCTTTATAGGGTATCTCTTAAGCCATATTCCTGTCACGACAACAGACCCTATTGGGTACTCAATACCCTCTCTGTCAATGATTGTGGTTGTCAATTTTCTTTTTGGCTCAACACAATGACATAAATAGTAATCTGTTCCTTCTTCATTGTTCTCTTATGCAACAACTGCATACACATGACCTTCATTTTATAAACTATTAATTAATACCAAAAATAAAGTATGATGTACAACAAAATGAACCAAAAAGAATACTTGCAAAAAAATTAACTCAAAAAATCACCTGAATCCACTAGGTCAGATACATGGTAAAAATCCACTGATGTCTCCATCTGGCTCAATTGTAGTGCTTTGGGAATTTGATATGTATCTGGTGCAGGAGCACCCTTCTAAGGTCTTCCTCCATGTGATTTTTGTTGGAATTTTGCTTCTTTAAGAAGCCATGTAAATGTAATAAGAGCCAAGAGCTCATTGGTTTTGTTTAGGTCCTAGTTTAGGTCCTAGGTTCACAAGTCTAGGTTGAGATTTCTTGTGGAGTACAGGGTATGTGTGCCATTGATGAGTTTGGGGTCCTTTTAGCATGGTTGTGTTCATAGGATAGCCCAAGGTAGGCCCAAAAGTCAAGAAAAGCAACATTGTAAAAGTTGCTCAAAAGTTGTAAAAAGTTGCATGACATCTTTTCAAAGCTGTCATGCAACTTTTCCACCAAATAGGTCATAACCTTAGCTTGTCATTGGGAACCCTAACCATGGCACACAAACCAAGGCAGAGACACTATAAATTGTTGCAAACCCTAAAATGAGGGGTTGGATGTTAGATTGTATGGCCCAAGAGAAAAGATCTTGACTGTGACTGTGTTTTTGTTGCTAGTCGGCACAAGTGGAGCATGAATAGGTTGATAATGGATTGTTTTGAAAACTAAACAGTGTTGAGAGTCTTGCATTGTATTTATACTTTCATTTTGAGCACTCAGGTTAGGTTCTTGTGCAGGTTTTGTGTGTTTTGTAATTATTTTGTGAAGTTACTCTTTCACTGTCCATATTTGGACTGTTTTGTGTAAATGGGTTGACAACTCCTATCCCCATTGTGGAAACACCATGAAACCATGGGGAATAGGAGTGCAAACCCTGTATAGTACCTCAGAGGAAGTAGGGCCCCTGAAGATGTAGGAAATCTTTTCAAAAACCCACTCCTAGGTGAGACTGGACTATGCCCGGCTAGGAAGGGTTGAGGTTGCAGAGGTCCATGAGAGCAAGGTAGGACAAGGAAGGAGACACCCTTTGGAGGAGGTGTAGAGGGGTGTGTGGAGCTCCATTAGTGAGAAGGAGGAGCTTCCACCAATCTAGATAAGGTGGTAAAGACAACAAACCATCACTGTGACCCAGACAGGCCTTAAAACCCTCAAAAACCCCAAAATTCACCTAGGGCAGTGTACGGACACTAGGAGGCCCAAAACCAAGAAAATATTTGAGCCCTTTCAAAATTATTAGTATTCCCTTTGGGAAGTTTCACAAGTTTGTGCATCATTTGCAAGAGGGAGCCCTAAAAGTCCAGAATGGAGGCCTAATTGGGCACATTCCTTGTAGCCCTATTTTGTAGGAAAGAAGCAAAATAGTGAGATCGACAACAAAATGGAAGGTTAAAACCTCTTGGGGGCACATGAATGGATGGAAAATCATGTCAAAGACCTGTCCTATCCTTGCTAGGATCTAAGAAGGTGTAGGAGGAGCTAAACCCTTATTAGCTTATGTGAGGGTTTTTGATGCTTGTGAGTAGGTGTGACCTTAGGAGAAGTATCACAGGTGGTTGGTGGGTGGATTGGGCAAGGTCAGGGGATTCCACAGGAAAGGGAAGTCCTAGAGACCCTAGGGTGTAGTTGGAACACCTGGTGATCCAAGGAGAGGATCAAGGAGCATAGACTAGGCTAGTCTATCCCATTCCCATTCCCATCAGATTGGTATCAGAGCAGGTTAAAAATTTGGTGAACCGTGCATGTCTCTATATTCTGGTGAATCAGTAGGGGAGAACATAATGGTCACTAATGCAGAGCTGGATAGGGAGGTAGAAGAACAAAAGGAGAAAAATAGACTCCTTGAAGATGCTATGAGTGAGATAAGGAACAAGCTGCAAGAAGTGGTTGATCAAAGAGCACAAGAACTCTGGGGTGCGGAAACTAGTGACAGAGGCAAGAAAGCTATTGATCTTGATGATAGCATACCTGAACCAGACCCCTTAATCAATGAAGAACCTTTTGTAAAGGCCATTAAGGCTTTGAATACAAAATCTTTTGAAGGATTGCCACATTTCAGTGGAAGGATGGACATTGACACTGTCATGGAATGGATTGAGGGTATGGAGAACCACTTTGAGTGTGAAGATGTGACAGAAGCTCAAAAGGTTAAGGTTTCCAAATCAAGACTAAGGGGAGCAACCTTGACATGGTGGAAGTACTTGCAAGAGGAGAGAGTTAGCATGGGTAAGCTACCTATTGCAAACTGGAAGGCCATGGTGAGTAAGATCAAGGAGAACTACTTGCCAGAGGATTATGAAGTCCAACTTCATAAGAAGAGATAGGGATTGAAGCAAAAAGACCTTGACGTGACCTCCTACACAGAGGAGTTTCAAAAGCTCTGTCTTAGATCCAAAGTCCAAGAAGAGGAATCTATCAAGGTGGCTAGGTATCTAAGTGGCCTAAAGTGGAACATTCAAGAGGAGATAAGCCTATGGACTCCTACCACTGTCCAAAAGTGTCATCAGCTCATTGCTAAGGTGGAAGAGAGGACCAAAAGGAAGGGAGACTCCAACAACAGGGGTAGAGGTAGAGGTAGAGAACAAATGAGTCACCGAGGTGGTTACCAAAGCAAGGCAAATGAGTAAAGGAATCAAGGAGAGTCAAAGTTGACTGAACATAGCAGTGAAACCAATCTCAGAGGAGGCCATTCTAGAGGAAGAGGTACATAAGGGGGACCAAATAGGGGTAGAGGTACTAGCAGGGGTAATTCCTACTTTGCAACCATGAAATGCTACAACTGTGGTCAATTGGGACACTCGGCCTATAGATGCCCTAACAAGCCTACCTCATCAAACAATGGAAAGAGAGTTGCTTATGCCCATGAAGACACATCAAGCAGCAAAACACCTAAGGTGGACCATATTGAATCAGAGATTGGAGAAAATCTGATGTTCAATAGAGTCTTGATAAGATAGCCAGTTAAGGATGAACCTGAGCATAGGAGAGCATTGTTTAGGGTGAGATGCAAAATATTTGGTAAGGTTTGCAAGGTGATAGTTGATTCAGGGTCAACTGATAACATCATATCAGATGAGGCAGCCAAGAAGTTGAAACTCACAAAGATACTCCACACTAGCCCTTACAAGGTGACATGGTTGAATCAAGGACAGAGTGTGCTTGTCAATGAACAGACTTGGGTAGAGTTCTCTATTGGAGGATACAAGGACAAGATCCTTTGTGATGTGTTACCCATGGATGCTTGTCATATGCTGCTAGGTAGACCCTAGCAATTTGATAGGAAGATGATCTATGATGGAGAGGAGAACTCCATTTCCTTCAAGAAGGACATCAGAACCTAGAAGATTCAGTCTCTGACAGAGAGTGATGAGGGAACCTCAAGAACATCTAGTGTCTTACTTAATACTGGTAAAGAGTTATTACACTTGCTACATGAAGAGGAGACAGTGGGATGTGCCATCTTTGTGAAGCCAAAGGAGGAGGAAGATAAGTTGTAGAAAAAGGTACCTAAGGAGGTAAAACAAATGTTGCAAGAGTATAAAGATATAGTGAGTGATAGAGCACCTGCAACACTTCCACCAAGAAGGTCTATTAGCCATCAAATAGACTTTGTACCTGGTGCATCCCTGCCCAATAAAGCAGCATATAAGCTCACACCTGACCAAAATAAAGAGGTGGCAAGGCAAGTGTAGGAGTTGTTGGATCAAGGACTGATCAAGAAGAGCATCAACCCATGTGCAGTCCCTGTAGTACTAGCAACAAAGAAGGGAGGCAAGTGGAGACTTTGTACTGATTCAAGGGAAATCAATAGGATCACCATAAGGTATAGATTTCCTATTCCTAGAATAGAGGATTTGATGGACTATTTAGGAGGTGCCATGTATTTTACCAAGTTGGACCTTAAAAGTGGTTATCATCAGACTAGAATTAAGGAGGGTGATGAGTGGAAGACCACTTTTAAGACCACAGAAGGGTTGTATGAATGGCTTGTGATGCCATTTGGACTTACCAATGCCCCAAGCACCTTCATGAGGTTGATGAATGAGGTGTTGAAGGACTTCATAGGCAGATTTGTGGTGGTGTACTTAGATGGCATACTCATCTATAGCGGAACCAAATAGGAGCACCTAGAATATTTGAGGTTAGTCCTAGAGAGGTTGCATGAAGAGAAGTTGGCAATGAACCTAGAGAAGTGTGACTTTTTGAAGCAAGAGTTAGTCTACTTGGGGTTTGTGGTGTCTAAGAGAACCTTGAAGATGGATCCAAGCAAAGTGGAGGCAATCTTGAATTGGCCTGCCCCTAAAACAGGGACTGAAGTTAGGAGTTTCCAAGGTCTAGCCCAATTTCTATAGAGAGTTTGTGAGGAACTTCAGTAGCATATGTGCACCAATACTTGACACCATAAAAGGAGGCCTTAAAACTAAGTTCAAATGGACTGAACAAGCTGATAAATAATTCCAATTATTGAAGCAAGAAGTAGCCACAAAACCCATCCTACTCTTACCTACTTTTGACAAACTATTCACATTGGAGTGTGATGCAAGTGGCATTGCAGTAGGGGGTGTATTGAGTCAAGAGGGAAGGCCTGTGGCATTTTTTAGTGAGAAGCTTAATGAGGCAAAGAAGAGGTATTCAACATATGATCTAGAGTTGTATGCACTAGTTTAGTCTCTCAAGAAGTGGAGGCATTACCTACTCCCAAAGGAATTTGTGGTGTTCACAGATAACCAGGCTTTGAGTTACATCAACACTCAAGAGAAGCTTAGAAATAGACATTTGAAGTGGATGGAGTACCTCCAATCCTTTACCTTTACCATCAAGCATAAAAAGGGGCAACTTAACAAGGTGGCAGATGCTTTAAGCCGAAAGTTGTTGACTGTCCAAGAATTACAATTGCAGAGCATAGGGATAGAAGGTTTTAAGGATCTCTATGAAGAAGATGAGGACTTCTCATCAGCCTACAAGGTCTATAAGGAGTTTGAGAATCATTTTCATGGTGAGTATGCAAATTACACTCTTCAAAATGGTCTCTTGTTCAAAGGCAATAAGTTATGTGTACCTAGAGGATCCATGAGAGAAAATCTCATACAAGAGAAACATAATGGTAGTCAAAGTGAACACTTTGGAATCAATAAAAATTTGGATCTAGTATAGAGGTACTACTATTGGCCTAAGTTTCCAAGGGATGTGAGAAGGTATGTGGAGCAATGTGGTGTGTGTTAAAGGGAAAAAGGAGGATCAAGTAATGCAGGCCTCTATCAACCATTACCGGTCCCAAATAGGCCTTGGGAGTGTGTGAGCATGGACTTTGTGGTAGGACTCCCCAAGAAAAAGATAGGTATGGATAGCATCTATGTGGTAGTAGATAGATTTTCTAAGATGAGCCATTTTATTCCATGCAGAACTACTCATGATGCTAGTTATATTGCACATCTCTTCTTTAAGGAGATTGTAAGGATTCATGGACTCCCATTAAGTATTGTTTCAGATAGGGATAGAAAGTTCATGGGTCATTTTTGGCAAACCTTATGGAGAAGACTAGGGACTAATTTATCATTCAGCTCAGCTTACCATCCACAAACTGATGGTCAAACTGAAGTCATTAACAGGGTGTTAGGAAACTTGTTGAGGTGTCTAACCAAGGAGTATGGGCAAACATTGGATCTAGTTATTCCACAAGCTGAGTATGCCTACAATGACAATGTAAATAGGACCACTGGAAGGAGTCCTTTTGAGGTTATTTATGGCAGACATCCAAGAGGGGTGTGTGAACTAAGAGAACTTGGTTCCATGGAGATGAAGAGTGGGCAAGCAGAGGAATTCACTCAAACCATCAAGGAAGTCCAAGAACAGGTCAAGAGAGCCATACTAGAGTCTACTCAAAAAATGAAAGCAAAAGTGGATGAAAGAAGGCGAGAGGTTCAGTTCAAAGTGGGTGACTATGTGATGGTCCATTTAAGCAAAGCTAGAATGCAAAGAGGCAAGCCTACTAAGCTACAAATGAAGAGGGTAGGACCTTGTAAAATTCTATCCAAATATGGTGAGAATGCCTACAAGGTGGATCTTCCTTCAGATTTGGCTATATCACCAGTCTTCAATGTTGCTGATTTGATACTATACAAAGGTGAAATAGCAGGGCAAACTGAGAACCAAGCCAAGGTGTTGTAGGACTTGGATGTGAATGCCTTACCTCAAGTGAAGCAACCCATAGCAGAGGAGATCTTGGAGTCAAGGGTGAAGAAGTCTACTAGACACCAGGTCTACATGGAACACTTGGTGAAGTGGGCAGGTTCAAGCAACTTGGTATTGAATCGGCTCTCATCTCTTCCCTAGTTCCTTAATTTTGTGTAGAGGGGGAGTATGGTGTAGGAGCACCCTTCTAAGGTCTTCCTCCATGTGATTTTTGTTGGAATTTTGCTTCTTTAAGAAGCCTTGTAAATGTAATAAGAGCCAAGAGCTCATTGGTCTTGTTTAGGTCCTAGGTTGACAAGTCTAGGTTGAGATTTCTTGTGGAGTAGAGGGTATGTGTGCCATTGATGAGTTTGGGGTCCTTTTAGCATGGTTGTGTTCATAGGATAGCCCAAGGTAGGCCCAAAAGTCAAGAAAAACAACATTATAAAAGTTGTTCAAAAGTTGTAAGAAGTTGCATGACAACTTTTCAACGTTGTCATGCAACTTTTCCACCAAATAGGTCATAACCTTAGCTTGGCATTTGGAACCCTAACCATGGAACACAAACTGAGGTAGATACACTATAAATTGTTGCAAACCCTAAAATGAGGGGTTGGATGTCAGATTGTACGACCCAAGAGAAAAGACGTTGATTGTGACTGTGTTTTTGTTGCCAGTCAGCACAAGTGGAGCATGAACAGGTTGATAATGGATTGTTTTGAAAACTAAATGGTGTTGAAGGTCTTGCATTGTGTTTATACTTTCATTTTGAGCACTTAGGTTAGGTTCTTGTGCAGGTTTTGTGTGTTTTGTAATTAAAAACACATTCGAGAAGAATATTGCTACAAGTTTCCTTGTTTGTCATGGTAATGCACCTGTGGTTCAATTTTAGACCCTTCTTCCTCCTATTCAATATACACACACAAATCCATTAGTCAATTTTCTTAGGAGAGCATACATGATAAAAATCAAAGAGGAAGTTGTAGACAAGAAATAAATTCACTTACTTCTATAGAAGTGCAGACACAGTTGCCGTGGGGTATGGAGGGAGGGAGGGAGAGAATAAGAGAGAGAGGGATGGGGTATGGAGGAAGGGAGGAGAGAGAGGGAGAGAGAGAGAGGGATGGGGTATGGAGGAAGGGAAAAGGGGGGAGAGGGAGAGGGAGAGGGAGAGAGAGGGGGAGAGAGAGAGAGAGAGAGAGAGAGAGAGAGAGAGAGAGAGAGAGAGAGAGAGAGAGACCTTGTACGCGCTTGAGAGGGGGAGATAATACACTTATATGTGTGTATATATATACTTAATATATTATATATTATTATATACATATATATAAATATAATATATTATATATAAAAATTATATATTATATGTATATACACATATTATATATACAATATCATATTATACACACACCCAAAATTTAAACAAACATAGTGTGTATGCGCTATTTATAGTAAACATAGCGCGTATGCACTTATTACACCATAACTACCCTGTACACGCTTTTTATACCATAAGTACCTCGTACATGCTTTTGACTGTTTAGGCTTGGAAATAGGCCTGGATGACAAAGCTACGGTTTGGAAGTTTGATTTCCCTCCTTTTTGATGTGTTTTATTTTATCAACTTGGTTTATCGACTTTGTCATCATCAGGTTTACACTTCATCAAGTGGGTATTTCTAAAATTGCCACCATATTTTCACCCATCTTTTGAACTTTCTAACCATATAATTTTTTTAAAATTTGAACAACTATAACATTATTATTGAATTTTTTTACTAGTGTCTCCATAGTTCTCATAGACATAGGTGTACCAATTTTTTAATAACTATTGATATACTTTTCCAAATTTTAAAAAAATTATATATTATTGTAGTGCACTTGATTCTTTACAATTCAAAAAAAAATAAAAATTGTATTTTCAATTTGTTTAGTGCAACTTATGCTTCACGCACGAACAGGTGCCTAATTTTTAGGATGTGCTTGATTGGAAAAAATCATTTAAAAAAATACTCAAAAAAAAATTACAAAAAAATACAAATCTTCTAGTGCTCACTCTTATCTTTCTACCAAAGGATTTGTCAAAATACTAAATCTAACTATGACTTTTTTGATGCACACGTCACACACTATGTTATATTTTTCAGAAAAAAATCAGGGTCTTGTTTTTCGTGTGGAAAGGATTTGACCCCCTTAATCTTATCCAATTTTAGAAAAGTTTAGTAGTTTGGAAACTAGATTCAGATTACTACAATATTTGTTCTTTGATTATCTGCATATCTTGAGTGGATGATTTTCAAATTTTGCCTCCAAGTTCAGGTTCACCTGATTTTAGAAAAAAAGTGTCCACTTATACCCCCCTTTTTGACCACCATCTTGGTGCACTTACCCCCCTGCCATCTAATTATTATTAAAACTCTTGTCTATTTATTTCCTTTTGAACTTTTATCTGGTTTATTTTTTGTTGTTGATGTGTTGCGGATAGTCAATGACTATGTTAAAGGGCCGACACCCTAGTTAACGCTGCTTTTTAAATCAAAAGCATTTTAATTAATCAATTCATAACTTTTTAAAATTAACTATTTTAGCTAATCTATTTTTGGTTATATGTATTTATTTATTCATCTCACATGATTATATAAAATATATTTATTTCTTCATAAATACTAAAATTTATAATATCTTATTGTCATCAAAATATCCTAAATAACCATAATAAGTATTTTTTTCATTTATAAATATTAGAATTTATAATATTTTACTCTCATCAAAATATCCTAAATAACCTTAATACTTTTTTTTCCTTTACAAATATTAAAATTTCTAACATTTTACCCTCATCAAAACAAAATTTGCAAGGCTCTCATTTCCTCCCAAAACGCTATTAGATAGCAAATTAATAATAATTACCAACAAAAGTAGAAAATTACTATTGTACATATAATTGTTGTGGTTACAGTGTTTAAAATACATTTCCAGTTTACTTGACGTGTGATATGTAATAAATTCAAAAAATGAATTCGTGAATATATAGAGAAAGTGCAAAACAATAGAATAAATGAATGCTTCAAAATGAAGTTCCATATTTTATAATAATTTTTTATTTAAAATTCTTCCAGCCATTCATTCTATTTTAAACACTTTTTTGTTTTTCTTAAGTGTAACAATAAATTTTTTTCTAGGTGTAAGGAAATAATCTAACTTTTCTAGCAAAATTCCATTCTTGTGCTAAAGAAAATTATGTATAATGTTGGCTTTGGCATGTTTGTCATTGATGTCAAAAGGTATTTGTCTTAGAGTGATGATAATGAGATGACTATGTGATTATCAATTGGATGTGGCAATGATTCAAAATGTCTATACCTCAAGATACATGATTCAGTAAATGGTCTACAATGAAGACGATAGGATTTCAATATGACTTTGGAGTTCATTCAGTAAATGGTCTGCAATGAAGAAGATAGTATTTCAATATGACTGTGGAGTGGTCTGGGCGAAAAGGGATTTCGGTATAACATCTGGGCTTGATGAGACTCTTCAAGCAGTTCACAGATGTCATATTTCTTATTGATATTGTTGAGACATTTGACAGGTCTTTTGCGAAGTTCAATGTGACATTAGCTTTCGGTAAGACATTTCTAACTGATAGGAAGAGTCCTAATTTACCACCAACTGGAGTTCTTTGATGGTGTAATCCTATTCTCTATTAGGGCCCATAGCCTTCTCCTATGTACTCCCCTACCAATAGTTTTCTTGTTTCACCTTCCTCAAGCTCACAAGGTAAGCTTGCTCACTATATCCTTACAGGGGTGCAGGGTAGTCCACACTTGTTCTCTCTCTTTGAAAAACCACCCTTCATGTTTGGTTTTGCAAACTCTCTTCTTTTGGTTCCAAAATGAATAAGTTCTAGGGCTTATAGCCTTCTGGATCTTCTTCTAGTTCTCAATAGATTCCTCCCCTGCAAGTTATCTCCTTCACACTATTGTACACCTAGCCAGACTATCACCAAGTTTGCCTAGGGCCACTTTGTAGGAATAGCTAATGCCATCTCCTAGACTTCCACAAATGAAAACCTACTGTACATGATTGGCTCTTCTTGACCACCTCCAATGGTCATGTGGAGTTTCAAGCCAAAGCCATGGTATTATATACAAACAGAGAACCAAACTTGAAAAAGGAAAACTTATTTACAGATTCCGAGCTTATTCTCGGGTTCAACCCTATAACTCAAGAATAGAGAAATGAAGCATTTACATTGATTGCATAAGTTAACTTAAAGATTCTAAAACATTATTGTAATTCACAAACATGAATCCAACACTGAATTTAAACTAGAAAATAGACTTCTCTTTATTATTCAGGAAAACAAATGTGTTCCCCGTGGCAATCAGCAATTCACATTCAAAACAACAACCCTTTTATAGATGCCCATTGGGTCTTTTATACATTCCATCCTCTGTCGTCAACTCCTCCTATTGGAGAAGATTGATCTCGTTACCAAGAGTTTCCAGCGGCAACTATTGGGCAGGTTCTATCGAAGCATCGGGGTAACATCCAAACAAGGTTACCGATGTCCGATGACAACCTCCAACTCTTCGCACTTCCTATCGGGATTTTGGTGTAACATCAGAATGACTATCAATGAACGATGTCTTCACACTTCCGCTTCACACTTTCCATCGGGTCTCACTTGTGTTTTGTCATTAGGCCATCAGTGTAACATTGAAGCATTCCATCCGATAGTCGATGACTTACTCTGGTCCGTCCACTTTTCTATCGGGTCTGTGGGATAGCTTGAAACCACTCTACTTTGTCATCGGGCCATCGGTGTAACATTGAAGTGTTCAATCTGATAGCCGATGACTTACTCCGGTCTGTCCACTTTTCTATCGGGTCTGCGGGATAGCTTGAAACAACTCTCCTCGATAGCTGATAACAATACTTCGCGCCTATGTTTTCTCATCGGGTCGTCGGGGTAGCTTGAAACCCCTTTCGCCGATACCCAATGGCTTCGCTCCAAGCCAGTGCTAACTCATCAGGTCATCGGGGTAGCTTGCAACCACTTTCGTCGATACATGATGGCTCTTCTCCAAGCCAATGCTAACTCATCGGGTCATCGGGGTAGCTTGAACCGGCTCCTTCCGATACCCAATGACTCGACGATAAACAACCCATCAGAATAGGTTATCTCGATGCACTTATGGGATGCTATTTCAAACTGAGAAAACACACATTTGAATCTAATCACACCAAAATTGTTGGAAACTTTGAAAATGCAACCAAAATTGTGTGCTCCTACACCATACTCCCCCAATGAGAGAGAAGTCAAGTGACTTGGGGCAACACAATGGAGGTAATTTCAAGCTTCGAAAAGTCTGCCTCAGGGACTGAAGTGGCCTTAGATTCTGGAAGATGCTGCCATTTAACTAAACGCTCCATATAGGTGGTATGCCTGGTCTTCTTGAGGACTCATGAATCCAACAACTTTTCGGTTTGTGGCCTGGTTGCTAGTGGTAAGGGTAGATCTGAAAGTTCCTATGAGACCTCTGAAAATCTCTTACATTCTTCTGGAAGTGTACCCTTATATGGTACCAAGTCTGCAACATTGAAAATAAGAGATAAAGTCAGGTCTCCGGGTAGGTCAAGTTTGTAGGCATTGTGTTAGGCCCAATATGGAAAGCTAATGTACTGAGAGGGGACAGGTGAATCAGTACTCCAAAACTTTTCTTGAATAATAACTTTACTATTATGCATAAATAGAATAGTGCAGTAACATAAAATAAAGTTAAAGCAAATAGATAACAATCATACATAATTCACTCCATAACACATATATTTTGGTTACGTAGAAACTCTTGGTTAGAGAGAAAAATTGCGGGTGGGATGGTACCCACAACTTCACTACTGCAATAATAAAGAGTGCTCGGTTAGAGCTACATTTTAGCTATTTCTGATAGCTTACCCTGTTAGGAGTAACAAGATCTGTTAGATCTACCTTGCTAAAGGATTTTACAGCATTTATTCTGAATGTTGCACCTGGTTAGAGGCTTTACAATTTATAGACTTGATTAGAGTCTTTTACCCTATTAAAGGTTTCTCTTTCAACTTTAGAATATTACAATAAAATCATTACAAATATCTGCAACTTTACATCTTAAATGTTATAGCAGATTCTATGTGCTCAGAATATATTACCCTGCTTATAGCATACCTCGGTAACCCATATAGTAACTCAGTAAACCCTTCTGTTTACTCTATTCTTCAAGTGTTCTCTAAAAACCTTCTTAGTGACCTCTGTGTCTTTGTAACAGTCTTCTTACACATACATATACCCTTAACTCATGCTATATAAATAGATCTCTTAAAACGGTGATCTAATTCATTGCTTCAATATTACAAACATGATTCCTCGAATGAATAACTAATCAAATTATTTCATTGGTTAGATTGATCTCAAATTCATACACAATCTTCTAGTGCAATTTCCAATGTAATAATGGTTAGATGTGCCTCGATCTTTTAACATGTTTCCATATGCATGTCCAGGTTCAATGTATATGGTACCACATTTCACTCGATGTATATCAACTCGATGTGTTCCCCATGGCAATCATCAATTCACATTCAAAACAATAACAACCCTTTTACAGATGCCCGTTGGGTCTTTTATACATTCCATCCTCTATCGTCAACTCCTCCTATTGGACAAGATTGATCTCGTTACCAATAGTTTCTAGCGGCAACTATCGAGCAGGTTCTATTGGAGCATCGGGGTAACATCCAAACAAGGTTACCGATGTCCGATGACAACCTCCAACTCTTCGCACTTTCTATCGGGTTTTCGGTGTAACATCAGAACGGCTATCAATGAATGATGTCTTCACACTTCCGCTTCACACTTTCCATCGGGCCATCAGTGTAACATTGAATCGTTCCATCCGATAGCCGATGACTTACTCCAGTCTGTCCACTTTTCTATCGGGTCTGTGGGATAGCTTGAAACCACTCTGCTTTGTCATCAAGCCATCGGTGTAACATTGAAGCGTTCAATCTGATAGCTGATGACTTACTCCGGTCCATCCACTTTTCTATAGGGTCCGTAGGATAGATTGAAACAACTCTCCTCGATAGCTGATAACAATACTCCACGCCTATGTTTGCTCATTGGGTCATCGGGGTAGCTTGAAACCCCTTTCACCGATACTCGATGGCTCCGCTCCAAGCCAATGCTAACTCATTGGGTCATCGGGGTAGCTTGCAACCACTTTCGTCGATACGTGATGGCTCTGCTCCAAGCCAATGCTAACTCATCGAGTCATCAAGGTAGCTTGAACCGGCTCCTTCCGATACCCAATGACTCAACGATAAACAACCCATCAGAATAGGTTATCCCGATGCACTTATGGGATGCTATTTCAAATTGAGAAAACACACATTTGAACCTAACCACACCAAAATTGTTGAAAAATTTGAAAATGCAACCAAAATTGTGTGCTCCTACACCATACTCCCCCAATGAGAGAGAAGTCAAGTGACTCCTTGGGGCAACACAATGGAGGTAATTTCAAGCTTCAAAAAGTCTGCCTCAGGGACAAAAGTGGCCTCAGATTCTGGAAGATGCTGCCATTTAACTAAATGCTCCATATGGGTGGTATGTCTGGTCTTCTTGAGGACTTGTGAATCCAACACCTTTTCGGTTTGTGGCCTGGTTGCTAGCGGTAAGGGTAGATCTAAAAGTTCCTATGAGACCTCTAAAAATCTCTCACATTCTTCTGGAAGTGTACCCTTATATGGTACCAAGTCTGCAACATTGAAAATAGGAGATAAAGCCAGGTCTCCAGGTAGGTCAAGTTTGTAGGCATTGTGTTAGGCCCAATATGGAAAGCTAATGTACTGAGAGGGGAGGGGTGAATCAGTACTCCAAAACTTTTCTTGAATAATAACTTTGCTGTTATGCATAAATAGAATAGTGCAGTAACATAAAATAAAGTTAAAGCAAATAGATAACAATCATACATGATTCACTCCACAACACATATATTTTGGTTACACAGAAACTCTTGGTTAGAGAGAAAAATTGTGGTGGGGATGGCACCCACAACTTCACTACTGCAATAATAAAGAGTGCTCGGTTAGAGCTACATTTTAGCTATTTGTGATAGCTTACCCTATTAGGAGTAACAAGATTTGTTAGATCTACCTTGCTAAAGGATTTTACAACATTTATTCTGAATGTTGCACCTGGTTAGAGGCTTTACAATTTATAGACTTGATTAGAGTCTTTTACCCTGTTAAAGGTTTCTCTTTCAACTTCATAATATTACAATAAAATCATTACAAATATCTGCAACTTTACATCTTAAATGTTATAGCAGATTCTATGTGCTTAGAATATATTACCTTGCTTATAGCATACCTCGGTAACCCATATAGTAACTCGGTAAACCCTTCTATTTACTTTGTTCTTTGACTATTCTCTGAAAACCTTCTCAGTGACCTCTGTGTCTCTGCAACAGTCTTCTTATACATACATATACCCTTAACTCATGCTGTATAAATAGATCTCTTAAAATGGTGATCCAATTCATTGCTTCGATCTTACAAACATGATTCCTTGAATGAATAACTAAACAAATTATTTCATTGGTTAGATTGATCTCAAATTCATACACAATCTTCTAGTGCAATTTCCAATGTAATAATGGTTAGATGTGCCTCGATCTTGTAACACGTTTCCATATGCATGTCCAGGTTCAATGTATCTGGTAACACGTTTCACTCGGTGTATATCAACTCGGTGTGTCATCTTTGTTGCTCGGTAGACATAAAAAGATACTCGGTGGACAACTCGGTGTATACTGCATTCTGTGACTGCTTTCCTCTGTAACCGACTAGACTATGCATACCGACTTCTCTGTGTATACCAACTGCATGATTCGGTAGTGCTAACCGACTAGAGTATATAGTATGACTTTGAATCTAAAAACTAATGGCAACTTGATAAGTAGTAACAATCTCCCCTTTTGACATTAGTTGAGATGTTTGACAAAACTACTTTCAAAGTCATAACTCAAATATCTATATACATTGCAAAATGACTATACTTGACAATATATACAATAGTCAATGAAATAGTATAATCAGATATACTCCCCTTATCATTATACTGTCCATAACTCTGATTTTGCATGCTCGGTTATGTGCTTGTATGCTCTGCTTACTATCCTTGGATACTTTGCATACTCTACTCAGTATACTCCCCCTGTATACAATACTCTGAATACTGTATCAAAACTATATCGCAAAAACTGTATCACTCCCCAATATATTATATTACTCCCCTTATATAGTATCACTCCCCCTTTTTGACAAACATCAAAAACTTAATTTCCATCCAGGGGTGGTAACTGATCAAAAATAGATTTATACTTTGTCCGGGTGTTGGTGAGAGCGACAGAGAGTGCATCCTTTACAATTTCCATTAAAGAAGTTTGTGCTTGAATATCAGCCAATAGGGATATTAAGCCATCAAGAGTGCTTCCCTCTTGTGTAGTAGATAGGCATGTAGCTCGGTTAATCTGTTCTTGAATTGATGAAGATGAGGAAGGAATAATGTCTGGAGTGTCATTATATCCATCCTGATCTTATGCTCTTCATTTCTTAGTTCCAGTTGTTGAGCCATGAGCTGTTGAAGCTTTGTATAAAAATTCTAAACTGAATTGGGCTCAGTGGTCAACTTATTTGAGAGATCGGTGATCTCTTTCTCAATTGCATCAATTTTATTCTTGATATCTTGAATGAATATAGAAAATGTACAAAGTTTCTAAAATAAATAAAGAATATGCTTGAGTTGTGGGGACAACTCAACAATGAATTTGACAAGCTTGACTTTCCCAATAGCTAGAGCTTTTTGTACCTCTTCTATCATTTTTGCAGTAAGCTCCTTATCTTTTAGCTTGCTCAAGTATTTAGATGCATCAACTCCAGATGTTTCTATTTGATTAAGGAGTTCATCCAGTTGAATATGGATGGCTACATCGGTTGACACTGTAGCTGAAGGTAGCATATTGGTCAGCAGTGTCTTCACTTTCTGAAGTACTTTATTCTTCTTTTGAATGGCCATCTATTTTTCTTGTTCGGCCTTTGCTTTTCATAGTTCACCAAAATCAATAAGTGCTTGCCCCTTTAATTTTGAGATATCCACATTGGGCAACACTATTGGTTTAGATAAATCAACTTTGAAACTATGCTTTTTCACCTTCTTCTCTTTACCTTTGGTTGGTTGGACCAAGACAATAGCTCAAGAGGCTTGCTGACCCTCGGTAGGTTGCTCAGTAGAGGCAACACTTTGGTTGGTTCCTGTAGCCGCTATGGTGTCTTTTGGTGTCTCGGTACTGGGAGTCTCAGCTGCTATATTTTTAGTGCTCAAGGGTGCTTGAGAGGTTTTTTCTTGAGTTGTACCTTTTGCTGCTTTAGACTGGTGATCTTCGGTGCCTTGTGCTATATCCTGAGGAGCTTCGGTAGAGACAGGTTGATTGATCGATGGGTAAGGCTAAACTTGTTCTAAAACAGATTCACTAGATCCAAGTTTTGCATATGTAGTGCCTTCTATCATTTCCTGCTCTGGTGCTTCTGCATCCATGACATCTTCATCAATTTGAATAGTGTCAGCCAGGTCTTACTTGGTAGCATCAGGACTGTGCTCGGTGACATCAGGATCGTGTTCGGTGACATCAACAATTTCAACTTTAGATTGTTCATCGACATCCTTAGTTTTGAAGATATCCTACCATTTTGCTTTTGTCTCATTTTCTACATCAATATATAGCCCATTCATCAATTTTAAGGCTCTTTGTTTGACAAGAAATTTTGAATTGTAGGTTGTCAAACGTTCCTTTATTTCTGCTATAGACATATTAGGAAATAGATGGACTAGACTTCTTTCTCTAATTTGTTTCTTTGAGTCCATTGCATATTTCCACCTATTATCAATATGCAAGTAAAGTTCATTTGGAAGTGACTTTACTAGTTCTAATGGAGCTAGCCGAAACTTTAGAAGTGTACAAATAACAACTTCTTCAATTTGTCTCTTCTCATCATTATTCCTAGTCTCATACTTGACATATCTAAATCCTGCAAATCCATGATATTCTTTTAGATTGGCACAAAAGTTTTCAACACTATGAATATTTACCTTCTTGCTCTTTACAATCTGGAATTTGTTTGCATCTTCGGATTCTGTATCACTAGACTCTTTTGCCATAATGAGTCTTCGAGTAGATTTCTTGTAGGTCTTGGTTACCTTGGGAGCAATAACACTCTTTTGTTTCTTACTCGGTGATGCAGCTGATGCTCTAGTGTTAGGTCTCTTTGTTGGAGGTGGAGTTGGTAGGGCCTTTGAAGTGTCCAGTTTCTTTCTTTTCAACACTTTACCCTTAGGCAATTTGGTGCTCAATGTTATTGCTGCCTCTTGAGCTTCTGATTCCTCTTCGGTGATGGCAAGAGTGCCTTTGACAGGTGTAGAGGAGGAGTCTTCTCCGAATTTCTCCGTTAAAACCTTTATCATCTTTGTTTCTTTTCTTGTAGCCTTGGGTACTACAATGCTCATTTTTACTTTTCCCTTCACCTTTTCATAAGTTCCATATCTTAACTCGATAGCATGCCTTGGTAATGTAAGATATGCATCAATTTGCTGTTGTGTGATATCAAAGTCAATCTCGTAACCCATTGGTGGAAACTATTGAGTTCTTGGTTCCACATCATTCACATAACAGTAATCAGTATCTACCTCAAAGCATATATCATCCTTATATTTCTCTACTAGCTGGGGTGGAATCTGGTACCTGTTGTGCATTTTCTCTTGAAATTTGCTGAAGTAGTCATCCATTATATCATTGAAATTATCTCCCAACTTCTTGATAAAGTCATTAATTTGATGGGTGATTGGTCGGTGTAGCTCCCAAACTACTTTACCGACTGATGGAAAGAATTTCTCAAAGTAGAAAAACATGCATACAAGAAGTGAACCAAACTTGAGTGTATTTGCTGAGTTGTTCTTCTTCGGTTTCCTTATTGTGTTCAGGTTCTCAAACAAGTTCTTCAATAATACTTCACATAAGTCAACTTTCATTCCCTTTTTCACAATTTTATAGGCTAAGTCAACTGCGGCACATGGTACACTATTTTCCCTTGCAGATTGGAAGAAACAGTAACCGATTACTCTAATGGCAAACTTAAGTTCTGCATCAGTGACATTATTCAGTTTCAATCCTTTGTAATCAGATTCTACTCCAGTTAAACTGATTAACTCCTTTTGTGATATCATCTTCTGAGCTCGTGCATGATCATAGATAGGATAACCGGTGAACACATGAATGATTTCCTTGGTGATTTTGAATGGTTGCTCTTCTAGCCACATGAAATCATCATGAACTCTGCTCAAAACAAACTTAACCCATTGGGGCTTGAACACACGAGGGTAGGTTAGGGCTTTAGTCAATCCCTTGATTCTGATGTGTTCATACTTGCTGTTTAATACACCATCGGTACATAATTCATCATAGGTGTCTCTAATCTCAACATGAACAAGTTCTTCAACATGACATTTGGTGAAGAATCTCACATCTTCAACTAACAAGACTCGATCCAGGATGAGTGAAAAAGTGGTTTTGTCATCTAGTTCAGAGGCGACTTTAGGAGTCAAAGTGTATTTCAGTGAGGGCTTCTCTATATTCTTGACAACTATGGGATCTTGGATCTTGGGCGCCATTGTATATTTCAGGTAAAAACTTAGCAAACTATCCTTAGGGTTTGATGGTTTACAAATGACAGACGCTTCACACTCATCAGATAATAGCAATTTGATAAGATCGGTAAACTAGCTTGACAATGCGATGAGTTTTGATGTAAATACCTTGAAATTCACTCTGAATGAGGTTTGATAGCCTTGATTCACTTTGCTCTGCTCTTTCGAAAACTTGGTGAATGTAAATGACCACAAAAATGCTTTTAAGTACACAAAATACCTTATCGGGCTCCGTGCGGGATAGGTCAAAAATATTAAATGCACTCGGTTCACCTTTAAACGATTTACTCTCCTTTTTTTTGTTTTAACTGAGTAACCAAATTTCCTTCATTTACCGACTTGACAGGCTTCCTGTATTCACCGACTTGACAGGTTTCCTGTAAAGTACTTTTGATAGAATTTCAACCTTACTAATGCATCTTAACTATGAAGATTTTGAATTTAGTACATAATAGAATAGGAACTGTTATGATTTTAACCTTCAGAGAATGCAGTCCCTTCATACCTTTTCTGATTAATTTGGAATAGGTGCACCTTACTTTCTTCATTTGACACAATTTCCTTCTTTTTCCAAATCATCTTTAATTTCTCTTTTATTTCTTCAGTGTCTCCTCTAGGTTGATTTCTGCAATCTCCAGCTAAATGTCCAACTTTGTGACAATGAAAACATGCCATACCAGGATTTCTCCATGATCTTCGGTTGTTCATTCCAAACCTTATAAAACAATTGGCACTAATATGTCCATATCTTCCACAAAATTCACACCATATCCTTGTGTTGTAATCCCATGGTACTGCTGCATATTGTCGGTAAGGATTTGTGTGAGTTCGGTAACCTCTAGTGTTTGCTTAGTGTGCAGACCACATGTAGTTCTTTTGCTTAAGCCAACACTTCTCAGTACTATGTCCATATCTATTGCAGTTTCTACAAAACCCTTTGAATTTTGCTTTCTGATAGTTGTTAACAGACTTTGTCCTACATTGATTAAATGTGTGACCATATTTATTGCAATTGTAACAATAACCATTGGACTTAGTGATATTCAGTTGCTTACCTTTTCTGATTTGGTACATGTTGGCAGTATGACCTTGATTTCCATAGTAGTAGCAAATAGGCTTCTTTCTTTTGATGTTATTCCTATTTCCAGCTTGCTTTGATGATTCTCCTCTCTCGGTAGTATGAATTCCTTTCTCCATAGAGTCTTTTCCTTTGTAACTGAGTCCTGCATCTTTGTTGGGTCTTCTTGTATTCAATTGCTCATCCAACATTTTTGATGCTTCATAACTCTTCTTCAGTGTTTCTTTGGATTTCTTCTTTGTTTCAAGTTCATCGGTCAACCTTGATACTTCAAGTTTCAATGCTTGATTCTCATCATTCTTCAGAATTGCTTCATGATGTGCATAACCTAGTTGATCTGTCATATTTTGTTGAATCCCAATCAACCTTATGATTTCATCATTTTTATTAGATACTAAGACTTCAAGTTGTTGTTTATCTCTTTGTAGATCTCTTGCTTTATCCTCAGTTATCCTCAATGCATCTAGATTTTCAGTCATCTATGTACCGAAATGTTCTTGTTCTCTTTTCATTGCTTTTAGTTGATCAACCAATGCTTTGTTCTTTTCTTTCAATACTCCAATCATTTCTTCACTCTCTTCAGATATACTGTTCTTAGATGATGTCTCAATTTGTTCCACTAACTCTTGAGAATCCTGCAAGTCATTAGATAATCTTCTTCTTACTTTCAAAGATTTTTGCATTTGCCTTTGCATATTTGCAATCACTTGATTATCATGATCTAGCTCTTCTTGCAGATATACAATCCTTTGAGATTGTTTATAGCCTTCCATTGATAAGATCTTTCTCTTTAGGTAGTTAAACCCTTTTCCAAGATTCAAGCTCTGATACCAATTGTTAGGCCCAATATGGAAAGCTAATGTACTGAGAGGGGAGGGGTGAATCAGTACTCCAAAACTTTTCTTGAATAATAACTTTACTGTTATGCATAAATAGAATAGTGTAGTAACATAAAATAAAGTTAAAGCAAATAGATAACAATCATACATGATTCACTCCATAACACATATATTTTGGTTACACAAAAACTCTTGGTTAGAGAGAAAAACTGTGGTGGGGATGGCACCCACAACTTCACTACTGCAATAATAAAGAGTGCTCGGTTAGAGCTACATTTTAGCTATTTATGATAGCTTACCCTGTTAGGAGTAACAAGATCTGTTAGATCTACCTTGCTAAAGGATTTTACAACATTTATTCTGAATGTTGCACCTGGTTAGAGTCTTTACAATTTTTAGACTTGATTAGAGTCTTTTACCCTATTAAAGGTTTCTCTTTCAACTTCACAATATTACAATAAAATCATTACAAATATCTGCAACTTTACATCTGAAATGTTATAGCAGATTCTATGTGCTTAGAATATATTACCTTGCTTATAGCATACCTCGGTAACCCATATAGTAACTCAGTAAACCCTTCTGTTTACTCTGTTCTTCGACTGTTCTCTGAAAACCTTCTCGGTGACCTCCGTGTCTCTGTAACAGTCTTCTTACACATACATATACCCTTAACTCATGCTGTATAAATAGATCTCTTAAAATGGTGATCCAATTCATTGCTTCGATCATACAAACATGATTCCTTGAATGAATAACTAAACAAATTATTTCATTGGTTAGATAGATCTCAAATTCATACACAATCTTCTAGTGCAATTTCCAATGTAATAACGGTTAGATGTACCTCGATCTTGTAACACGTTTCCATATGCATGTCCAGGTTCAATGTATCTAGTAACACATTTCACTCGGTGTATATCAACTCGGTGTGTCATCTTTGCTGCTCGGTAGACATAAAAAGATACTTGGTAGACAAATCAGTGTATGCTGTGTTCTGTGACTGCTTTCCTCTATAACCGACTAGACTGTACATACCGACTTCTCTGTGTATACTGACTACATGATTCGGTAGTACTAATTGACTAGAGTATATAGTATGACTTTGAATCTAAAAACTAATGGCAACCTGATAAGTAGTAACATATTGTTTCCATACTTGGCCAAAATCTTACAAGGTCCAATTCTCCTCATTTGAAGTTTACTAGGGACACCTTTTTTAAGCCTTGCTTTGCTAAAGTGAACCATTACCAAGTCCCCAACAACAAATTGTACATCCCTTCTCTTTTCATCTACTTTGTCCTTGATTTTCTGAGAGTTGTCGAGTAAAGTTTTCCTAACTTGCTCATGAATCTCCTTCATGGATTGAGCCATGTCAACAAAATGTCCACTCTATTGTCCCATCTTCTCAATTTATTTGAGCTCCGAAACACCTCTGGGATGAAGGCCATAAATTACTTCAAAAGGACTCTTACCGGTTGATCTATTCACACTGTCATTGTAAGAAAATTCAGCCTGTTGAATGATTTGATCCCAAGTTTACCCATACTCCTTTGTCAAACATTTGAGAAGGTTCCCCAGCATTCTATTGACCACCTCTATTTGGCCATCCGTTTGGGGATGGTATGTTGAGCTGAAAGACAAGTTAGTTCCCAATCTCTGCCATAACATTCTCCAGAAATGTCCAATGAATTTTGTATCTCTATCTGACACTATACTGATGGGTAAACCATGAATCCTAATGACCTCTTTGAAAAAAAATGAGCAATATGACTGGCATCATGAGTCACCTTACAAGGAATAAAATGGGCCATTTTACTGAATCTATCTACGACAACATAGATGCTATCAAATCCGTATTTGGTCGCGGGTAAACCAACCACAAAATCCATACTTACACACTCCCATGGCTTTTGTGCACCTATAAAGGTTTTGGTAAACCTTTTTGTGCTTCCTTTGTCCATATAAACTTGGTTCTCACACCTCCCTTGATTGTCTCTAGCATAGGTGCACATATCTTACTGAACCCTCTGATGAACTTCTTGTAAAACTAAGCCAAACCATGAAAACTCCTTACTTCATTTGCTGTTTTAGGAGTAGGCCAATTGGTTATTTCTTCCACCTTTGAAGTGTCCATTTTCAAATCACCACTTGAGATTACAAACCCAAGATACACTAATTCCTGTTTCATAAAATCACATTTCTCCAAATTGATGGTTAGCTATTCATCATATAGTTTTTCCAATACAATTACTATATGCGTAAGATGCTCATCTTTAAACTTGCTAAAAATTAAGATGTCATCTAGGTAAACAACAACAAATTTACCAATGTAGTCCTTGAATACTTCATTCATGAGCCTCATGAGTGTGCTAGGGGCATTGGTGAGTCCAAATGGCATAACAAGCCATTCATAGAGTCCTTATGTAGTCTTGAAGGTTGTCTTCAATTCATCTCCCTCCTTTATTTGGATTTAGTGGTAACCACTCTTGAGGTCTATCTTGGTAAAATGCTTAGTACCCCCTAAACAATCCATCAAATCTTGAATTCTGGGAATAGGAAATCTATACCTGATTGTAATCCGATTGATGGCTCTCGAATCAGTGCATAGTCTCCAAGTACCTCCCTTCTTTGGTGCCAACACAGTGGGCACTACACATGGGATGATGCTTCTCCTTATCAGACCATTGTCCAAAAGCTCTTGTATTTGTTTGGCTACCTCCTGATTCTGCTCTGGTGTCATCTTATAGGCTGCCTTATTAGGCAAAGAAGCTCCAGGTATGAAGTCAATTTGGTGACTGATGGCATGTTGAGGAGGCAATGTTGCAGGTGTTCCATCACTAATGATCTCCTTGAACTGGTTTAGTATCTGATGCACTTCATTGGGAATGCATACTTTCTTTTTCTTGCTTTCTTCTTTAGGTTTCACTACAAATGCAAACCCCACTCCTTCTCCTTCCTTGAGGGTATTAATGAACTCCTTCTCACCAACTAGCAGCACATTGGAACCCTTAGGTTTGCTTCCTTCTTCATCTTTTAAGGACTGAATTTTGTAAGTAACTCCATCTTTTTGGAAAGTATAAGAATTCTTTTCTCCACGGTGTATTGCTTTCCTGTCAAATTGCCAGGGCCTACGTAAGAGTAGGTGGCATGCATCCATTGGCGAGATATCACACAAAATCTTGTCTTTGTAACTTCCTATAGTGAACTCCACCCAAGTTTGTTCATTCACTAGAACATGTTGCTCCTTATTGAGCCAAGTAACCCTATAAGGATCACTATGTGAAATAATTTGCAGGTTAAGTTTACTTATTGCTTCTTCTGACACAATATTGTCAGTGGAACCTGAATCTACCACCACTTTACACACTTTACCCATAATCTTTCATTTTATCCTAAACAAGGATCTTCTTTGGCTAGGTTCCTCCTTAACCGGTTCTTTGATCAAGACTCTTCTCATCATGAGATTCTCTCCACTCTCAGGATCTAAACTTACTTCTGATGCCTTCAAGTTTTTTGCATCTTCTTGAATATAATTCACTCTCCTTTCACCTCCTTGGGATGAAGAAGACTTCTCAGGAGATCTATAAGCTGGGTGTTCAAGATGATAGCAATTGTAGCACTTCATTGTGACAAAATAGGACCCTCTTTCTGATCCACTAGACCTTCCTCTATTAGAGTTGCTAGATCCCCTTCCTCTATAGTTGCTCTTGCTATTGGAATCCCCACTTTTCTCTACTAGCTTGGATTCCTCTTGGGATCTTTGGTCTACACCTCTACCACCATAGCTACCTCTATGACCTCTACCATCTCTTCCTCTACCTCTGCTTCTATTGCTTTGTTTTTGTTTCTTCTTGCTCTTTTCCTCCACCTTCAGTTCCAATTGAAATCACTTATGTACGGTGATAGGACATAAAAAACTTAACTCCTCTTGAATATTCCATCTCAAACCATTCAGGTATCTGGCTACCTTGATGCTCTCATCCTCTACCACCTTAGATCTCAGACACAACTTCTGAAATTCCTCTATGTAGCTGCTCACATCCAAGTCTCTTTGTCTCAATTTTTGTCTCCTTTTGTGCAGTTGGATCTCATAATCTTCAGGGATATAGGCTTCCCTCACCTTGGCTACCATTCCTTTCCAATTGGCTATTTGGTTCTTACCCTCTTTTTGCCTTTTTTTTTGGATAAATTTCCACCAAGTCAAGGCCGCTCCTCTCAATCTAGACTTGGCTACCTTCACCTTTTGGGCTTCACTAATTCCATCACACTCAAATTGATTCTCCAATCCTTCAATCCATTCCATAACTATTTCAGGCTCCATTTTCCCATAAAAAGTGGCACTCCTTCCAAGGATTTTCCCCCTAAGGCTTTAATTGCTTTAAGGAAAGGTTCTTCAGGTAGAATAGGGTTTGGTTCAGGTATCCTATCCTCTTCTACTGATTCTTTTCCCTTCCCTTCATTGACCTTAATTGTTACTTTCTCAATTTTATCTTCAACTACATCCAGTTTGCTCTCCAATTGTAGCAATCTTTCTCTCAGGAGTCTATTCTCTTCCTCCCGATCTTCTACCTTCTTGGATAAATCTGCATTGGTCACCATTTTGAGACTATTTTCTCCTATGGATTCAGTGTCTGTCATCAACAAATTTCTTTCCAAGTCTTAATTGGCTCTGAAACCACTTTGATAGGGAGAGTCCTAATTTACCACCAACTAGAGTTCTATGATGGTGTAATCCTATTCTATATTAGGGCCCATAGTCTTCTCCTATGTACTCCCCTACCAATAGTTTTCTTGTTTCACCTTCCTCAATCTCACAAGGTAAGCTTGCTCACTATATCCTTGCAGGGGTGCAGGGCAATCCACACTTGTTCTCTCTCTTTGAAAAACCACCCTTCATGTTTGGTTTGGCAAAATCTCTTCTTCCGGTTCCAAAATGACTAAGTTTCAGGGCTTATAGCCTTCTGGATCTTCTTCTAGTTCTCAATAGATTCCTCCCTTGCAAGTTATCTCCTTCACACTACTGACACCTAGCCGGACTATCACCAAGCTTGCCTAGGGCCAGTTTGTAGGAATAGCTAATGCCATCTCCTGGACATCCACAAATGAAAACCTACTGTACATGATTGGCTCTTCTTGACCACCTCCAATGGTCATGTGTAGTTTCAAGCCAGAGCCATGGTATTATTTACAAACAGAGAACCAAACCTGAAAAAGGAAAACTTATTTACAGATTCTGAGCTTATTCTCGGGTTCAACCCAGTAACTCACGGAATAGAGAAATGAAGTGTTTACATTGACTGTATAAGTTAACTTAAAGATTCTAAAAAATTATTGTAATTCACAAACAAGAATCCGACACTAAATTTAAATCAGAAAATAGACTTCTCTTTATTATTCAGGAAAATAGATGTGTTCCCCATGGCAATCAGCAATTCACATTCAAAACAACAACAACCCTTTTACAGATGCCCGTTGGGTCTTTTATACATTCCATCCTCTATCCTCAACTCCCCCTATTGAACAAGATTGATCTCATTACCAATGGTTTCTAGCGGCAACTGTCGGACAGGTTCTATCAGAGCATTGGGGTAACATCCAAACAAGGTTACTGATGTTCGATGACAACCTCCAACTCTTCGCACTTCCTATTGGGTTTTCAATGTAACATTAGAATGGCTACCAATGACCGACATCTTCACACTTCCGCTTCACACTTTCCATCGGGTCTCACTTGTGTTTTGTCATCGGGCCATCGGTGTAACATTCAAGCGTTCCACCCGATAGCCAATGACTTACTCCGGTCCGTCCACTTTTCTTTCGGGTCCGCGAGATAGCTTGAAACAACTCTCCCCGATAGCCGATAACAATACTCTGCACCTATGTTTTCTCATCGGGTTGTCAGGGTAGCTTGAAACCCCTTCTGCCGATACCCGATGGCTCTGATCCATCAATGCTAACTCATCTCAGGGTAGCTTGCAACCACTTCCGTCGATACCCAATGGCTCCACTCCAAGCCAATGCTAACTCATCGGGTCATCGGGGTATCTTGAACCGGCTCCTTTCGATACTTGATGACTCAATGATAAACAACCCATCTGAATAGGTTATCTCGATACACTTATGGGATGCTATTTAAAACTAAGAAAACACACATTTGAACCTAATCACACCAAAATTGTTGAAAATTTTGAAAATGCAACCAAAATTGGGTGCTCTTGCACCACTAACCCATAGATGAAGTCATGTTACTTCATCAATAAGTCCTATTTCGGTATCACTTTGGTGAGTCTTGGTGACAATGGATATTTTGGTGTAAGATGTGCTTTCGATGAGACATGTTAAGTTGTTAACTAAAGTCATATCCTTCACCAAAAAGTTGATTTCGATGAGACTTTGTTAAGTCTTGGAAACTAGTTAAGATTTCAATGAGACTTTGATGTTTGGTAAGACATTCTAAGAAGAGATAATCGGGTCAATAGATAGGCGATTATTGTTTCAGTTCTTTGGATAGAGGTTAAGAGATATGGAAAAATGTGCTTGAATGTTGTGGTTGTTAGAGAACTGAATTAAGAGAAATTCTACATCATTATGTAATCTAAAGAGAAAAACCTAATGATATGTATCATTGTTACATGTTGACAGTTAAACATGCAGATATCCTTTTGGTTTTGTGTTGTAGGTTAAAGTGGTGTGACAAATTAACATCTTAATATAAGTTTTTTAGAGATAGAATGAATGAAGTGACCTTAGTTCAAGGAATGAAATGAGTATGCATTTTGAATCTGTGTAAAGGTGCATGTCGAGCATAAAAGATATGAACACACAGTGAGCTAAGAAGAACATGGTGTACAAAGAGTATGGTATAGAGTGCAGTGAATATGCACACTGTTGTTGAAGTCATTCATTATTATGTGAAGTTTTGAATGTATGATTTGCTATAATAGAGAATTGAGGGTTTGATCACTGAAAGTGTAAGATACTGAATGCTAAATGTTGTTCTTATAGATGTAATTATGAATTATGGTGTACATACTTATGATTGTTGGTGTAAAGAAGATTGGAGTGAATGTGAATGGCAGGGATATATCATGATTGTAAGTTCAAGAGAGAGATGTGTTTAGAATATTGTCTTTTTCATGTGTTTATTTATGATAGAATTATGTCTGCAGATTTGAATATCTTGTGTATGTTGTAAGGAAGAGTGTAAAGTGTGCATCTTGTTTATTGTCACAGATTGTATGCATGATGATTAGTGACCATAATAAGTGTCAGAGTGATTGGTTGTCTTCTTCTTGTAAATGCATATGTATAGAAAGTTGTATATGTAGGTATATTTGTGAGAGGGTGTGTTGGCATGTTTATCATTGATTGGTGCATATGAGAGGAAGAGTGGAAATACTAAGTTTGTAGTGCTGAGAGAAGAGATTGGCATTGTCTTGTTTATCATTTTTATGACATATTGTTGAGTGATTTGTATAGCAATAGAGGAACCCTTTGAGATAGTACTATTCTTAGATTTCTTTAAAGGGTTTGGTGCTCCTAAATCTTGTAAGGTGTTGGTGCTCTAAATTTTTCCAGTGGGGCATATTTAGATAGTAAGGCCTATGTAAATAATAATTCTGCAGATTAAGCCAATGAGACATTTCCGAGTGGTTTTTATTCCTCATGAGGGTTTTCCACTCTTGAAATCATTGTGTCATGACTTTTCTATGAGCATTGTGTTTTGTATGTTGATGAGATTATTTTTCATCATACTTGTTGATACTAAAAGATCATTCAGTTTATGTGCAATTATCATTCAGTTTTGAAAAAGTTAAATTGAAATTTTAATTTGATTAGGAACATTGATTTACCCCCCCCCCTCACTGTTCCCTGTACTCCAACAAGTTGTATCAGAGCCAAGCTAGGTCATAAGTCTAAACAAATTAGGGGATTCCTGGAGGTGGAGTACTACTGGAAAGAAAAATAGGACTAAGAAAGAAAAGTCACAACTTGCAAAAGAAGAAATGCCTAAGAATAAACCACAGTTTGTAGAAGAAGAGATGACTAATGAAAAACTTGGTGAATTTGTAGTAGACATGAATGACTCTAATGTAGAATAGCGTGTTAGTGACCCTGAAGGAGTAGTTGATCTTGAAGGTGAATTGAGAGTTTCTTTAGATGTGATCAAGCAACTTAGAAAGAAGAATAAAAAATTAAAAGACCAACTTCAACAAGAAAAGGACTCTAAGGACAAGGTACTTTCAGATATTGAAAAAGTTTCTTTAGATCTTGAAGAGTCTAACAAACTTATTATTATTCTAAAGACAAAGATAGAAGAAGCAAAAAGGATAGTTGATTTTAAAAAATCTGATTTGGAAATAAAAAAGATCAAGTGTCAAAATTTTGAAGGAGAAGTAGTTTCCTTGAGAAAAGATCTTATAAATATCAAGATGAAGAAATTTGTGAAAGGAACAAATGCATTAAATGACTTGTTGAGTAGTCAGAAAAATCACAAGGATCTTCTTGGTTTAGGCTTTGAAAAAGGACAAAGCTCAAGTGTTCAAGATGAGTCTAAACATGAAATAGTGTTTGCAACAACATATGGAAAGAGTTTCAATGTTAGACAAACTCCAAGAAAGAAGATAGACTTGAATTATCATTCTACTGCATCTGAAACAAAAAACAAGGATGCTGATAGAAGTCAACACAAAGGCACCAATAGAGTTGGAAGAAGAAACAACTGGTTCACAAGGTCTTCAGCTACCAGACAACATTACTCAATGAGGTATAAATTTTCTCAGTTTCATGGTTACTGCTATGTTTGCCATAAATATGGTCATAGAGCAAGAGATTGTAGAATTCATACAAGGAATGACTTTGGATGGACTCAAGATAAAAGTTCTAATAATGTGTCAATTAGAACTATAATATTGAATGCTATGACTACAGTAAGGTTGGGCATATGAAAATAGACTATTGGAATTTTGTTGGTTATAGTCATGTTAAATATGTTTTAGATGTAATAATATTGGGCATTAAGTACAACAATGCAGGTATAACAGAAGAACAAGCAATTTGAATAAGAAAAGGAAGGATTCTGTGAAGGTTTGGAAAAAAGAGAGACATGGAGAAGAAAACAAGGGTTTAGAAAAGAAAGAAGATTCTAAGCTTGTGTGTCTTGCACAAGAGACATCTCCTATGCATAAATAGAGTCAAATGGGATCGGGGAGCAAATCAAGGTAACATATTTTAGTCCCCTATGGCAAGGTAGGTTTGTTAAGATGAACATTAGCTTTGATCAATATTTCTATAGTAGTACTTCATTCCTAAGGACAACATGGTGTTCATTGTTATCACTCTTTTATTTTTAATTTTTTGGAGTGCTTCAAAATCTGTAGAGATTAATGATTCATCTAATCTCTGAGTTTGAACTAATAGTCTTGGCAAGAAATAATGATTGGTTTACTTGTTTATGATAACACACCTCAAGACATGGATATAGAGAGGTTTGTGTTTGTTATCAAATAAGAATTGCAATCTTAAAGATACTTAATCAAAGATGTTGAACTCTATTTCAAAACAAACATCATGAAAATTGAGATATTAGAACTCTATTGATATTCGTTGCATAAGTTCAAAGATTAGACACTGCTATTCATTGATTTAGCATATTGTTTAAGAGTCGTGCATTGACCAAAGACATAAGAAGATGGATCTATTGTTTGGTATCACATTGTGAACAAGATTAGCTGAATGTACAAGCTTTGACAATGTGGATCAAGACAATGATCCAATACAATGAGGTAGACCACCATAGATGAATACTTGATATAGTTTAAAGGAGTAATAAAGGGTTGTTGGTCTTGTCATGGTTGACATATATGTTTGGTATATACTTATATTGATAGTGACACTCATATACTTCTATTATCAGTGACATTTGGTTGGCATATTTTTGACAATAGCATATGACAATGCACGCTAATCTCTCCATGAATTTGGTTTCAATGACCATGCTTACTTTGATTGATATCATATTCTTGCAAATGACAATGATCTGCTTTGATATATACATATTTTCTTTGATGCATTTCCAATGTTGCTATTACAGTGATAGTTTAATTTCACTGTTATGGTGGCATCTACTTGGATAGGTATCATTGGTAGAAATCTTGGACAGGTGATAAGGTGTCATTACAAAATCATGACTCGCATGGAATGAATCTTCATTTAGACACTACTGGTTGTGGATGGAAGTTGAATTCACTGTTACAATGTAGTTTGCTTTAGCACTTTGTTGTTTACAGTTTGGGTCACTATTATAGTAGCACTTGATATGGTACTTTGTTGATTTCATCATTGATGATACGCGATTGATAATGTAGAAATCATGTTTGTTAACTTGGCAAATAAAAGGGTTTATGTCAACAACCATAGTATATATGGTGCAGTGCTATGAAGACTAATTGCATAATACCATATGAAAAGTGAGCTGAAAACCTTATTGATTTTGTCATCATTGTATAAGAGAAGGGTGATTTGTCTTTGTGCAACTCACTACAATATGGTGCTAATTGTTGGCAATAATACATAGTTTGCTATACTTTCTTTGCTTCAAAGTTCAATTGTTACTCTTTCTTGATTGGTTCATTGATGTATAGAAGATTTATCTTTTTGGTATTGTTGGTCACACAATAGCTCAGTGCTATGATTCAGGGAGGAAGTTTCATGTTTCATTTCTACTGTTGAAGTCAAATAGAAGACATATCTTGGTTCCTAAAAAATTTCAATTTTGATTTTCAGTGATATTCAAAGCAACGGTCTATTTTGCAGTTGTTGAGCACAATAGCATAAACAATGACATTATTGATGCATTCTGAGCATTATATTTTATTCTCATTGGGTATTATTATTGTACAACTTGGAATAGTGGTATATTGGCATTGTTCTTTTCTACTTAGTCTTTGCACTCCACAGTTTAAACTAGCATTTTCTATGGAAAATTGGTATATAGGCATTATTGTTTTCTACTTAGTCTTTGAACTCCATTGTTTGAACTGACATTTTCTATGGCCCTTTACAGTGCAGGTCATGTGAACTTTTTAGTGACATTTTTAGTGCAGTGATTCTTTGTGCTTGAAGAAAAATGACATATAGATTTGTGAACATTCATCTATTAGCAAGGATATTATGCTTACTCTTCTCAACCTTTTTATACAATGCATTTAGCATATGATCTTCAAACATATGCAAGTTGCAGCCATTTTGATGTTCAGGATCTTGACAGTGTTTTTGATAGAGTTGTGATTTTGTTCAGTATCATTGCAATATCATTTTGATTCATCAATGACAAGAGTTCTTTATTGTCTTACGATGATAGTGAGTATAGTATAGTTGTTGTTTTGCACATGAATATGGTATATGATAGTATTTTGTAACTAGTATTCATCCCTTAATGATAAAGAAAGATGACAAGGTAACAAGTTACCACACTGTATTTCCATGTTAAATGGTACTATGATTGTATTGGCATATGGTTACATCAATGAATTTTAGTAACATCTTAATTCAGTGAACATTCACATTACCGTGATCAAATGCATATCTCTTTGTTGATAAGGTCTTCTTTGATTGGTATAATAATTTGGGCAGATTCTTGGATAAGCTTTGGTTCTCTCAACGTTGTCCTTTGTCATTTATGTCAAAAAGGCGGAGAAAGTATGATGTTCTTGAAATTGGACATAATATTATGGTTTTCACATCAATGCCAAAGGGGGAGTTTCTTGGCTTTGGCATGTTTGTCATTGATGTCAAAAGGTATTTGTCTCAGAGTGATGATAATGACATGACTATGTGATTGTCGGTTGGATGTGGTAGTGATTCAAAATGTCTATATACCTCAAGATACATGTCAATAAATGGTCTACAAAGAAGACGATGTGATTTCAATATGACTTTGGAGTTAATTCAGTAAATGGTTTGCAATGAAGATGATAGTATTTCAATATGAATTTGGAGTGGTCTGGGTGAAAAGAGATTTTGGTATAACAGCTGGGTTTGATGAGACTCTTCAAGAAATTCGTAGATGTCATATTTCTTACCAATATCATTGAGACATTTGACAGGTCTTGGTGAAGTTCGGTGTGACATTATCTTTCAGTAAGACGTTTCTAGTCCATAGCCGAAGTCATGTTAATTCACTGACAATTCCTATTTTGGTATCACTTTGGTGAGTCTTGGTGACAATGGATATTTCAGTGTAACATGTGCTTTCGATGAGACATGTTAAGTTGTTAACTGAAGTCATATCCTACACCAAAAAAGATGATTTTGATGAGACTTTGTTAAGTCTTGGGGACCAGTTAAGAGTTCGATGATACTTTGATGTTCGGTAAGACATTCTAAGAAGAGATAATCAGGTAAACAGGTAGGCAGTTGTCATTTATGTTCTTTGGATGGGTGAACTTCTCTAATGAATTGATAGAAATTAAGAGATATGGAAAAATGTGTTTGAATGTGTTGGTTGTGAGAGAGCTGAATTAAGAGAAATTATGCATCATTATGTAATCTGAAGAGAAAAACCTAATGATATATATCACTATTACATGTTGACAGTTAAAAATGCAGATATCTTTTTGGTCTTGTGTTGCAGGTTAAAGTGGTGTGACATAATAGACATCTTAATATATGTTTTTTAGAGACATAATGAATGAAGTGATTGTAGTTCAAGGAATGAAATGAGTATGCATTTTGAATTTGTGTGAAGGTGTATGGTGAGCATAGAAGATACAAACACGCAGTAAGCTAAGAAGAACACTTTGTACAGAGAATATGGTATAGAGTTCAATGAATATGAACATTGTTGCTGAAGTCATTCATTCTTATGTGAAGTTTTGAATGTATGATTTTCTATAATAGAGGATGAGGGTTTGATCACTGGAAGTGTAAAATATTGAATTTTAAATGTTGTTCTTAAATATGCAATTATGAATTATGGTGTACATACTTATGACTATTGGTGCAGTACAAATAGAAATGAATGTGAATTGCAGGGATATATCATGATTGTAAGTTGAAGAGAGAGATGTGTTTAGAATACTATCTTGTTCATGTGTTCATTTGTGATAGAATTATATCTGTAGATTTGAATATCTTATGTATGTTGTAAGGAAGAGTGCAAAGTGTGCATCTTGTTTATTGTCATAGATTATATGGATGATGATCAATGGTGATAATAAGAGTCAGAGTGATTGGTTGTCTTCTTCTTGTAAATGAAGATGTATAGAAGGTTGTATGTGCATGCATATTTGTGAGAGGGTGTGTTGGCATGTTTATCATTGATTGGTGCAGATGAGAGGATGAATGGAAACACTGAGTTTGCAGTGTTGAGAGAAGAGATTGGTGTTTTCTTGTTTATCATTTTTTATAAGACATATTGTTGAGTGATTTGTATAACAACAGAGTAACCCTCTGACATAATACTATTCTTAGATTTTTGTACATGGGTTGGTGCTCCTTGGAGTGTGTGCTCCTAAACCTTGTAAGAGGTTGGTGCTCTAAATTTTTCTAGTGAAGCATATTCAGACAATAAGGCCTATGTAAACAATAATTTTGTAGATTGAATGAGCCATTTCCGAGTGGTTTTTAATCCCCATGAGGGTTTTCCACTCATGAAATAATTGTGTCATGACTTTTCTATGAGCACTGTGTTTAGTATGTTGATGAGATTATTTTTCACCACACTTGTTGATACGAAAAGATCATTCAGTTTATATGCAAATATTATTTAGTTCTGAAAAAGTTAAATTGAAATTTTAATTTTATTAGGAACATTGATTCACCCCCCCCTTTCAGTTTTCCTTGTACTCCAATACATAAAACCTCCTCCTGTGGTTTAGTGAGTTTGTATTGTAATTTCCTAGTTTGTACAAACTAACCAAATAAAATTAATATCTTAAATTAAAAATATTTTATTGAAATATTAGTTGGGAATAGACTTGCTAACTAGCATATAATAGAATCTAAGAATATAACTTGACTATTCATCTCAACTTGTATTCCACTTTAAGAAATACAAATTTTTTACAATAAAAAAAAACTTGAATAGAGACATTCTCATTTAATGTTTTAAACAGTATTAAAACTGAATGGAACTTGCACCACATCAATCAACATCAACTAAAAATTAAATTATTAAATTGAAAAATCGATTGTAAGTTGAAAATAAAATTATAAATAGTAAAAATATAAAATAAATTTATAAACAAATCAATATAACATAAAAAAATATTAAACATGAAGTTAAAATTAATATCCGAGTAAACAAATATTCCAAAAGAGTACTGAAAAAATAGTGTTTGGATACATTACTAAACAATATCAACTACCAAGGAAGACAACATTTCAATGTCTTTGCCGAGAGAAAAACTTCTCTTAGGGTCACCATTTTATACATGAGAGGATCTTTGTTGCACAAAGAGGTCACTTCATATTCGTACTGAAATGATATCCCACCTACAGAATAAAAAGAAAAAGAAAAAGAACTAACAAATATATTATTAAATTAGGCAAAATCCTCTTTTTTTCTGCTTCAAAACATCAAAATTATTAGAAGCCAAAATGAATGCTTTTATTGATCCATATTTAAATAGTCTACAAGTAACTCAGAAGAACAAAAAGAGGCACACAACAGAGTGAAAACCAATTCATTTTGAAGCTATCTATGTCTACATGTCAAATACACAGTCTCGGTCCAAAACGATCTTACTATCATATTCCTCTATTCTCTTTTGATATCTTATTATTATTAGTTCCTGCCGGGGAACTATAATGGAGGCAACGATATTAAACAGTGATTAATCATTTTTTCCTGAGCCAATCAAACTGTTCTATTTCTGTGCATAAACTTAATTTCTAGTATACATTATTTACAACTTGCATGTTTTTAATCTGAAATAGTGATCCAAATTATTTTGGCAGTTTGTGATTAGCATTGCAGGTAGTTGGCAGATGGGTTTGTAGATACCAATGCAAGAGAGCACACTACTCACAAGATCTCTATCAGTAAGCTACAAGAGCTTGTATAAGTAAACAGTTTGCTTCTCCAAAAAAAATTATCCTTTGTGATCTTATCTGGTGGCATTCAATTTTATTGACATGTATTTTGCATGCCAGTTAGGGATGGAGCTGGTGACACAATACCTCATGGTGGGCCGTGAACAATAATAACCAATTTAAATAAAATTCGGAGAATATATGATATATAGGACGAAAACCCAGATGGAGTGGTGAGCAACCACCGAGCTTATCAGCCGACGATCCAGTGTTTGATGCATCAGGTGAAGCAGATGATGAAGAAGTTTACATGGAATGAGAGGGAGTTCCATCGAGTGATCAGATAAATACGCATCTGATCTTCCAATTGAACTGTCTTTAGGGGTTGTATTAGAACAAGGGGGCACATAATCTTAGTTTGCTATTGGGAGTTTCGGGTGAATTGGTTCATTCTACTACATCCATTCATGAAAGCAATTCCTTAACTACAAATTTTTTATGATGCAGTCTACTTATGATCTTATTACATGAATTTTTTTGAAATACGTACACTCACGGAAGCAACATAAATATTTCATGAGTCCTTAACAAAACTGCAAATTGTTGTAGGCAAATTTGTAATGTATTTAGTTTGTAATTAGTTTTATGTCATTTTGTAAAAGTCTTTTTCAGTTTTAATAGAAACGAAATCACATGTCTCCAGCATTGATTGTTTTGAGTTTTATTTCCTCGTGTATTTCCTTTTGACTGGCAATCATAGTTAAAATCTGTGTGTGTCCAGTTGGGATTTTTAATTTCCATTAGTAAAGTCAAATTTTGTATCACTATTACTATTCTCCATGTTAGATGTGTATAAAAAATTTGGAAGCATCGACAAGGTATATGGAATATTTTGGATTCCTATGATGAGTTCTATTTTGGATTCCTGTGATGAGTTAATTTTAATATCAATATTTATCTTTATTAAAGTACATCTTATGGAGTGCACAGGAAATATCTACGCATAGTTAATCATATACCCAAAATTAAAGACTTCATATTCTATTTTAGAAACATTTCATAGAATGCAAAATAGCTATAATAAAATCAGCTAGATCTATAGGGTGACCTATATAGACACAACATGCATTAGAATTTTAATTGTTGACCTGAGTTAGTAAGTTTGTATTGTCTAGTTTTATATCATACTTTAATATTTTATTATAATAAAGACATAGTATGCATCAATTTTTTTGCTTCTATAGGCTACTGAAAAATGGGAAAACGGAAATTAAAATAAATAGGGAAAATAGAAAACACACAAGGAAAATGGGAAATGCATCAGGGCATATCTCTACTTGCAATTAGATTTATGAAAAAACAAAAAAATTAATTTGTTTTAGGTTTCAGAATTTTTTATAAAAAAAAAGTTGACTTGTGTATGGCATAGTTGATTAGGTTGTTGAATCCATATGTATCTAACACCGCTTCAAATTTTCTCTCATTTTGGGTAGGGGTGGGCATGTTACCCAAACTGTATTGGGTCATATTGTAGCTATATCCATGATAACCTTGATGTGCCCAAAACATTTTAAAAAAATTGCATTCTTCCTCATCTTATGACTAGGGTACTATGATACTAGTCCTTATCCTTTTCATCCACTATGTTTTATTCTTCTTTGATATAACATCATTTCACGATGCTATATCAAAGAGGGGCAATGTCATAACCCTCTTTCTCTATCTTGACAAAAACTTGCTACTATTATAATTATTGCTATTATATTTCATATCATTTTGTGATTATTGCTAGAAATGTTTTATTTATTATGATTGAAATTATTTAAAAAAAAAAAATTAAATAGTGCACACACACACTTGAAAGTCATAAATTTAATTTGGCAAATTATTCTTTTATTCAAAATACCAATTGAGCACATTTCGTAGGAGGAAATAAGAAGCTTCTAGAAGTAGATTTCAAATTCCACTTTCTTGCATGTAACCCCCACTCTGTCAATAATTAATTTTGCATGGATCAATTTTTGGAAAATAATCTCTAAAATGCATTCTCTTGATAGTAAAAACTGATGCATCTTTCTATATAATGTATGTTAACTTCTAAAAAGGGAGCTATGGCATTTTTTATTAAAAGTAATTTCTTGAGTTCTGGTAGAACATGTTAGAAGTAGGAAGAATTTTGTTGTAGACAATTGTATTGTAGGGGATTTTTTTTTTTCAAGTTTTTGAGGAGATCTTACCAAGCTAGAATGAAGGATTAAAGAAGGATACTTGGGGAGATTTGGAGGTGATTCAACATCAAGCGATTTTGATCAATCCAGGTTCCCTTCTTGTCTATTTCTTGTTTTGAAAAAATATATGTACTCAAAAAGAAAAGGGAAAGAATTCTACTTGCATGCATTTTTTTCTATAGTGGATTTGTATAGGTTTGATAGTAAAAATTTATATAATAATAAAGGGATTAAAATTTGTTTACAAATCGGGAATTCGTTTGGCTCTTTTATAACCTCTCGAATGGACCTTTTGGAGGGGGGGGTTCTGGTAAAAATATGTGTTTTGGTTAAAACTGGTTGTGTGTATCCCCATACATGTAATATCAAATCTCAAGAAGGTATCTGGCGTCAGAATATTGAACGATTGGATAATGAACTTCTTCAATCCCCTCTTTTTCTAGATGCACCGTTGTTCATGGATTTTAAGAAACATTGTTCTCCGGCTGAATCTGTTCCTAAGACTTTTTCTGCATTGCATATGGATCACTTGGGTGTGGCTACATTGAATTTACCTCAGAATAATCTTGATGTTAGAACTTTTCCTAGGTTCCTGATCAGTCAAAAATCTCGTGCATAGCCCCACCATAGGGGATCCTGAGATTTTGTTTCATCCTCAAAAATCTATTAATAACTTAGGGTTGCACCAAATTCTGAATCAGGATAATGTTTTGCCTTCAAAAGCCAAGCCTTTGGATCCTTCCAAGAAGGATATAGGTTTTCCACCTAGTCCTAAGGTTCCAAATGTTGTAACTCCTTAGGATTCGATCCTAATATCTGAAATTTAGAATCTTGTTTCCTCTCCTGCCCATCAGGGGCATAATGTTGGTATTAAGGAAGTAAATTTGGATTGTCTTATGATGCTGGAAGTGGTTGTGCCTGATACAAAATTGGTTGAACGGGTGAATGATTTGTTCATTAAGCATACCCCTCAGTCTGTAGGGGAAGTTGCTGATAGAGTTATTGATTCAATTGATACTGATTTAGGTAGGATTCATTCTTCCCTTCCTATTAATTTAACACCTAATCCTTTTGAGCTCCTAGCTTCTAAGGATTTGGGGTCTGTTATGGCAGATGGCTTAGCTTCTCCAAAATCTAGTAAGCCTTTACCAATCGTTCAAACCTATTTACTTTTAACTCCACTAGTTGGTTCGTCTAGATGAGGTAGACCCCCTAAGAAAGCTCAGACTCAAATAGAAATTGATGCTAGGGTATAGAAAACTTTGTCCCTTTCTCCTGGTATGGGTCAGGGGAGAAGACACTTTCCCTACGAATACCTAAAATATCTACCTCGACTCCCTTAAAGGGGAAAAAGAAAAAGGGGAATCCTTTGTTGACTAGTCCTCCTGTGACTAGATCAGGGGCTGTTAAAAGAAATTTGCAGAGTTGTTTTGGTAATAATACCAAAGCTCTGGTTATTGAGAAGAGGGGAGCTTCGGCCTCCCCTCGAGTACAATGAAGATTATTTCTTGGAATGTTAGGGGCTTAAATACCCCTAACAAGAACTGCTTGATTAAATCCTAGATGGATTTAATTAAGTGTGATTTAATTATGTTGCAAGAGACTAAATTATCTCAGGGTTCTGCTGATGTGCTTTTTTCATCTTGGAAAAGGTGGAATTTTGTTTCTCTCCTAGCTACTAGGGCTTCTGGAGGCCTAGCATTATTGTGGAATGACTTCAATATAGATATCCAGTTAGTAACTTTGGCTACAAACTGGATGTTGTTTTTTATTCTTAGCAAGGTTTCTAAGGTTAAGATTTGGTTATTTAATGTTTATGCTCCTACGGTTCAGGCAAAATGTAAATTGTGGGGTGATTTAAAAAGGATTGCTTCTCCATTAGGGTAGGGATCTTTAGTCATATTTGGAGGAGATTTTAATGCAATCATAGATTCTAGTGAAAAGAGAGGAGGCATTCTTCCGGCTAAGAAAACAATGGTTGATTTTGGGAATTTTATTTTTGACATGGACCTCTTTGATTGTAAATTTCAAAATGGGGTTTTCACTTGGACAAATATGAGGAGAGACTTTTCTCAAATAGTAGAGAGGTTAGATCGTTTCTTTCTCTTAGTATCGTGGTTACAATCAAATTTTGAGTTTTTTTCCTCTATTTTGCCTTTGTCAGGTTCTGATCATTTTCCGATCTCATTAACAATCTTGGAGGGTACTCCTAATTTTAAATCTTCTTTTAAATTTGAACCCATGTGGTTTAGGGACCCCTCATTTTTACCCCTTCTGAGGGTATGGTGGGATTCTGCCCCCTTTTGTCCAGGGTCTCGAATGTTTCAGATTGTTAAGAAACTTAGTTTTTTGAAGAAAAATATCAGAGAATGGAATTCTTCACATTTTAAGAATATTTTTCATGAAAAGAAAAGAATCCAAGATATGATTGAATGTTTAAATTCATGGTATGGCTTCTCATGTGTTTGATGAATTAAAATCCCTAAAATTAGAATTAGAGGAAGTATTAGCTAGGGAAGAATCTTATTGGAGACAAAAATCCAGGGAAGTGTGGCTTTCAGATGGGGACAAAAATACAAAGTTTTTTCACTCTTCCACCAAGCTAAAAAGGAGTAGAAATAGGATATCTTGCATAGAGGATCCCAATGGGAAGCTTCTTACTGAATCAGAAGACATTGCTTTAGAAGCAATTAATTTCTTTAAATCATTATTGACCTCGGAGGGTGGATGTGGATCGAATAGTTTTCTTTCAGATATTCACCCTTTAGTGTCCTTAGAAGATAGTAGGGTGCTGATGTCTCCTTTCTCTTTGGAAGAGGTTAAATGTGCAATTTTTGATATGAATCCTGACAAGGCTCTGGGGCTTGATGGGTTTACCACTTTATTCTTCCAAAAGTGTTGGGACTTTGTGGGTAAAGATGTCCTTTTGGCTATTGAAGAGGCTAGGAGAAATAGGTCAATGTTAAAAGAGCTTAATACCACTTTGATTGCCCTTATCCCGAAGAAAGAAGTAACTAAGACCTTTGCTGACTTTCATCCTATTGCTTTATGCAATACTCTGTATAAAATATTTACTAAGGCAATTTCCCTTCGATTGGAAAAACTTCTTCCCAAAATCATCTCCTTAGAGCAGGGTGGGTTTGTTCTTGGTAGGGAAACTCCAGAGGGAGCTATTGTGGCTCACGAAGTGCTACATTCTATCCATACTCGGAAGGTCCCGTTTATGATTCTTAAACTAGATATGATGAAGGCCTGTGATAGGGTTGAGTGGGAGGCTTTAGTTTGTGTTCTTCTCAAATTAGGTTTCTCTAAGGCTTGGGTCAAATGGATTAAGGTTGTTATTTCCACTGCCAGAGTCTCGGTTTTAATTAATGGGTCTCCTTGCAGTTTTTTCTCCTCTTCAAGAGGTTTGAGGCAAGGGGATCCTCTATCCCCTTTCCTATTTATCCTTTTAGCGGAGTCTTTTAGCTGGGCAATTAAGGCTGCAAAATCAAAAGGTCTATGGAGGGGGATCGCAATCCATGGGGTTCCTGTTCCTATTTCACATTGTTTTTTTGCAGATGACACTCTGCTTTTGGGTCAAGCTTCCTTAAAGGAGGCTAATACTATAAATGGGATTATCCAAAAGTATGTGGCTTTTTCTAGCCAAAATGTCAACATTGAGAAGTCAAAAATATTCTTCCTTAACACATCACAATTAGTCCAGCAGAGATTGTAGACCTTTTGGGGTTTTGATCCTAGTATTCTTCCTTTTAAGTATCTAGGTATACCTTTTTTCATTAAAAAAAATAATCTATCCTTTTGGGAAAAACTCATTTGAGTCATCTCAAAGAGGATTTTATCCTGGAGCCATAAATGGTTAAGCCTTGTAGGAAAACTTGTACTGATTAAATCTGTGTTGAATTCGGTCCCTATTTATCTTATGTCAGTAGTAAGCACCCCAAAATCGGTGTTAGTAAGTCTACAGGACACTCTTGGGTCTTTTCTTTGGAATAGTAATAAAGATGGGAAGAATAAACTGCCCTTAGTAGCTTGGGATAAAGTCTGTTTGCCCAAGGAACGGGGAGGTACAGGTATTAGAAATTTGAATAAACAAAATCTAGCTCTGGGAGCTAAATTGGTCTAGAAGTTGTATGAGAAACCTGATTCTTTTTGGGCACAAATAATGTTTGCAAAATACTTGAATAATGGACCTAGGGAGTATGTCTTTCAGATATCTAATCTACCTTTAGGTTTGGCTATGTGGAATTTTATTTGCAAATGTTGTAACTTTATCTTGCCACATCTTTCTTGGATTGTTCATAATGGGAAAAAGGTTATATTTTGGGATGAAATGTGGAATGGTCATACTCCCTTACAGAATATAAGGGACTGGTCCCCTTTGATATCTATCCTTTCTTCCCTTTGGGGGATTTTTGTGGGAGATTACTTCGAGGTAATTCATAATGGTGATCTAAAATTGGCAAAATGGAAATCCATTGAATTCTTGGATGTTGAGAATGATCTCAAGCTGCATTTTGCAAAGGTTTTGGAAGAAAGAATGATTATCCTATCTGACTCTGAAGATGAACTTGTATGGACTAGGAACATCTCAGGCAAATATATGATTAAGGATGGATATAACTCTCTTGTGTCGGCCAATAACTCTTCCTCTTGGCCACATAAGCTTTTTTGGCATTCGGCGTGTCTTCCAAAAGCTGGTGCTTTTGTCTGGTTAGTAGTCTAGGATAGGGTTCTTATAGGCATGCGCTTGGATAGACTTGGTATCACTAATGTTTTTTCTTGTGTGTTATGCAAAAAAAATTTGGAAACCTCCTCTCATCTCTTCCTTCACTATGATTTTGCATTTCAATGTTGGCAGTGGCTTTTTGGCAAATTGAACCTGTCTTTTGTAATAGGGAAAGATCTTATTTCACACTTCAAAGCTTGGCCTCTTCTGTTTGCTTCATCCTTCTATGCTTGTCTTTGGATTGCTTCCCCTTCCATATTAATATGGAACATTTGGCTAGAAAGGAATAATACGATCTTTAAAAAGAATAGCTCTTCTCTTGAGGAGGTTTTACTGAAAATTGAATCCTCTATTTCAGAAGTTGTCTTGTCTTATATCTTTAACAACCTCGAAAATCTCTCTTCTTTTTCACACTGGGATAGTAGGGTGACTAGGGTCTGGAAGCTATTATCTATCTTGCCTTCTCATGGTTCTATTTTGAGAAAGAGTAATGCTTTAACCAAAAGACATTTAGCTATTTGGAAGCCCCCTCCTAATACTCATTTTAAATTAAATTTTGATAGTGCTTCTCGTGGAAATCCTGGTTTGGCAGGGGTAGGTATGGTGATTTTTGATCATCATGCGAATATTGTCCAGGCTAGATGCCATGCTGTTGGGTATAAGTCCAATAATTTCGCAGCATTTAAGGCCCTGTCACTGGGTTTGGACATGGCTATATCCTTGGGTATCAAGGATCTTGTAATTGAAGGGGATTAGATGGTAACCATCCAATGTGTTAAAGAAGAAATCTAATTGTTGGAAATTACAATATGTTCTGGAGTTAATTTTACAACAGTTGGCTTTCTTTGATTCCTTTTTGATCACCCATTGCTTCAAAGAAATTAATATAATAGCGGATTTTTTGGCAAATTTAGCCATTGACACTAACGCAAACTTGCAGGATATAAGTATGGATGAGTTCCTGCCTTCCCTTCTGAAACATTTGCATTAAATCTTCTTGTCTTTTCTTAAAATATGTCATAAAAAGTCTTTCAGTGCCCTTATGCCTTAAGAAGGTAGCATGTTTTGGGTTTATGCGCAGGTGGTAAGCATGCTTAGTAGGAAATTCCTAGTTGGCTATTGAGTATGCTTATGATCTGTCATAAGCAGCAAGGGTGGTACTTGTTATGGTATTAAGGTGGCGCCCTGTTAGGAGATTGGTTTCATGGTTATGATTTGGTATTTTTTTATCTGCTTTATCCTTGCTCGTGTGTTTTAAAAGCTTTACTATTTTATGATGTACGAAGGGAATGTGTTTCGGTAATCATCCATGGCTTTTTATGAAACTATTATGATAAGGAGTGTGTAGCTTGTTATGTGGCACCAGTTGGGATATGAAGTACTAGTTTCAACCACCACCCTCATGCGAAGTCCATTATTTATGGTTTATCTTTTATGAGCTTTAATCTTGCTTCAATTGACTTTATTTATAATTTTGAAGTACCATGATTATCTCGGTTCACCTTTTTGGTGGCGACTGGTCTTTAAAAGCCGATTTTGTTCTTTATACAACAGTAAATGCTTGGATTATTCTTGTTCGAGCTCTGTTTCATATGTCGAGTGCTTTTTCTCTTTCAAGATATAGGGTCATTGTTGAATGCCCGATTGAGAGGGAAAATGGGGCTTCCAGTAATAATTCTGAAATGCTTGGGGAAGTGTTTTGTTTACTTACTCCTTAGGTGGATTTTGAGGTTCGCAGGTTGCTAGGATCTCTCTGGTTGCAGTCTAGTCTTTCATTTTCTGGCTCTAAGATTTTGTCTCGATTTCAAACTGTTTGCTATGACATTTTTCTTGATTACTCCATCTCTTGGTTCATATGTTTATCTCTCCCTCGATTTGCTCCTGGGAGCTTGTAAGTTCTGCATTGGATAATTATCATTTTGAGCTGGGCTATTTTTATTATGGGGGTTTTCTTCCTCACTCTAATCTGCTGGATAATGGGAACTATGGAGTTTTATTGTTCAAGTTGAGAATGGGGTTATTATGTGATAGATTGGGGGACACATTGCATGCTTTTGAATCCTTGCTAGAATTGGTTCCCTCAAAGTTTGTGGATAAAGCCTTAGTGGTGCTTATGGGTTTACATTCTCTGCTCTCTTTTGGTTTTTTGGCTTTAGCTCCTCCATGGTTAGAATCTCCCTTGCAGAGAATTCCTTCTTTGATCATGGATAGAGAGCCCCTTGTTGAGAGCTCAAGTTCTTGGTTTCATAACTAACTATGTGTGTAGATATGTTGATGTCTTTTTTGATACAGGGTTCTGATCGGTTGATATATCTTCATGGCAAGCTTACTCTATAGATTACTCCTCATAATTTTTTTGGATAATGATATGTATATCTTCGATAAACCATGTAATGGGAGGGTGATCAGTTTCAAATATGTAATTGGGTATATGGAGTTTTTTGGATAATGATATGTATATCTTTGAAAGCTATGTAATGGGAGGGGGATCATAATTAGATATGTAATTGGGTTTATGGGGTTTTGAATTTACTTTTTTGGGCCACAACCAGAGGTTTTCTTGCGGGTTCTTTCCTGCTGGTATGCCCTTTGAACCCGTTTGTATTTTAAAAATTCAAAATTAATTAAATATAGTTTAGTGGCTTGCCCACTTTTATCAAAAAAAATAAAAATAAAAATTGTTTATATATATGAAAATGAGAAAAAAAGAAATATTTAAATCGCTTCTATTTCCTTTACTTTGGATTCTATTCTAGTTTCAATATATATATATATATATATATCTTTTCTTTTCATTGAAAAAAAAAAAAATACATAAAGAAATATTTAGATGATTTTTTATTTTTTATTTTTAGAGAGAATGGTGTATTTTTTATTTCTTCTCTGTGCAAATAAATTAAACTCTCTTGAATTTTTTTCCATTTTCAACTCTCTCTATTTATTCATCCCTATGAGTACTTTCTTTCTCTGGAAGGATCCACCTTTGAAAAATAATTATCCATGTAAATACCATTCTCTGTGTGTGTGTATATATATATACCTCTGAGGAAATTTATCTCTTGAGGGTAAACATCTCCAAATTTTATGCACCTCTGAATGATTTATTTTCCCCAAAATTTAATTACCTCTTAGGAATAAATTTATTTCTCTATGTATAGTATAATCTACCTGGGAATAATTTATTTTCTCTGTGTATATTACCTTTCCCATGTTTTTATTTATCTGAGATTAATCTATTCCTCTATGTTTGATTATTCTTTAGAGTGAATTTAACTAAAGAAATTAAACTCTAGATTACATATATATGATAATAAACTCTAGATTTTTTTTTAATATATATATATAATAAACGATTTTTTTTTTTCAATAAAAGTGGATTATTCCACTAAACTTTTTTATTAATATTTTTTATTTTTTACACAGGATTCAAAGAGCATACCAGAGGAAAGAACCCTAGGAAGAAAACCTTTGGTCACAACTCATAAAATAAACCTATAGTATCTAACGGATCAATTTATACACCCTGCTGAAAACCACATACAAAATGCGGTCACAACACATATAATATCAGTTTTTCATAGAGCCCATATGACAATTTGCCAAAAAAACCCATCGGATAATTTTCAAATGTAGACTCCATAGCTGCTATCAATGGAAGAAGACAAAATTTTCCAAAGCCCTATGCCAAATCCCATGAGCCAAAAACCTTCCTGCCAAAAAAGAAAGTATCAAAAAACCTTTGGAAAAACACTATTATATCAAATACCATGACCTCGAAGTCTTCTCCAGACATTGAACATGAATACTTGAAATGAAAGGGGAAAGTGTGAATAATTATCATCATAAAATTTTACATCGATGTTACTCAAGAAAATCATATGCTGCAAACCTTCCCATACCCTAGAAGGAATTTCCTCAAAACCCACCTCTCACTGATTAGCATTGCTATCAATGGCTAAATTTGCCAAATAATCTACAATCTTATTAACTTCTTTGTAATAATGGGATACCAAGAAAGATTCAAACAATTCTAATTTTTGTAAAATGGGATCAAGTATATACTATAAATTCCAACAATTCGATTTCTTTTTCATAACACACTGAATAATCACCATAGAATCACCTTCAATCCCAAAGAGATTGCCACATCCAATCCAAAAGACAAAGCATGAAATTCCGCATAATTGTTAGTTTTAAAACTAATAGCAAGACACTTAGCTCGAATAAAATTTTCATTGTGATCATAAATTACCATGCCTACCCCAGCCGGCCCAAGGTTACCACAAGAGGCCCCATCAAAATTCAGTTTAAAGTGCCCCTATGGAGGAGGTTTCCATCTAGCAGAGCATCTCTTACCTATTACATCATTCTTTTTTTAAATTGAACCATGAGAGGGTAAAACTAACAACAACTTCCAAACTCTTGTAACTCTACTATCCCAGTGCAAAAAAGAAGTAAGATTTTCTAAATCCTTATAAATAAATGACAAAGCAACCTTAGAGATTGAAGACACAATTTTTAATAGAACCTTAGACACAGGAGACCTTGTTTTTTTAAATATCTTGTTGTTTCTCTCTAGCCAAACATTCCAAATCACAATAGATGGAGATATGATCCAAAGGCATGCATGAAAAGATGAGGCAAACATAAAGGGCCAAGATCTAAAATGGGAAATAAGATCCTTACCAATAACAAAGGATATATTTAACTTTTCAAACAACCACTACCGACATTCATAAGCATAATCACAATGTAGGAATAGGTGTGAAGAAGATTCCAAATTTTTGTTACAAAGGACACAAGGGAAAACAATAGTAATACCAAGCCTGTCTAGTCTCATACCTATAAGGAATCTATCTTGAACTACCAACCAAGCAAAGGCTCCAACTTTGGGAAGACAAGTCGAATGCCAAAACAACTTATAAGGCCAAGAAGATAAATCTTTAGCAATCATAAGAGAGTTGTAACCATCTTTAACAATGTACTTACTAGAAATATTCTTTGTCCAAATAAGTTCATCCTTGGAATCAGAAAGAAATACAATTCTATCCCCCAAAATCTTTTCAAAATCGAATTTCATGCTTTGATCAACATCTAAGAAATCAATCGTCTTCCATCTAGCTAGCTTAAGGGGTCCACTAGTCACAATTTCAAAATAATCTACTACAAAAACACCCCAAAGGGAGGAAAGAATAGTGATCAGAGGAGACCAATCCCTAATATTCACCAAAGGTGTGTGTCCATTCCATACTTCATCCTAGAATCTGACCTTTCTATCATTATGAACAGTCCATGAGAGATGAGGCAAAATAACTGATCTACATTTACAAAGGAAATTCTAAATAGCAGAACCCAAAGGCAAATTTGAGACTTTAAAAATGTACTCTCTCGGTCCATTATTTAAATATTTGGCAAACATAATCTGTGCCCATAAGGAGCTAGGCTTGTCATATAATTTCCAAACCAACTTAGCACCTAAGGCTAAATTATGATTCTCTAGACTCCAAATTCCTATTCCCCCAAGTTCCTTAGGCAAACATACCTTATCCCCTGCAACTAAAGGGAGTTTCTTCTTGCCATCTTTATTATTGTTCCAAAGAAAATCTCTAAGAGTATCCTGTAAAGTAACAATGGCTACTTTTGGAGACTTCAAAACAGACATGAGATATATGGGAACAACATTCAAAATAGACTTGATGAGAACAATTTTACCCGCCAAAGTTAACCATCTATGATTCCATGAGAGAATTTTTTAAAAATGACTTAAATAATCTTATCCCAAAAACCAATCTTATCCTGTTTAACAAAGAAAGGAATCCCAAGGTAAGTACATGGAAGATTTCCAGTCTCAAATCTCCAAAAGGATTGCAACCTATGCTGAACCAGTAGTGATGTATTAAGGAAATTTTTTTTTGATTTATCACCATTCACTTTCTGACCAGAAAATGATGCATAATTTTGTATTATTCCTTTAATCACTTTTGCCTCAACTATCGAAGCATGTCCAAATAATAGAGTATCATCTGCAAAGAGACAATGAGAAATACTTTGGGGAATATTTTGAATCCTTATACCTTTCCAAAGCCCCCCTACTTTAGGAGCCCTAATAGCCCAACTAAACGTTTCAGCTAGGAGAATAAATAAAAAGGGAGAAAGGGGATCTCCCTGTATCAAACCCCTAGAGGAAGTGAAAAAACCACAAGGAGAACCATTAATTAAAATCGAGAATCTTGCAGAAGAAATACATGCACGAATCCATTTGACCCAGGCCTTGGAAAAATCTAACTTCTCAAGATCAACACATAAAGCCCCCCACTCTACTCTATCATAAGCCTTCATCATGTCTAGTTTAAGTATCATGGCTGAGGTTCTTTGGGTGGAAATAGAATGCAGCACCTCATGTGCTACAATTGCACCCTCTGTCATCTTCCTTCCGGGAACAAAACCACCTTGCTCCAATGAAATGATCCTAGGTAGAATTTTTGCCAACCTAAGGGAAATTGCCTTTGTAAATATCTTATACAAAGTGTTACATAAAGCAATGGGGCAAAAGTCAGCAAAAGTCTTAGTATCCTCTTTTTTAGGAATAATTGCAATCATTGTAGTATTAAGTTATTTTAAAATGGACCTATTTCTCCTAGATTCCTCGAGAGCCAATAAAATATCATTTCCCACAAAATCCCAACATTTTTGAAAAAATAAAGGAGTAAAACCATCTGGTCCCGGGGATTTATCCGGATTCATGGCAAAGACAACACTCTTAACTTCTTCTAAGGAAAAAGGAGACATCAACCTCTTATTGTCTTCCAAAGATACGAAAGGAGGAATATTAGATATAATATCATTGCTGAGATTTCCATTTTCTGAAGATAATAATGACTTAAAAAACCTAACTGCCTCTGAAGCAATGTCCTCTAGCTCTGTCAATAAATTCCCATTCTAACACTGAATACAAGATATCCTATTCTTACATCTTTTAATCTTAGTAGTTGAAGAATGAAAATTTTTTGTGTTCCTATCACCATCTGAAAGCCATAACTCTCTAGATTTTTGTCTCCAATAGATTTCCTCTCTAGCTAACACCTCCTCAAGCTATAATTTTAGTGACTTAAATTCATCAAAAACTTGTGGCACCATACCATGTTGAAGTACATGAGTATTAAAACACTCAATCGTATCTTGAATCCTTTGTTTCTCCTGAAAAATGTTCTTAAAATGTGAGATATTCCATTCCCTAATATTCAATTTCAAATAACTTAACTTCTTAGCAATCTGAAACATACAGGACCCATAACAAAAAGGAGCAAAATTCTACCATTTCATAAGCAAAGGCAAAAAGGAAGAATCCCTAAACCACATGGGCTCAAATTTAAATGGAGACTTAAAAGAAGCCCTATCCTCAATAATTGAAAGGGAAATTGGAAAATGATCAGAACTTGAGACTGGTAGAATAGAGGAAAAGAATTCAAAATCTAAATCAATCCAATTCTCAGATAACAAAAACCAATATAAGCTCTCAGCAATCTGAGAAAAATCCCTTCTCATGTTTGTCCATGTGAAAACCCCATTCTGAGACTTACAATAAAAAAGGCTCATATCAGAAATGAAATCCCCAAAGTCATCCATAATCCTTTTATTAAGGAAAACACCTCCTCTTTTCTCCTCTAAATCAGTGATAGCATTAAAATCACCCCCGAAGATAATAAAGGAACCATGTTTTAAGGGAGAAGAAATCCTCTTTAATTCACCCCATAACTTACTCTTCCCTTGAATTCTTGACGGAGCATAAATATTAAAAAGCTAGAATTTAACCTTCAAAATCTTGCTTATAACTAAAGCCAACATCCAATTTGTAGCAGATGCCACTAATTGTACCTCAATATTATAATTATTCCAAAGCAGTGCCAAACCTCCTGAAGCACCACAAGCCGAAGAAGAAAGAAAATTCCACCTTCTCCAAGATGAAAAAACCAAATCAACAGACTCCTTTGACAACTTTGTTTCTTGCAACATAAAAATATCACACTTAATTAAGTTCATTTGGGACTTAATTAAGTGTCTCTTGTTAGGGGTATTTAAGCCCCTAACATTCCAAGAAATAATTCTCATTGTCCTTGAGGGGAGGCCAAAGCTCCCCTCTTCCCAATAATCAGAGAATTTTTGCTTTCCCCAAAGCAACCTTGCAAATTACGTTTCACAGCCCCTAATCTTGTCATAGGTGGACTAGTCACGAATCTTTTACTCCTCTTTCTTTTTACACTTACAGGAGTTAGGCATGTTTTCTTAGGTCTACCAAGAGAGACTGAATGCCTCCCTTGCCCACCAGCAGGAGAAAGGGACAAAGTCTTTTGAATTCCAACATCAATTTCCATTTGAGTCTTAAGATTATTTGGAGGTCTACCTCTCCTAGGAGAAACCACCGATGGTGAAAAAACTGGAGTTGTTTGGACAATCGGTAAACTCTTGCATGACTTTGGAGAAGCCAAGATAAATGGATTATCTTCAAACCCCAACTCTGTTGTAGCCAAAACCACAAAAGGATTAGTAGATGCAGAAATTGGAAGGGTCGAGTTTATACCCCCCAAATCATTCTCAATTGAACAAACAACTCTATCAATAATACCCTCATCCATTTGATGTGTATGATTGTTAAAAATATCATGTACTTGCTAAACCAGATTCTCATCTGGCATAATAACAGGGACAACCTCTGACGGATTACTATTCCCTAAGGAAGATTCATTAGCCATATTAATTTCAACATTTAGAGGGGAATTATTAGACACCATTTCCTGAACTAAAGAAGCATCATTAGGAAAACCTATGGCAGGTACCTGTTTAATAGTTTCCATATCAACCATTACATTTTTATCTAAATTCACATTCATTGAAGAATCCAAAACCTCCTTTTGAGTGCATGAAGACAAATTGTCATCCTTACCCTTTGTGTGATTATTTGGCATCTTAGGGCAATCTATCATCAATGGGTGATCTACTCCATTCATTGGGGGATTACCATCCACTATACCCCCATTATTAGAAAATGTCTTCAGTAAAGACAAAAGTGATGTTAGCTCTGATACCAATTGTTAATTCTAATACTAATTGTAAAGCGCAGATGCCAATATCTAACAAGATGAGAGGGGGGGGTGATCATACAAACTTAAACTTCCATAAAATCAACAGATTCAACCTCGGTAACTTCTACTTCAACAACATAACCAAAAACTGCTAAACATGTTAACTCATAAACACATAATCATCATAACACTCATAACATGAGATTTAACGTGGAAACCCAAATAGGGAAAAACCCACTGTGGGATTTCGGACCCACTAAGAAATATAATCTTCTAGAGTATGCTCGGTTAAAAGAAAATCCTGTTAAAGATTACAAACACATTGCTAGATGTGACTCGATTAAGGGATTTCCCTCAAATCTGTTAGGATCTTCACTTTGTTAGAAGTGACCTTGTCAAAGGATTTCAAACACTCATTTAGAATGTTACCTTGCTAGAGGGTTTACAAATAAGACTGTTAAGTCCACTCAGTTAAGAGATTTTTTGTTACTTACAAAATAACAGTAATAAAATATATCTACAACTTCACATCTAAAATGCTAAAGCAGATTCTTATTTGCTCAAAACAATCTAGTCATAGGACTTATCTTGTCCCTCTGCTAGGCTCTCTACTCTGTTATTCAAACAGGTCTTCAAGCTTCTATGCTCTATAATCACTATGTAGCATTCCTATGCTTACACTTGCCTACATGCATTGTTTATTAACAATTCCTTATTTATAAACAATTGCTAACCACTTAATCTCCTTGATCACATTTCCCATGATCAATCTTAGCCATCAGATCTTCAAACTTGACTAGGTCTAATGTATCCTTCTGATTTGAAAATGTTTTACCTTGCCTCGGGACTTGCATTTCTATCTTGGAACTTGCACAAGGTTATTGCAGTTCAATCTGCACTGTAGATCTTCCTATCGATTTTCCTTTGCCATAGATCCTTAACAAACTTCATGCATGACATACCAATCATTTATATATCTCCAACTCATCATTGTCCTTCATAAAATAATGCTTGTATTCATCCAATGCGCACTGTAATAACTCAATTGCAACTCGATAAATACTAAACTTTACTCGGTAGACATTTCGCCTTCATTAATCGATATCGATAACCTTAGGGTTTACCGACTAGGTTCTTTTCTCGGTGACATAGTATAGTATTAACCTTACAATCAACAACATATGTAGGATATCAAGACAATCTGAACATCATGATCTCATCATTGTCTAACTCGGTAATAGTTGCCCATTGAATAACTTATTTCTCCCCTTATTCATCACATTCTTTTTGTGTCTTTTACCAACATCTTAATTCTCTTCAAATCAATCTTCTCAAGATATGGCAACATCATACTGAATCAGATAATCAATTTCTTGACATCAATGACAAAATAATGTTATAAAGATAGTTATCATCGTTCTTCAGGTATATCAACAATATTCAACAACCTTCTCAATATCCTTATTGAATATCAACAATCTTTCTTACTGTAATGCCAACAATCTCCCCCTTTGGTATTGATGGCAAAACCAAAAATTTAAATGGTAATACCAACAAGATATTCAAATTGATTCGGATTCAGATTGTTGTTAGACTTCTCTTGTTATCCTTGAGTTGTTAAAATCTTTTGAAGTCTTCTCCCTTTTTCAATCTTCTCCCCCTATCCTTAATCTTCTATTATTTTCATCATTCAGTCAACCATTTAGTCTTCCAACCATTTATAGTCTTCTCCCCCTTTGACAACAATGCCAAAAAGTAAAAGAACTAAATCATGATTTCTTCCACTGTGAAGTGATTTGTCTTGTTGTGTATCATCTCAGTCTTGGTCAGAGCAACTTGTTTCTATTCACTATTTCCTGCACACCTTTAGAAAACCTTCTAAAGTGTGTAAATCAACATCAATCCACACAAAATATTCTATAAATTCATTGAATTGATGCTTTCACCAAACTCGGTCAGTGAGTAGAAGATAGGGGTAGGACCCCTAACTTGCTTCTGAGATACTCAAAAGTGTCCCTTGGCAGTGACTTTGTGAAGATGTTTGCTAGTTGCTCCTTTGAACTGATATATTCTAGCACAACTTTCTTCTCTTGAACTTCTTCTCTGAGATAATGATACTTTATAGATATATGCTTTGCCTTAGAGTGCATTACTGGATTCTTTGAAATGTTAATGGTACTAGTATTATCACAGAATATAGTTACTAACTCGGTAACTTTCTCATTTATACCTTCCAACAGTTGTTTGATCCATGCTATATTGGTATAATTCAATGTTGCAGCAACATATTCAGCTTCTGTTGTTGACTGTGAAATACATCCTTGTTTCTTGCTAAGCCAACTCACTAGTCTTTCTCCTAAAAAGAAAGCTCCACCACTTGTGCTTTTCATGTCATCTATGTTGCCTACCCAATCAGCATCAGTATAAACTTTTAAATCAAAATTATTCCTCTTTTCATATACTAAGCCATAATCTTCAGTGCCTCTCAGGTATCTGAAAATTCTCTTGATCGCTGTCATATGGGTTTCCTTGGGATTTGCAGAGAATCTTGCTACAATACCTACTACATGTGCTATATCCAGTCTACTATGCACAACATATTGCAACTTCCCAATCATAGATCGGTAAAGTGTCTCATCAACAGATGCAGATTCATCATTCTTTGATAATTTAAAGTTAGTAGTCATAGGAGTACTTACTGGTTTAGAATCCTCCATTCCAAATTTCTTCAAGATTTCCTTTATGTACTTGGATTGAGTAATAAAAATCTCATCTTTCATTTGTAGTATCTATAAACCTATAAAATATTTTATCTCACCGATTAGAGACATCTCAAATTCTTTTCTCATTTCATTTCCAAAGTTCTTGCATAAGGAGTCATTACCACAAAATATAATGTCATCAACAAATATGGCTGAGATTAGTATTCCATTGTCCTCATCTTTCTTCATGTACATATTGCTATTTTCACTTGTCCTTATAAAACCAATCTTGATTAAATAAGAGTGCAATCTTTCATACCATGCTCTAGGTGCTTGTTTCAGACAATATAAGGCCTTGTTCAGTTTGCATACCTGATCTTTACTCCTGTCTTCAACAAATCCTTCAAGTTGTTCAATGTAAACTTCTTCTTCTAGTAAACCATTCACAAATGCAGAATTAACATCCATTTGATATACCTTGAAATTTTTGAAAGCAGCATATGCCAACAATGTTCTTACTCCCTCAAGTCTAGCCATGGGTGCAAATGTCTCACCATAATCTATTCCTTCTTCTTGAGCATAACCTTTGCAAACTAGTCTTGCTTTGTTGTGAATAACATCACCTTTTTCATTTAACTTGTTTTTGAAAATCCACTTAGTACTGATTACATTTTTGTCCTTTGGTCTTGGGATCAGTGTCCATGTGTCATTCTTCTTGATTTGATCAATCTCTTCTATCATAGCATTTACCCAATCTTCACTGTTAAATGCCTTTTTTACTATTCTTGGTTCAAATTCAGAAATCAGGCATGTGTTCTATCTCAGTTTGTTCCTTGTCATTATTGGATCATCCTTATCTCCTATAATCTGACTTGATGCATGATGTCTTTTGACATATTTGGCTAATATAGGCTCGGTAGGTTCTGTATGATCTTCTACATCACTCAGTAACTGGACATTATCTTCATTTGCTTCAGTAGCTTTCTCGGTAGGACTTCTCGGTTGAACATAAATGAATTCTTCATAATCTTCTGATTCTTTGGAATTTCCTTCATCATTTCTTTATGCAAATTCATCAATTTTCACATTTGCACTTTCCACTATTTTGTTAGATGATTTGATCAAACATTTAAATGCTTTACTTCTGGAAGAATAACCAAGAAATGTTCCTTCTTCACTTTTCTAATCAAATTTTTCATTTTTGTCATCTTTGTGAACATAACATCTACTTCCAAATATTTTAAAATAACCTACATTAGGTTTCTTGTCATACTAGATCTCATATGGTGTCTTCATAGTTCCTTTCTTTAGTTGTACTTAGTTCAGGGTGTAAACTGCAGTGTTGATTGCTTCTCTCCAAAATGTTTGAGGTACCCTCTTTTCTATCATCAGGGTTCTTGCACAATCCACAATTGTTCTGTTTCTTCTCTCGGCTATCCCATTTTGCTGAGGTGTTTTTGGTGTAGATACTTGCCTCTTTATACCATGATCATTGCAAAATAAGTTAAATTCATCATAAGTGAATTCTCCTCCTCTATCAGATCTAAGACATTTCAGTTGTCTTCCTATTTCATTTTCAACTCTTGCCTTGTACCATTTAAACATTTGAAAAGCTTCTGATTTTTCTTTTAAAAACATGACTAACATCATCCTTGAGTAATCATCCACAAATAATATGAAATATTTATCACCATAATAACTTTGAACTTTCATAGGACCACAAAGATCAGTGTGTACTAGATCTAAAATTCCTTTAGAAGTGTAGGACTTACTTGTAAAGCTTGATCTTGTCATCTTACCCATCTGGCATCCTCGGCACATAGCATTCTCAGGTTTTTCAAGACTCGGTAGACCTCTTACTGGGTGCTTCTTACTTATTTTGATCAGATTATCAAAATTTATATGACAAAACCTTTTATGCCATAACTAGGTATCATCTATCTTTGCATAAAGACACTTGTTCCGAGTTGAGTCAAGATGAAATGTATTACCTTTTGTTTGTGTCCCGGTAGCAGCTAACTTTGATAGTTCCTTTCTGAAATTCTATTCGGTATGTTGTATTGTTTAGCTATGCTACACTCAACAAATTGTATTTCAAACCTTCAACCCAGTATACATCATCACATTTAGCATTGTCAAGAAGTGTTATAGATCCTTTACCTTTCACCGGACATGGTGCATCATTACCAAATCTTACATAGCCTCCATCATAGTCTTCTAATTTAACAAATTTGTGTTTATCACCTATCATATGATGTGAGCATCCACTATCTATGATCCAAGAATCATTATTATTTATGTGAGATATTAGAGCTTTTTCTTCATACCTTTCTTCATCAGATCTATCTTTAATAGCCACATAAACAGCTTCCTCAGTATCAGTTTCATCAAATTTATCATCACGTTGGATTCCTCATCAGCTACTAGACATGTCTTTCTATCTCTCCTTTTGAAGTCTTGGTGTCCTCTGTATTGGTTGTCTTTCTGCCTGTTATCTCGGTATTCACTCTTTTCACTAGATTCTTTGTCAGGGTAGTTAGAAGCCATATGTCCTATTTTATCACAATTGAAACATTTTAAAGGTAGCTTCCCTTTATACTTACCTTTGCCTCTCAGTAACCTTCTGGCTAATAATGCTTCAAATTCTTCTTGCTTCATGATTTCCTCATACAGTTTGTGCACTTTTTCCATGTTCTTGCGAAATCTTTCACTTGCTCCACTGTGATCCCCTTCAGAGTACTTACTCATTCTATCATTGTAATCATCAAATTCACCAATATGAAAAGAACTGAATGGAGATTCTACTTTATTTACCGAAGACCCACTTTTATCAAAATTACTTAACTCAAATGCATGTATCTTACCAATAGTAGCATCCAAAGAAACTGGCATGTTAGGTACACACCTCAATTCATTGATTGTAGAGACTCGAATAACATAAGCTGGTAGAAGGGTTCTCAACAACTTACTTGTTATATCCTTTTCTTCAATAGTTCCACCTGCTCCTTTAATTTGATTGACAATCTCCTTTAGTCTTGTACTATATTGTGTTATGTTCTCACCTTCATTCATTGTCATAGATTCAAGTTGTCCTCTTAGACTATCTACTTTTGCTCTTTGAACATGTTCATCACCTCCATACATAGATATGAGCTTAGTCCACATTGCTTTTGCATCATTATAGCCTTCTAGATCATTAAACTCTAAGTCAGTCAATGTTGATGTTATTTCAATCATAGCTTGAATATGTTCTTGCTTTGCCTTAATCTCTTCCAAGATCATAGGGTTGGTGCTTGGTGCAATGTAATCATTCTCCATATAATTTGTTGCATATTCTCCAATTCCTGATAAATGTTGCTTCATCCTTTTCTGCCATGTGGAGAAACTTGACTTGTTCAGCTTCGGTGCATCCCTTTTATACATCTTTGGATCTTTGCCTCAAGTACCTTTAAACTTTTTTCTTCCAGAGTCCAAAGCTCTGATACCAATTGTTAGCTCTGATACCAATTATTAATTCTGATACTAATTGTAAAGTATAGGTGCCAATAGCTAACAAGATGAGAGGGGGGGGTGAATCATACAAACTTAAACTTCCATAAAATCAACAGATTCAACCTCGGTAACTCTTACTTCAGCAACATAACCAAAAACTGCTAAACATGTTAACTCATAAACACATAATCATCATAACACTCATAACACAAGATTTAACATGGAAACCCAAATAGGTAAAAACCCACTGTGGGATTTTGGACCCACTAAGAAATATACTCTTCTAGAGTATGCTCGGTTGAAAGCAAATCCTGTTAAAGATTACAAACACAATGCTAGATGTGACCCGATTAAGGGATTTCCCTCAGATCTGTTAGGATCTTCACTTTGTTAGAAGTGACCTTGTCAAAGGATTTCAAACACTCATTTAGAATGTTACCTTGCTAGAGGGTTTACAAATTAGACTGTTAAGTCCACTCGGTTAAGAGATTTTCTATTACTTACAAAATAACAGTAATAAAATATATCTGCAACTTCACATCTAAAATGCTAAAGTAGTTTCTTATTTGCTCAAAACAATCTAGTCATAGGACTTATCTTGTCCCTCTGTTGGGCTCTCTACTTTGTTATTCAAACAAGTCTTCAAGCTTCTATGCTCGGTAATCACTATGTAGCATTCTTGTGCTTACACTTGCCCACATGCATTGTTTATTAACAATTCCTTATTTATAAACAATTGCTACCGCTTAATCTCCTTGACCACATTTCCCATGATCAATCTTAGCCATCAGATCTTCAAACTTGACCAGGGTCAATGTATCCTTCTGATCCAAAAATGTTTTACCTTGCCTCGGGACTTGCATTCCTATCTTGGAACTTGCACAAGGTTATTGCGGTTCAATCTACGTTGTAGATCTTCTTGCTGATTTTCCTTTGCCATAGATCCTTAACAAACTTCATGCATGGCATACCAATCATTTATACATCTCCAGCTCATCATTGTCCTTCATAAAATAAGGCTTGTATTCATCCAATGTGCACTGTCATAACTTGGTTGCAGCTCGGTAAATACTAAACTTTACTCGGTAGACATTTTGCCTTCATTAATCGATATCGATAACCTTAGGGTTTACCAACTAGGTTCTTTGCTCGGTGACATAGTATAGTATTAACCTTACAATCAACAACATATGTAGGATTTCAAGACAATCTAAACATCATGATCTCATCATTGTCTAACTCGATAATAGTTGCCCATTGAATAACTTATTTCTCCCCTTATTCATCACATTCTTTCTGTGTCTTTTACTGACATCTTAATTCTCTTCAAATCAATCTTCTCAAGATATGACAACATCATACTGAATTAAATAATCAATTTCTTGACATTAATGACAAAATAATGTTATAAAGATAGTTATCATCCTTCTTCAGTTATATCAACAATCTTCAACAACCTTCTCAATATCCTTATTGAATATCAACAATATTTCTTACTGTAATGCCAACAAGTGAGACTGAACCTGAAGTGTGATAATTTGGTTTCCTAGAACTACGACACAAGGGATTATTTTCAAGATTAATGTGACCTGTTTCTACCAGTTTATGTGAAGAGACATTTCCACATCCTTCAATCAAAGGTCCCGCCGACAAACTATCTTTATTAAGGGATTTAGGGACAGAGTCAACAACCTGCTGGTTTTTCTTAAAATCCATAAGTAAAGGAGCATCCAAAATTAAAGGAGACTGAAGAAGCTCCGTATCTAATTTCTCAATTGACTAGTGCCAAATACCATCACGAGACTTGATATTACAAGTACGTGGGCAAACATTGTTAGGGTTAATAAGAACACAAATTTTTACTACAACCTCCTCCTCTACAAAGTCCATTTTAGATGTTAAAAAAGTTCCAATAGTATTTCCAATTTTCTCAAGAACATCTGGATCCATAAATTCAAAAGGAATTTTAGGTAAACCAAACCAGAAAGGAATAAGTTTTGAACTAGACCAAGAAGGAACAAAAAAAGGTTTCCAAGCCACAATTGAAATTAAATGTTTTCCAAACCAATGATGTGAAGTTCTTAATACCTCATCTTTGAAAGAAGGAGAATCAAAGACAATAATAAAAGCATTCGCAGACAATAATTGAAAATAATGCATATCCCCCCATCTTTTCTGCAATTTATGATAAAGCTTTAACAAATTATTATTATTATTTTTTTGTTGTTTCTAATTTTTTTTCCAGAAGAGGAGGTGGGGCAAGGCCCGTGGGTCCACTTCCCTGCTCCCTCTCCTCCTATTCCCTTCTATGGCCACATAAAGAAAATCAATGTTTATTTAAAAAAAATAAAAAAATAAAAAACTTTATTCTATATAAATTTTATTGAGATATATTTTTAATTAAATTTTTTGTGGGGTAATTTATATTTTGCAATTTGGAATTAGTTAATACTTTCTAATTTAGATTTTAGTTTAGTAAATCCATATTTGGATTAAGTTATAATTTAGATATCTAATACTTCCCAATTAAACTTTTGGTTGGTAAAATTATGTAGATTAATTTAAATTAGAATTTAGATTTGTTATAATTAAGTTTTAATTAGGTAAAAAAATAATATTTGTAGTTTAATTTAAAATTAAGTTTTAATTTGGTAAAATGAAATTTGTAGTAACTTTTAGCTGGCAAATATTATTCTTAGATTAATTTAAGTTAAATATCAATTTGGTAAATAAATATAGGTAGATTAATAACTAAACTTACAAATTGGAATTTTTATTTTATTAAATTTTGACTTGGTAAATTTATAGACTAATTTGTAACTAAATTTATAATTTGGGAATCGTGTCATGCCCAAAATTTAGGGCAAAAACGGAACAAATTTTTAAAAAAAAACATACTAATTTAATTAACAAGTTCACTCTTGCGTCAAGCGTTAATGAAATTTCCATTATTAAATTCGAGCAATTTCTGAAACGAACTAAGCATCGATAAATTGTTTAATTTTAATTGCGGAAAACCTACTGGTTTAATTCTATCTCCAAGAGATACCTAGTCAATAGGTTTAATAAATTAATCGAACTAAAAGAAATAGGGGAGAAATTTTTATTTATCCTCCAACATGACTATATAGTCTTATCAAATTTTTTTAAAAAGATTAAAATTTCTCTTTATAACTTATCCCAAATTAAAATCAGGAATATATATATATATATATATATATATATATATATATATATATATATATATATATATATATATATATATATATATATATATATATATATATACATACATATTTGTATATACATACATATATATATTTATAATTTAATTATATATTCAAAATGCTCAAAACTCATATATATACATATATATATTTTACTTATATGTTAAATATTTTAACTCTAATTCAAAAGCCATTTTTAACTTTCTAATTATTAAACCATATTTTCCCCAACCCTAATTAGGGTTCTAATTTTCTCACATTTACAATATCTAAACTAATTAATAATTTTATTTTTTTTAAACCGAACTGCCCTAGCCCCATCTGGCTAGGGTTTTATTCCATAAATTTTTTTTTAATAGTCAAAGTTTCATGCTGGGTCGAAGACCCTAAAGGCGGCCACGATTTCATTGTTTGTAGGTCACGGAAGTTTTGGGAGGCGGGCTGGCCGCGCGCACTATTGTGTGAGCTCACAGTGGCACCGCGACACCACTGTGTGCCCACACAGTGGGCGCCGCTAGCTGCTCCCCACTGTGTGGCCACACAGTGGCGGCCGTGGCCATCCACTGTGTGCCCACATAGTGAGAGCCGAAAGCGGCTCCACTGTGTGTGCACACAGTGGGCGCCGCGCGGCCGTCCACTGTGCGTACACACAATGGAGTCCGCGGGGACCCAAAACATATTTTTTTTTAAATTTTTTTTTTTTAAATATATAATATATAAATATATATATATATATATAAATTTATATATTTATATATATATATATATATATATATATTTACATAACTTAAATAAGCATAGTTAAAAGATGAAATTTATTTCAATATAAATTTATATATGTTTTTTTTTTTTAAAGAGAATTTCTATGCAAAATTTTAAACTAAAATAATTAAAGGAAAAAAAGCATTAAGTTAAATCAGATATATATATATATATATATATATATATATATATATATATATATATATATATATATATATATAAAATTAATAAACTTTTAAATCAATGCTAACTAAAATACAATTTAGAATACTATTCAAAGATACATTATACTTTTTTCCTGGAAATAAAGAAATTCATTGATTTTTTTCTTCTAATAAATTATTCACATAAAACAACTTTTTCCATTTAAAATATTTAAAAACTTCCAACATTAATAAATTTCTATTTGCCTCAAGTAAAAATATAGGTAAAATCTAAATGAAAACAATTCTTTTATTTCTTTCCAAAAATTCAAGAAGCTTTTGCAAGCAATACAAATTAACTTTTCTTTTTCAAATAAACCAGAAGTAGAAATAACAAGCTTTTCTTTTTTAAAACATCTCTAAGATATTCTTCCAATTTACAGAATGTTTTCTCTGAATAGTCACAACAATAAAACTTCAAATCTACTTTCACAAAATACAACTTGCTTCTCTTTTCTATGAATGAGGCATATTTCCTATAACAACTTTAAACAAACATCTGCAACTGAATTCAAGTATCTTCAATAACAATCTTCTGTATCTCTTTCATGGTTCCTATTCTCTTTCCTCTGAATTTTCCTGCATAATAGAAAACACAAATATGACCACGGAGTGCTCACCTCCCAGCCTAGGCTAACTGGTAGCCACCCTCGAGCTCGGAGAACCAAATCCTAGACGGGTTACAAACAGGCAAACACATAGAAAGCAATGCATATAGACTCACTTTCAGACACATTCCCAACTTGGCTTTCACAGCACCACACTCTGGTGATGAACATTTTCAATGGGTGGTAGTGGACCAAATACCCTGAGGAGAACTGCAAATATGAAATAAACCAGAAGCCACCTCATGGCACAATAAAAATATCAAGAATCTCAACCCCTTATTCCTTATGCCCCCCAAAGACATTCTAGCCTTATATCCCTCCTTATGACCCCCATTGCACAAACAGGCCATGCAGCAAGGGTCACACAAAGATCCCTTGTGATCACTCTCAAAAGAGAGTCTCTCACTCGAGGGCTGTCACTGCTACCACCCTCAAGATCCTCTTCTCTCCCAAGAGTAAGAGATCTTGAGAAAACTCCCAAAACACAATATTTCATTAAGCAAAAATACCAAGAGATTTTCAAATATAAACTTTCAAGAACACAGATTTCTTATACAAACAACTTCCAGACATAAACCCAAAAAGAAGGCATCACAAATAATAATTGAAACCAACCTTAATCTGGATTATAGTCTTTTCAATTCTTTCATATTTCTCTTTATAATTTATCCCAAATTAAAATCAGGATTATATAAATATATACATATATACATATTTGAATATGCATATATTTATATATTTATAATTTAATTACTTATTCAAAATGCTCAAAATTCATATATTTACATATATATATATATTCCCATATATATATATGGAAACATATATATATATATATATATATATATATATATATATATATATTTTACTTAAATGGCAAATATTTTAATTCTAAATTTGAATACCATTATAATTTCCTAATTATAAAACCATATTTTTCCCCAACCCTAATTAGGGTTCTAATTTTACCATATTTATAATATCTAACTAATTAATATTTTTTTCTTTTATTTGTAAACCGAATTGCCCTAGCCCCATTCGGGCTAGGGTTTTAACCCATAAATATTATTTTTAGCAGTCAAAGTTTTCATGCTGGGCCGAAGACCCTAAAGGCGGCCATGAAATTTTATTGCAGGTCACGGGAGTTTGGGAGGCGGGCTGGCCGCGCGCGCCACTGTGTGAGCGCACAGTGGGTGTCGCGGCACCACTGTGTGCCCACACAGTGGGCGCCGCTGACGGCTCCCCACTGTGTGGCCACACAGTGGGAGCCGCAAGCGGCTCCACTGTGTGTGCACACAGTGGGCGCCGCGCGGTCGTCCACTGTGCGTACATATAGTGGAGTCCGCGGGGACCCAAAACATTTTTTTTTTTTTAAAATATAATATATAAATATATATATATATAAATATATATATACAAATATATATATATATATATATATATATATATATATATATATATATTTAAATACACATAACTTTTATATTCATAGTTAAAAAGATGAAATTTATTTCCAAGTAAATTTATATATATATATTTTTTAAAAGGGTATTTACATGCAAAATTTTAAACTCATATAATAAAGGGAAAACATTAAGTTAAATCAGATATATATATATATATATATATATATATATATATATATATATATATATATATATATATATATATATATATATATATATATAAGCTTTTAAAACAATGCTAACTAAAATACAATTTAAAATACTTTTAAAAAGATACAAAATACTTTTCTAGAATTAAAAGGAATTTTTCATGGATTTTTCTCCTCTAATCTAATATTTACATAAAACTACTTTTCTCATTAAAAATACATAAAATCTTCCAACATCAATAAACTTCTATTTGCCACAAGTGAAATATAAATAAAATCTAAATGAAAACAATTCTTTTATTTCTTTCCATAATACAAGAAGCTTTTGCATGCAACACAATTTAACTTTTCTTTTCCAAATAAACCAGAAGTAGAAATAACAAGCTTTTCTTTTTTTAAAACATCTCTAAGATATTCTACCAATTTACAGAATGTTTTCTTTGAATAGTCACAACAATAAGACTTCAAGTCTACTTTCAAAATTTACAACTTGCTTCTCTTTTTTTCTATGAAAGAGACATATTTCTATAACAACTTTAAACAAACATCTGCAACTGAATTTAAGTATCTTCAATAACAATCTTCTGTATCTCTTTCATGGTTCCTATTCTCTTTCCTCTGAGTTTCCTGCATAATGGAAAACACAAATATGACCACAGAGTGCTCACCTCCTAGCCTAGGCTAACTGGTAGCCACCCCCGAGCTCGGAGAACCAATTCCTAGACGGGTAACAAATAGGCAAACACATAGAAAACAATGCATACAGATATTCCAGACACATTCCCAACCTGGCTTTCACAGCACCACACTTTGGTGATGAACATTTTCAAAGGGTGGTAGTGGACCAAATACCCTGAGGAGAACTGCAAGTATGAAATAAACAAGAAGCCACCTCATGGCATAATAAAATATCAAGAATTCTCAACCCCTTATTCCTTATGCCCCCCAAAGGCATTCTAGCCTTATAACCCTCCTTATGACCCCCATTGCACAAACAGGCCATGCAGCAAGGGTCACACAAAGATCCCTTGTGATCACTCTCAAAAGAGAGTCTCTCACTCGAGGGCTGTCACTGCTACCACCCTCAAGATCCTCTTCTCTCCCAAGAGTAAGAGATCTTGAGAAAACTCCCAAAACACATCAATTCTTAAAACAAAATACCAAAAGAATTTCAAACATAAACTTTCAAGAATACAGATTTCTTATTCAAACCACTTCCAGACATAAACAAGAAGAAGACATTAAAAGTAAAAATTGAAACCAACCTTAATCTGCCCAAAGGTTATTATGATATCTGATGAAGAGCTGCCCAATCCACAAATCTTTTTCTTCTACCCTTATTCCTTTTCTCTATTCCATAACATTATTTTCCTTCTAAACTTTCTTCTGTCTCCAAAAATGGAGAGTGGGTGATTACCCTGCTATTCCCAAAAATCTTCCTTAAGAAGCTCACTCTCTGAGTTCTCACAGGATTCTAAAAAAAAAACAAAAAGAAGAAAGAAAGCAACATGCAAAAAGACTCTCCTTCCAAAAGGAAAAATCTTGATTAGATTTAACTTCAATTTTCAATTTTCGCTCAACTCAGAAAAGCCAAATTTTAAAGCGTTAAAAAGATCATTATAAAGTAGAAACTTGCCTAAAATTACCCCTAACCCCTAGGTATACCTTATGGGCTTTAGGAAACCCTATTAAACTACCCTTAGGTGTTCATTTAACCCATTTTAAACCCCTTTGAAGTTTATTTTCGGGTCAAACATAAGTTGACCATTCCAAATATTATATTCCCAAAATATTTATGACAACACATTAATTTATTTAAGAAAACTATAATTAAACACTTTCCCACCAAGAGACAAAATAAAATATTAAATTTAAATCCACACATGTGTCAAGTGACACTTAATAAAATACTTTTACAAAAATAAAACATGAAATTGTCTCTTTGAGGCTTTTACATGATAAAATTAAATAACACTTAACACTCATGCAGCATATACTGTTACGAATAAAATACAACACAAACGGGGTGTTGTCTCTCCAAATAGACAAACCCTGGCTTACAAACATATATAAGTCTAAGTTTGATTCTCCGTAATTTTCCATGGTCACATGGTAAATTTCCTGCGCATCTCAATTTACACATTAGTACTTCCAAATATCCAAATATAATATAATTCAAAAATATAAAAATGCACATCATCACTTGCATACAATTTTCATCTGCACAGATTGAATACATCTTTTATCAAACAATTTTCACATAAGCAATTTTCATCCCAATTCACATAAACTAAACATACATCATAGTTCTATATTCAGAGTAAAGTCCTGCAAATTCAATAACGACATCTATCATTGCAATATCATTCTATCTAATAATCATGTAGTGTTCTATCTCATAAAGCATGTAAGTAAATCATCAAATCATAGCAATGTTATCCAAATCTTGAAATCATATAAGTTCTAAGTCTCAAAATGCATCAAAATAAAGTATCCATAATAGTCTAAAATATAAAATCCACTAAATGTCAAACTGAGTTGAGGTGAGGCCTCACATCCTCCCCCTCTAGGCATGAACTTCCTCCTGGAGTTCATCAAAGAGGTGAGGGTACTCTGATCTCATACGTGCTGCGTCCTCCCATGAAGCCATAACCTCATCATAACAATCCCACTGGACCCTAACCTGGTCCAGCTCTTGACCTCGAAGGGCCAATGTCCGGCGTGCCAAAATGCGAATGGGCTCCAAAGCTAGCTACCCGTCCGACTCCACCTGCAAGGCATCCCAATCTAAAAGGTGAGACTCATCATAAATATATTTTCTCAAAACTGAAACATGAAACACATCGTGGATGCGTGACAGGCTAGGTGGCAAAGCTAAACGGTAGGCAACTGGGCCTATCCTCTCCAGAATCTCAAAAGGTCCTACAAAGCAAGGTGCGAGCTTAGAACCCTTTCCGTAACGGATTGGACTCTTATGCGGTCGCACTCTCAAGAAAACTCTGTCTCCAACCAAGTAACTACGATCTATCCTCTTTGCATCGGCATACTTCTTCTGTCTATCTTGAGCCTCTCTGAAACGCTGCCTAATCAAATCCACCTGTTGTTCCATATCCCGAACTAACTCAGGACCAATAGCAACTCTATCCTCTATGCGATCCCAACTCAAGGGTGTCCTGCAAGGCCTGCCGTATAATGCCTGGTAGGGTGGCATTCCCAAGGAAGTGTGATGCCCGTTGTTATAGGCAAACTCCACTAAGGGAAGATACTCCTCCCACTGGGTCTGATGATCCATGACATACATACGAAGCATATCCTCTAACACCTGATTGACCCTCTCTGTCTGACCATCTATCTCCGGGTGATAGGCTGTACTGAAATTGAGCTTAGTGCCCATAGCTGCCTGTAATGACTTCCAAAAGGTAGAAGTGAAAAGAGAATCCCTATCAAAAATAATCTTGCGGGGTATGCCATGAAGCCTAACAATGTCTCGCAAGAACACCTGTGCTACTGCTGGAGCTGTGAATGTAGTACGAACTGGTGAAAAGTGAGCTACTTTGGTCAACTTGTCAACTGTCACCAAGATAGCATCATGGTGACGAGAAGACATAGGGAGACCAATGATGAAATTCATGGATATAGTATCCCACTTCCACTCTGGTATAGCATGAGACTGAAGCAACCCACGTGGATGGCGGTGCTCCGCCTTTACCCTCTGACACTCGAGACACCGAGCTACTATCTCAGCAATGAGCTGCCGCATTCTCGGCCAATGATACAACTGCCTCAAGTCTGCATGCAACTTCTTAACCCCAGGATGCGCTGCATAAGGAGCTCTATGAGCTTCCGTGACAATGAACTCTCGCAACCCTCCAGAGGAAGGTACATAAATGCGCCCTCTGTGGCGTAACAGTCCATCGGACTCCAAAGAATAATCCACATATTTCCCTTCTAGAGTAACCTGAGAACATAATACTTGACAAACCTCTGCATACCATCCATCCTCTGACAAGTGCCGAAGTATACGGTCTCTCAAGTCTGTGCCCATGGATATGGTGTAAACCTCATGACGTCGCATCTGTAACTACATTTTCCTTTCCTTTGATGTAGTGAACGTCAAAATCATATTCGCACAAGAACTCCATCCATCTCCTCTGACGTGCATTAAGGTTCGGCTGAGTGAAGATGTACTGAAGACTCTGATGGTCTGAATGCAACTCGAAGGCTCTCTGGAGCGGACATCCTAACAGGCCCGGCTATACCGGCATTTAATCCCCTGATGAAGCGGTTTACAAGAAGTTTCTCATCCTTTAGATAATCTACATATGGCAACAACTCAAAGAATTTACTCTCATACTGGGTTACTGACAAGCCTTTTTGTTGGAGATCATGAAATTCATCTATACGACGCTACCTGAAGTGCTCTGATAGGTACCTCTCACGGAACCGCTCTGTGAATATCTCCCAAGTGAGTGTATTAGGAACTAATCCGCATTTGTACTCTTCCTGTCTCCACCAAGTGGAGGCTGTCCCTCTCAGAAGATGAACTGCAACACGTGCTTTCAAGTTGCTCTCATAAGAACGCAATGCAAAGCACCTCTCAAGACTCAGAAGCCATGCCTCGGCCTCTACCCCATCTGTAGAACCTCTGAAGGATGGTGGTTGGAGGCGCATGACCTCCCTGATGAGATCCCCTGGATCTCGACGACCTCTCTCAAAATAAACTGGCTCCACCGCTGGAGGTGGTCCTGGCATATGCACTAACTCTGTTTCATTTCCACCCTGACTCTCTATAGGAATCAGAGCTGGGCTCCTGCTTCGTTCTCTATCAACAGATCTATGACTCCCAAAGTCATGACTCCTAACCTGAGGGTTCTCTGCTGGGATCCTTTCCTGAACAATGCCAATAAGATTCTGAATGGCTGCTAAGAGGTCTCGGTTAGGTTCATTTGGCTGTTCGGGAGGTGCTTCTGGGTTCTCCTCTGGAACCGATGCCTCCCTCTCTACCTCATCGCGTGCTATGCGCACATGTCTAGGACCCCGTTCGCGCTTGCGAGCTTGTCGCGTCAACGGAGGCATCCTTAGAGGAAAATAAGACAAACAATTAATTTATTTCTTTTAGAATTAAATTTATTTAAATTCAAAATTCCATTTAACAAAATAATTTAAAATATTCTAAGGCGAAACGTAAGTGAGTAAGGCTCCTAGTGTGGAAACCCTGCTCTGATACCAAAATGTCATGCCCAAAATTTAGGGCAAAAACGGAAATTTTTTTTTAAAAAAAACATACTAATTTAATTAACAAGTTCACTCTTGCGTCAAGCGTTAATGAAATTTCCATTATTAAATTCGAGCAATTTCTGAAACGAACTACGCATCGATAAATTGTTTAATTTTAATTGCGGAAAACCTACTAGTTTAATTCTATCTCCAAGAGATACCTAGTCAATAGGTTTAATAAATTAATCGAACTAAAAGAAATAGGGGAGAAATTTTTATTTATCCTCCAACATGACTATATAGTCTTATCAAATTTTTTTTAAAAAATTAAAATTTCTCTTTATAACTTATCCCAAATTAAAATCAAGAATATATAAATATATATATATATATATACATATTTGTATATACATACATATATATATTTATAATTTAATTATATATTCAAAATGCTCAAAACTCATATATATACATATATATATTTTACTTATATGTTAAATATTTTAACTCTAATTCAAAAGCCATTTGTAACTTTCTAATTATTAAACCATATTTTCCCCAACCCTAATTAGGGTTCTAATTTTCTCACATTTACAATATCTAAACTAATTAATAATTTTATATTTTTAAAACCGAACTGCCCTAGCCCCATCCGACTAGGGTTTTATTCCATAAATTTTTTTTTAACAGTCAAAGTTTCATGTTGGGCCGAAGACCCTAAAGGCGGCCACAATTTCATTGTTTGCAGGTCATGGGAGTTTTGGGAGGCGGGCTGGCCACGCGCACCACTGTGTGAGCTCACAGTGGCACCGCGACACCACTGTGTGCCCACACAGTAGGCGCCGCTAGTGGCTCCCCACTGTGTGGCCACACAGTGGCGGTCGTGGTTGTCCACTATGTGCCCACACAGTGGGAGCCGAAAGCGGCTCCACTGTGTGTGCACACAGTGGGCGCCGCGCGGCCGTCCACTGTGCGTACACATAGTGGAGTCCGCGGGGACCCAAAATATTTTTTTTTTTAAATTTTTTTTTTTAAAATATATAATATATAAAATATATATATATATATATAAATTTATATATTTATATATATATATATATATATATAAATTTATATATATATATATATATATAAATTTATATATATATATATATAAATTTATATATATATATATATTTACATAAAACAACTTTTTCCATTTAAAATATTTAAAAACTTCCAACATTAATAAATTTCTATTTGCCTCAAGTAAAAATATAGGTAAAATCTAAATGAAAACAATTCTTTTATTTCTTTCCAAAAATTCAAGAAGCTTTTGCAAGCAACACAAATTAACTTTTCTTTTTCAAATAAACTAGAAGTAGAAATAACAAGCTTTTCTTTTTTAAAACATCTCTAAGATATTCTTCCAATTTACAGAATGTTTTCTCTGAATAGTCACAACAATAAAACTTCAAATCTACTTTCACAAAATACAACTTGCTTCTCTTTTCTATGAATGAGGCATATTTCCTATAACAACTTTAAACAAACATCTGCAACTGAATTCAAGTATCTTCAATAACAGTCTTCTGTATCTCTTTCATGGTTCCTATTCTCTTTCCTCTGAATTTTCCTGCATAATAGAAAACACAAATATGACCACGGAGTGCTCACCTCCCAGCCTAGGCTAACTGGTAGCCACCCCCGAGCTCGGAGAACCAAATCCTAGACGGGTTACAAACAGGCAAACACATAGAAAACAATGCATATAGACTCACTTTCAGACACATTCCCAACTTGGCTTTCACAGCACCACACTCTGGTGATGAACATTTTCAATGGGTGGTAGTGGACCAAATACCCTGAGGAGAACTGCAAATATGAAATAAACCAAAAGCCACCTCATGGCACAATAAAAATATCAAGAATCTCAACCCCTTATTCCTTATGCCCCCCAAAGGCATTCTAGCCTTATATCCCTCCTTATGACCCCCATTGCACAAACAGGCCATGCAGCAAGGGTCACACAAAGATCCCTTGTGATCGCTCTCAAAAGAGAGTCTCTCACTCGAGGGCTGTCACTGCTACCACCCTCAAGATCCTCTTCTCTCCCAAGAGTAAGAGATCTTGAGAAAACTCCCAAAACACAATATTTCATTAAGCAAAAATACCAAGAGATTTTCAAATATAAACTTTCAAGAACACAGATTTCTTATACAAACAACTTCCAGACATAAACCCAAAAAGAAGACATTACAAATAATAATTGAAACCAACCTTAATCTGCCCAAAGGTTATTATGATATCTGATGAAGAGTTGCCCAATCCACAAATCTTTTTTCTTCTACCCTTATTCAATTTCTCTATTCCATAACATTATTTTCCTTCCAATTTTTCTTCTGTCTCCAAAAATGGAGAGTGGGTGATTACCCTGCTATTCCCAAAAATCTTCCTTAAGAAGCTCACTCTCTGAGTTCTCACAGGATTCTAAAAAAAAAAAAAAAGAAGAAAGAAAGCAACATGCAAAAAGACTCTCCTTCCAAAAGGAAAAATCTTGATTAGATTTAACTTCAATTTTCAATTTTCGCTCAACTCAGAAAAGCCAAATTTTAAAGCGTTAAAAAGATCATTGTAAAGTAGAAGCTTGCCTAAAATTACCCCTAACCCCTAGGTATACCTTATGGGCTTTAGGAAACCCTATTAAACTACCCCTAGGTGTTCATTTAACCCATTTTAAACCCCTCTGAAGTTTATTTTCGGGTCAAACATAAGTTGACCATTCCAAATATTATATTCCCAAAATATTTATGACAACACATTAATTTATTTAAGAAAACTATAATTAAACACTTTCCCACCAAGAGACAAAATAAAATATTAAATTTAAATCCACACATGTGTCAAGTGATACTTAATAAAATACTTTTACAAAAATAAAACATGAAATTGTCTCTTTGAGGCTTTTACACAATAAAATTAAATAACACTTAACACTCATGCAGCATATACTGTTACGAATAAAATACAACACAAACGGGGTGTTGTCTCTCCAAATAGACAAACCCTGGCTTACAAACATACATAAGTCTAAGTTTGATTCTCCGTAATTTTCCATGGTCACATGGTAAATTTCCTGCGCATCTCAATTTACACATTAGTACTTCCAAATATCCAAATATAATATAATTCAAAAATATAAAAATTCACATCATCACTTGCATACAATTTTCATCTGCACAGATTGAATACATCTTTTATCAAACAATTTTCACATAAGCAATTTTCATCTCAATTCACATAAACTAAACATACATCATAGTTCTATATTCAGAGTAAAGTCCTGCAAATTCAATAACGACATCTATCATTGCAATATCATTCTATCTAATAATCATGTAGTGTTCTATCTCATAAAGCATGTAAGTAAATTATCAAATCATAGCAATGTTATCCAAATCTTGAAATCATATAAGTTCTAAGTCTCAAAATGCATCAAAATAAAGTATCCATAATAGTCTAAAATATAAAATCCACTAAATGTCAAACTGAGTTGAGGTGAGGCCTCACAAATCGTTGGGTTATTTATTTTGTAATTTCAATTCATTATGAATCATTAAACCTTATAGTTATAAACATCAATTTAACTTAATTTATTTCCAAAATTGTCTAAAGTTTTAAAGGAACTTCTTTCCAAATAAACATGTTTAGAGTCTCCGTATTCAATTGTTTATTTCAAAGAAAATGATTTAATATTTAAAATCATCCTCATTTAAGTTACGAATTTAATTGTTATCATGCAAGTTATACATTTGTTTGTTATCATGCAAGTTACACATTTATTATTATCGTGCAAGTTACATATTTATTTCATCATGGAAGCTACATAATTGTTGTTATCATGCAAACTATGTTTCATTAGCTAGATATAATAGCCCTTGTCAAACTGAATATTAATTCTTCTAGTAGTAATAGCAATTCTCCATTTTCATAGAATTAGTTTATTTATTTATTTATTTTAACTTAAAGTCCTTGTAAATAATATTCTCAATTTTCATTTTGCAATAGGATAATGATTATTTAAGCTTTCAATAGAATAATAGTTTCTTTCATAAGTTGTTTTAAGTTCAGTGTTTGTTTTTTCAATAAAAGTGGAAAACCACTAATTTTATTAATATTTATAATTTTTATATACAACCTGGTTTGAAGAGCACTGGTAAGAAAGAACCAAGCAAAGAAAACCTCTAGTCTTTCTCATAAAGTCCCAAAGGGAAAATAATACAACCGGTTACAATTGAAGACGTGAAGAGAATAACCCAAACTAGCCCCAAAACATCCCCCAAAAAACAAAAGGGCCAATAGAGCCAGTTACATGAATAAATCCCAGCCCCCCAGAATATGTGAAGCCAATACAAAAACTATTAGAAGGTGAACCTGAAACATCAGGAGTACAAAAACCAAGTAGTGGAACCTTCCTCAGGAGGAGACAAAGGTTGGGAAGCCCCCTCATTCTAATCCTTTGGAACTACCACCTGTAGAGGCACAATTGCACTTGGAAGAGACATTACCACCTTCAACGAGTCAAGAAAAAAGTGAATACTTGAAAACACATTAACAGTCGCAGCCAAGATATCTGGAGACACATGATCTAAAAAAGCTACAAGAGCAAACATTGTGTCGTCATAAAGATTAGAAATCAAAACCACCTCTTATAAGTGAAAGTAGCTCATAGTGCCAACCACTAGATAATAATTCAGAACGAGGTACAAAACCACCAAACTCAAAATAATAAAGACAAAGCATTATCCATATCAGAAGCAAAATAAATAGAGGGATGAACATATGCATCCAATAACGCCCGAACCAGAGAAGCATCCAAGAGCATGTCCATACACATAGTAGTAAAATAAGAAGCAACTTCAGCAAGAAAAATATTAGCATTCTCCACCATCCAACATCTTCCCACCACTTTGCGAAAAGAAAGAGAGAATTCCAAAGAATGAACTTTAAACAGTCGACCAAGTTTCTTATCATAAAAAATGTGAGGATCCTGAAAATCACACTGCTTAATAGGCAATAAAATTCTATAACCATCAACCTCCATCACGAAAAAATCACAAAGGAAAATAATGCACCCAACAGAAGAAGCAATCTTATAAAGAAAAAATAGGCCATCATTAATAAAGAAGCACATCCTCTGAAAGAATTAAAATGATATCAGATCAAAGACCAGCATGAGCTAATTCACAGAACACCAAACCAACAAGCTTCCATAGGCCACCACCTTTTAGAAAAAACAATCAAAGCTCTTCATTAAACCACAAACATAATTTTCACATAATTCCCATAATGAACGCAAGATATTCGCATGAGCCAAATCTCCAAGACCATGTTAATAAGCATACACAAATCACCACATCAAATATCAAGCAATAAAAGCAACATAATTAATCATACGTGTAATCCACCACTGCAAGTGCAGAGGATAGTCATTAAAGATTAACTAAAAGAGAAACCGTGTAAACAACCAATATTGATCAATCAGTACAATGCAAAAAATAATGCAATCAAGAGCAATACGACATCCAGAGACAACACAAGAACTAGACACCAGCCATCACCATGATTAAAAGTACAAGAAAATATGCAGAATCAATATGGTGATGTAAAGCAGCCAAGAAGGCCCCATACACCCTCACACTAACTACATAAATATACAATCAAGATCAGTACGACAACCCAAAAGCTAGGCACCAACCAACACTATGGTTAAGCTTACAAGCAAACATGTAGAATTAATGAGGTGATATAAAATGACCAAGAAGGCCCCATACACCATCACACTAAGCTGCATACATGCTGGCAATCCCAAACAAGATGCGAGGTTGAGGAAAATCCAAAGAGTTTGCAACAATACCAAAAAAAATTAAGGCTTCAAAGGATGAGGAAGTAGGCAACTCTCTTCGATATCAACCAAAGATTGAATATTTTCATTTTAAGGCCTTATTTGCCAAGAAATCCGCAACCCTATTAGCTTCCCTGTAACAATGAGAAATAGAGAAAGAATTAAAGAACTCAAGCTGCAATAGAACCTTGTCCAACCAATATTTTAGATGCCAAGAGTTAGAAGAGTGATTTGTGATCGCATAAAAGACAACTAAAGAGTCTCCTTGAATCACAACATCTGAGATGTGTAATGAAAGAAGCAAATCAAGCCCAACAAACAGAGCATGCAACTCTGCCACATTATTTGTCCCATCAGGAATACACTGACAGTGGGCTTTGATGACTCTGGACTTATGATAAAAAACCACCACCCCAATGGCAGACTTCCCTAGATTGCCTCGAGAAACCCCATCAAAGTTTACTTTATATTTGGAAGGAGGGGGGGTAGCCAAACCACTTCTTTTCTATTAATTGGGGGAGACCTTTTCTTAGAAATGGCCCCTTGCATAGGAAGGAAATGCAAAGTCAGCCAATGCTTGATGACCCAACTATCCCAGGAAGTAAAAATGCATTTAGGGCTAAGGCCCTTATAAATAAAGGCCAAAGTAGATTTTGAGATGAATTTCTCAATACATAAAAGTACATCTGATAATGAGGAAGAGTGTTTCCTAAAAATTCTATTATTCCTTTCCAGCCAAATCTTCCAAATCAGAATAGAAGGGGCAATTATCCATACAGAAGCATAAAAAGAAGATGAACATAACAGTGGCCAGCCCATAAATTAAGATCAAAGATCCCCACATAAAGCCATAGACCAATTTAATTTCTTAAACAACTAGTACTAACATTGAGAAGCAAAAGCGCAATGAAGAAAAAGATGATCAACTGATTCTAACAACCCTCCACACATGACACATAGAAAAAAAAATAGTGATACCAAGCCTATCCAACCTCATACCCATGAGAACTCTATCTTGGACAGCTAGCCAAGCAAAAAAATTTGCCTTTGGAAGACATGCAACATGCCAAAACAACCAATAGGGAAAAACCTCCCCCCTACAATTAGCAGACAAATATTTATATCCATCCTTAACTGAATACTCCCCAAATTTTGAATGAACCCAAATAAGCTCATCATCAGCCTCAGAATAAAGCAATTGACGCTTACTTAAGTCCTCAACAAAAGAAGATTTGAGCTCTTGATCAACTGGAAGAGACTCTATTGATTTCCATCTGGTAACAGGGACAAGCCCCAAGGAATCCACAAAAAAATAATCAGCCACAAATAAACCCCAAGAATATTTTAAAAGAGACATAAGAGACGACCAATCTCTCAGACTAGTCAGAGCAGAGAAACCATTCCAAACTTCCTCCCAAAATCTAGCTTTTTGACCATTATGTACAAGCCAAGATAAACCAGGAAGAATAATAGACCTACATTCAACCATGAAGTTCCAAATTGCATAACCGTTAGGAAGTGAGGAAGTAGTAAAGATCACCTCCTTGGAATGATTTATTAAGTATTTTGCAAATAAAATAGATGCCCACTTAGAAGAGGGTTGCTTATATAACTTCCAAACTAATTTAGCACCTAAAGCCAAATTTTGTTTACTTAAGTCCCTAATCCCTGCACCACCCCTGTCTTTTTGAGAACAGACCTTATCCCAAGCTAACAAAGGGATGCGAGCCCTATTATTTACATTATCATTCCACAAAAAAGACCTCGAGATTGACTACAAATTAGCAACTGATTTCTTGGGAGCCTTTAAAACAAACAACAAATAAATAGGAACCACATTTAAAAAAGCCTTAATAAGCACAATCTTTCCTAAAAAAGAGAGCCATTAGATAACTAAACAAAGAGGAGTTGGAAAACAAAAACTTTAGCAATGTTCAATATCTATGGTGCCTCTAGGTCACACTTATGGGTAATGTCGTCATGTTGAACTACTGCACTTAACACCTAATAAAGATGCAACAGTGACGTTTGTGACATCGTCCCTGTAAACTATTGGGGAGAAATAAGGGTCATTTGGAAGTTAAAATCCAAGGGGCATGTAATCCCCCTTGGATCGATAATCTAAAAAGATTAATTTTAAAATGAATTTACATTCGCTCAGTTAAACCTTAGGAAAACCCCATTTGGGTTTGGTTGTGTGTGATGTTTGGAATTTATTTATTTTGATGGATTTTGACAGATGATAATGGGTTAAGGGTGATGTATTTAATAGGAAATAGGACCTAGTTGTTTTAGGCCACAAGCATGAGGCCACCTTGAGCCTTTTTGCTATCGAGCTACCATTGTGGGTAGCAACCACAAAGAAACTGTCCGAGACATTGACCCTAGAAAGGGTTGCGTAAATTTTAAATTAAACCATAGCTAGAAATTAGAACTACATACTTTACGCCTTGATCCTATGCCAAAACAGGTATGTAGGCAGTCTAGGGACGAAGTTGTCTCTTGTACTCAAGCATTTGGGGATGGAAAATAGGATTTGGTTATGGGTGAGTAGTTGGTTCTTGAATCTCCTTGGCCTTTTAATCAAATGGTGGAAATACTAATTCAAAGGTTAAAATTAATTCAATGCATACTCAGAAGGAATCCCGTATGGATTCACTTGACTTCCCAAGGCTTTAGGTCAAATTTTGAGGCGGAACTCAAGCATTTTTATGTAATTATTTTTACACTCCTAAGGATGGCAACCTCGGTGCAGTCCTAGTAGGGGAGTGTAGTCTTTAGAAAGAGGCTTAGGACCCAACTCGTCCCGATGAGTCTAAAGTCTCTGACCAGAGCATATCCTATTCTTATGAATAGATGCCTACCCCATTTGGGTAGATGCCTATCCTAGATTCCATAGATGAAACCTCATGTCCCGTATGGACAGATGCCTAACCCATATGGTTAGATGCCTAACCCTTATGGTTAGATGCCTAACTCGTATGGCTAGATGCCCATCTCAATTGGATGGATACCTATCCCATTTGGATAGGTGTACCTAAGTATGTGATTGAAGCAAATAAAATTAAGAATAAGAATAAGAAATCAATAATTATATATAAAAAAAAAATAGTTGAGATTTTGGATTAAATTAAGTGGGTTATTACAAGCAAAATGTAGACACCTAAAATTAATATTTAATTAATTTAAACTTGTCAACATAATTAATTGATTTAATTGTGTTATCCTAATTCCTCTCAGTGTTAATTAAATATAATTTAATTAATCCTGTCACTATTAATTAATTTATCAAATAAATTTATTATTTCCCCTATTCTTCTAAAGTCCCTCCAGTAATTATTTCCTCTAAACCCACTCAGTTAATTAATTTTAACTAATTAACCTATTAATTTGATTCCTCCAAATTACTTTTTCCTTCCACTCAACCTAATTAATCCTTCTAGAATCTCTCATAATCATTCTTATCATTATTCTCCAATTTTAAAATTCCCACTCATGTCACATCAACATTGAGCCTCTCAAAGAAATTCAAATTTCTTTGAATCCCTTCATGAATCCCTTATTTTGGAATTTTTAAATCCTCTTTTTGAAATTCAAATTTCCTTTCTCCCCTCTTCTCAAGGAATTTTAAATTCTTGATTATTTTCCCAAGGCATCCTTGATCCATGCCCACCATTTCAAATCAATCTCAACCCTCCATAAGCAAATCAATCTTGGCCCTTCATTGGCCTCTTCCAATCTATAAATTAGAGGATCATTTCCTCACAAAAGGATCCAATTCTCATAGTATTCTCATGCTACCCATTTCTCTTCTATCTTCCTCCTATCATACCCTCATAATGCCCAAATATCCTCTCATCTAATCCAATTTATCTCATGCATCCTCATCATCCAAATCCAATCCAAACATAATCTTGTTGAGAAAAGGAGAGAAATCCACATCCACATCAAGCAAGGAGCACATCAAGTGGAGCATCAAAAGGGCACATCTTCCACTTCATCAAGCTCAATCTGAGGGAGAGGTGAAAGACAAGGTATAAATTTGGTTGTTTGCATTCATGTTTTATCTTGTTTGATTTCTTTGCATCCTAACCTCCTTATGTCACTTCATTCTTATTCCATCTTTTTCCCCTCTTCATTCTAAAATGAGAAAGGTAAGATTAGATGGTTAGTATGCAAATAAAGCATTCAAACACACAAAAAACATGAAAAACATCAAATAAACCATATAAAAACACAAAACAAACTGTTTATACCTTGCAAATCTATACCTTCTCTTTTGTATTTAGCCTTTGATGAAGTCAAGGATGTGCCCCTCCTTGACTTCATTGGATTGGCTCCCTTGTTGAATATGGATGGCTCTCCAAGATTGTGCACAAGATGATTAGATGGAATGGATGAGGTATTTTTGACTAAGTGATGGATAAATGGAAATTTGAGTAGAGTTTGGATGCTATGGATGATTTATTAGACTCAATTGGATAGCATAAACTTAGCTAACTTGGAGATGTGAAATAAGGGGATGGAGTCCTTAATTTATAGGAGAAGAGGAGAAGAAATGGAGGGCTAGGATTGATCCAAGATGAAGGGTCAGGATTCCATGTGAGCCCACACATGGCCCAAGAGGAGGTGACAAGACAAATGTGGAGACCAAGAGATATGTCTTAAAGGAATTTCTTGTCTCCACACTCCTCAAGGCTCATTGTGAAGACTTCCCAATGTTCCTAGGGAAGAGAAAGGAATAAAAGATTCCTTGAGAGATGGGGATGTGGAATTAAAAATTCCTCAAAAAGGATAATCATAGGGATTGTAGGAATAAGGAGGAATTAAAAATTCCTTGGAGGAGGAGATATCTAGAGGAATGCGAGATTTTGAAAATCTCACATTCACCTAGGAAAAGGGCATTCAAGGAAGGTGGTTGGATGGAAGAGACAAGGAATTGACTTTGGGGCTAATCATGAAGATTAGCCACTAGCAACTTATTAGGAGAGGGATTAGAAGAATGATTAGGTGGATTTAGGGCAAATGAGATTTGTAGGAGGATTTGACTAGGAGAGAGAATGAGTAGAGGGAATTAAAAATTAGAAGAATAATGATAAGTGAGATTAGGGAGCTTCTAGAAGAATTTATTAGGTTAATGATGGATTAAGAAAAAGGTGATTTGGAGGAATCACCTAGATTAATTAATTAATTAAAAGGAGGAATTTGGAGAGAACTGATTTTAGAGATTTTATAATAATAAAGGTAGATTGATTTATTAAATAAATCAATCAATAGACTATAGTGACAACATTAATTATATTTAATTAATATTGAGAATGAATATGAATTGGCATAATTAATAAATTAATTATGTGAGGAAATTAAATAAATAAATTAAAATTAATAACATTAAAAAAATTGCCAGTACATAAATATAAAAAATACTAGTAAATATTTATTTTAACACCAATACATGTTCACAAATGAATTAGTAGTTGACAATGAAAAAGTAAAAAAAATAAACAACTACTGGTACATTTCCTATTTGAATACAAAACAACTTGCACAAATAATATATATTTTTAATTTTTAAAAAACTTATTGTTTACATTTGCCATTTTATGCAAGTGTCTAAATAGTACAAATGCACTCCAATTACAATTACATATATTCACAACTATTGGTGCATTACATGACATAAAAACAATCAACTTTAGACTTCTTAGACACTCAAGTGTACATTCTTCCAAATATCACTTCACAACTTCATGCATTAAATGGTTCTACATTTGGTACCTGCATTTGCAACAATTGGTGTAAGGCTCCCCAGTAATCAAGAATTTGCATAAAATCAAATTAAAAAAAAAAACAAGTTTCATTCAAAGCATAGAAGAAAACTGAACAATTTGAAGCAATGGAGGACTGCATATTTAATATGACATGACCGACTGTTTCCCACAAAAATTAAAATTTGAAAATAGCTAGCTACTACAATCGAATGCATTGCACATCCGAATTATATTATAAGACAAAAAAATGTGTCACTTTCTTTACAATCTAATTCATTGCATATTCCTAAGCTTTGCAAATACCCTCTACACATTCCTTATTCAAGGGCACACATTCAAGTTGGTACACACATAATAACTAAATTCCCTCTACAGTCAACATTAAATGCTATAAATCTTTCAATTGAAATTATAGTATTTTCAATAAACCAACATTTCTTTCAATATAGTCACTATAAATAATATTAACTATATTGGATGTCCAATAATAGTTTAGCTCCTTCGTAGCTACATTATGCTTTGTCTATTGATGATTTCTTTGTATGCAGTTTACAATTTTATTTCAATGCTCTCTTACAGTTTATTGTGTCTATATGGTTATTGTCCATTAATAGTGTGAACTTTACTCTAGTTTCTTTGTTCCATTATAGTGTGAAGTTGACTCCACTTTCTTTACTTCATTTTGCGATATAAGTTTCATTTCAATGCTTTGTTACAGTTTAATAATTTTGAAATCCTTACAGTATAATAATGTTGAAATCCTCATAGAGAATGACAAAAAAAAATGATTATCTATTTGTTTTATTCGAAACCCCTTCATTACTTATCTTTTCATTTTATGGGTGTGTTGTTAAAAGGTGTCTCTCTATTTATAATGCCAAAATAATTATAGAGAATACAAAAAAAATTGATTATTGTTCATAATTATTCAAAAACCCTTCATTATTTATCATTACAATAATGTGTATGCCTGATACTATTACTTACAATGACTATATACTGGCTATAAGGTTGTTCTATACATATATATGTATATGTACATTTATATATGTACATATACATATATATATATATGTATGTATGTATGTATATCTATATATATATATATATATATGTATGTATGTATGTATATATCTATATGTATGTATGTATATATATATGTATGCATTTATATATATATGTATGTATATATATACATACACACACACACACACACATATATATATATATGTATATATATGTTTATGCATATGTATATGTATATGTATATGCATATGTATATGCATATGTATATGTATATACATATACATATACATATATATGCATACATATATACATATACATACATATGTGTGTGTGTGTGTTATTGTCGATATATAACAACCTTCTCACATACATGTTATGGGCCACTTGGCACAAATTAACGCCAACTACATTGCCCTAAAAACTTTGGGAAATAAATATTTTTTGAGGCATTTTCATTGTTTGCTCTACCTTCAATTTGTTAATATACTCACTGTAAATCATATTATCAGACATACAATATATTACTTTCAATCAATTTCATATGAGAAATACAACAACATCATTCAATTATTAGTCATTTGAGAAATGAATTTGCATCTTAATACTATATCAACAATATCCAGTTTTTAATCACAACATAGTTACATCTTTCAATCCTAGATCTCGTGCTTCTAGTTTCTCTCCTTGTTATATAATGTTTCAAGTTTTGTACATGTGTGTGTGTGTGTGTATACATATATGTATATATATATATATATACATATATATGTATATATGTATATATACATATACATGTATATGTATATATATGTATATATGTATATATGTATGTATATACATATTTATGTATATATGTATATATATGTATATATACACAACACACAAGACCATTTAATTTTGTTAAAACATGTTCAATGATGTAATTATTCACTATCTAATAGAATATCAACAATATCCACTTTTCAATCACATCATAGTTACATACTTAACTCTTACATGGTTATTTTGAGTTCTTTGGCTATATGGTTATTGTCTATATTATCAAGCATACAGATATAGAGACACAGTACCATTTTATTTTGTTCAAAAATGTTCAATGATGGATTTGTACTCATTGGTACTTACATAAATTGATTTGTTTTTCATCATTTATCTCAATGGCATTGAGGGTTTCATTTCAATGATTTGTCTCTCTCTCTATATATTTATATAGGCACACACAGTTGCATTTTATCGTTGGTACCTTATCATTGCAGGTTCATTGAACATAATGGCACCAGGTAGAAAGGGAAATAGAGATGTTAGACATCAAATAGTTATAGTCACTCATGGGGTGCACTTCCCTAATGAAGATAGTTTTGTCCAAAATAAAGACCCAGTGACTCCTACTATAGATGACCATTAACCCAACAATGTAACTAATGTGGAAACTACTAATGTACATGACCATTCTACTACAACTTGAAATCCTATTCCCAAAACACCACAAGTACAGGTGGCCTCAAAGGTTCCCAAACCAAAATGTAGGATATCTGACATGAAAGAAGCAATATCATGCATAGAAGACAAGCACATGTCTCTTAGAGGCACATCAATCAAGTATGGTATTCCCATTTCCTCTTTGAGGGCATGGCTGATGGGAACCACAACCATGACTATGAGGGGTCCACACACCATTTTATCAGTAGAGGAGGACGATGAAGTTGTCCAATGGTGAAAAGACATGGCTGAAATTGGTCACAGTCTCCAAATCAGTCAACTTCAATCAAAATTTTCCCAAAATATGGAGAATAGGCCTAATCCATTCAAAAATGGGATGCCAGGGAGGTCATGGTGGGTAGGTTTTAGACAAAGGCACCCTGATTTGATGATGAGAACAACAAAAGAGTGGACTCTTATAGGGCTCTTATGCTTCGACCTTGTATTGTTGCCTCTTTCTATGACAACTTGGAGGTAATGTACAACCTCAATCACTATGGTAGCAAGCAGATTTGGAATTGTGATGAGACTGGTGTGCAAGCTGGGAGGAATTTTGAATTGAGAGTGATAGCCAAATTGGGCCAAAGGTGTGTACCACACCTAATTTCCAAGAGTAGAGTGGATTACTATTTTGGCATCTACTAGTGCATGTGGTTTCAACATTCTTGGATTTTATTTGTTCAAATCTAAGAGACATATCCGAAACTACAATGCAAATTGTGAGCCAGGAACATGCATGGAAGTCCAAGAACATGCAAGTATGACAAATGAGTCATTCTTAAATTGGCTAGAACATTTTGCATGTTTAGTCCCTGGTAGAGTTTCACCCTCACATAGGGCCCTACTAATCTTTGATGGTCATGGCAGCCATGTAGCCTTCAAGACAATTGAAGAAACAAGGCGGATAGGTATATATTTGGTAATCCTTCCTACTCATACAAGCCACAACCTGTAGCCACTTGATGTTTCTGTATTCTCACCTTTCAAGAATTATTTCAAATAATAGAGGAGTATATGAATGTCAAAGTACCCACAAATTGAAATTGGAAGGGAAGAGTTGGCAACTCTTGTGAGCAAGGCCTTTTCCCAAGCATTGAAACCTGCTAATATAATTAGTGGCTTCTGTAGGACATGGATTTGGCCACTTAACCGATCTACATTGTAGAATGATATGAGGCCAAGTGAGGCATTTGAGGTTGCAGTTGATATATAACCTTGGAGGGAACTCTGTGGTTAAGCATGCTTGAGTTGGAGTAGTATTGAGATGGATGACCTCCCGAGAAGTCCTAGTGCTTCACCCCTATGTGCATCACCTAGATGCAATATTGAGTGCTAAGTGGACCATTCATTCTCATGAGAGATGGGTTCTTGTGAACCACTACTCATGAAACATGGGTCAATGAGTTTGACTCAAAAAATACACAATTGAACCCTAATAGAAATATCATATATATATAACCAACTGTTTGAATAGAACACGATGCCACTTCAAGGGATGAAGAACCAGAGTATATGGCAATGAAATCTTGCTTGTGGTTGGCTAGTTTTAATGAGAAAAAACATTCATGATTTTGTAGAATGCCATAGCAGAACACAAGCAATGATTGAGGGTACAATTTTGACACCACAAACTACCGAACCAAGTCTACCCCCACAAACCAGCCAACCAAATGAGGGTTTGGAAAGTACATCAAGGCATGTCTTTGCCAACACAAGTTGGCATACTAGACTAGACCCAAGAAGCAACCAACTGTGATGATGTAACCCTTTCCATGCCAAGTTTGCTAAAAATTGATCCAGCAGATGTGATATATTACTTTGCCAATGCAGTCAATTGGGAGCAACAAGATGGTGTTGATTGTGAAGATGAACCTGAGTTTGTGCCATGTACATGAGAGGATGGGCAGCAAGTTCCAAGGCAAATCACCAGATTCTTAAGACTTCTAGTGCAGAGAATGAATCAATCTTCACGTGGAGGTAGGAAAGGGGTGCTACGTCTTAGTAGTCAGTCACAGATATTGGCATCTGATGAGTACATTCAAAGGGAAAAAGATAAAGAGGCTGAAAGGAAAAGAGATGAAGAATTGGCAGAATGAAAGAAAGATCAGATGAGACAGAGGAAGGCACAACGTGAAGCAAAAGCAATAGAAAAGGAGGCTATGAGGGTGGAAATATAGGCCAAAACATTGCAGGATTCCCAAGAGAATTTCATTAAAAGGCAAGAGAAGGCAAAGAAAGATGCATAAGCAAAGCTTGAGAAGGTGAGGAAGGCAACTGAAAAGGCATCCAAGTCTACAAAGAGGATGAAAGATGTGGCCACAATCACAGATTCTCTACCCATCCGACACCCAATTCTCATGGAAATGATGAACCTATTGTCCCCAGCCTTTGCAGCTATTAATACTATGCAATTTGGGACTGCACCTGGATCCTTAGACACCATGCAACTTACTTTAGGTGTCAACCAGACATTTCTTTCTCAAATAGAAAGTTGTTTAAAAACCCCTCCTAGAAAAGAAAACACCGTTGTTCGGCCAAACCCTAGTAGGTCACAGTCTATTGGGGTTGGATTTGTGACACCTCCTCCATTTAATACCCATATGGAGAATTGATCGAGTCTATTATCAATTATATTTTATGAGCCCTCTGAAGAGCATATTTTTTAGTTTCAATATAACTGTGATGTGATTATAGAATGACATACTGCCATATTTTGTAATGTTTTCAAAACTCCGTTGTTTTCAAAGTATCTCAGATGAATATTCCAATGAATTGATGGTGTTGCTATAAATATCATATGTTTTTTTTTTTTTTGATGTGATATTTCTCATATATCAGTGGAACTAATCTCATATATTTCTCACTATCAAAATAGGCCACATAAGTGTTCAAATTGCTCACTATCAAAAAGGCCATATCAGTGACATTTGATTATTTAGATGCCACTGATATGTCCTATTTTGATAGTGAGAAATTTGAACACTTAATAAGTGTTCAAATTGCAGTCATCATATATAAATTGCAGTGTTTAATATGTCTACTAGGTCATTGATTCAAAATGATAAAAGGAAGTGTCTTATTTGTGAAAAGGCACTAGACAAAGAACTATTTTCTAGTGCCTTACAAGATATCTTGTTAGATGCCAAGTTTTCCTTGTTGGCAATATCTACCAAAATATCTTTTAAGGCACTATTAAGAAATTATTTATCCGGTTTTTTTTACAAATGGGGCACTTCCTTTTGATCAATTATATATATAACATGAACACAACAACATAGGCATATAAATGTTGAAATTGAAACAAATTAAAGTCCCAAAAAGAGATGATTGAAACATAAACAAATAAAAAATTGCATTGTCTAATTGGTCATTGCCAAAATAAAGTCCCACAAAGAGAAGATTGAAAGATAAACAATTCAAAAAATGCATTTTCTACTAGATTTTTTTCTAATGTAAACTAAGTGTGTTTCTTGAAACCATATGAACTAAGTGAGGAATTTAAACAAATGGGAACATAAACAATTCACAAATTGAAACATAAACAAATAAGAAATTGCATTGTCTACTAGATCATTGCCAAATTAAAGTCCCACAAAGAGGAGATTGAAAGATAAACAATTCACAAAATGCATTTTCTACTAGATTTTTTTCTAATGTGAACTAAGTGTGTTTCTTGCAACCATATGAACTATAGTACCCCTTTCTCAATCAGACTTTTAGACTCATGTTTGACTTTAGTTGACTTTTTTAGTGGATACATTATTGTGATATTTTTCTTAGACATTATGTAGTATGGTGATATGCTTGATTTGCAGTATATGTTTCATGTATTATTTCCTTATGGATGTTAAATATGATTTGTATTGGATTATTGTCATGGATTGACACATTTACTTTATACATGCAATATGTTATATTCATGTTTTGTGTTTGTAAGTGTATGGGGTGCGAGGGGATGATTTTTCTTCACTCACTTCGGTGAGACAATGAACGTCACGATTCTCCTTCATCGATGTTCATGTCATGCCTTTATTATATATGTGTGTGTGTGTGTGTGTGTGTGTGTGTGTGTGTGTGTGTGTGTGTGGTTCTTTGATGCAGGACATTGCAAGTATAAGTATTGGGTAGGTATGGGGTATTGACTCCACCTAGTTTCACAGGTCTGAGCGTACCTTATTTGTCTGATGGGAGTGGAGGAGATAGTTGTTAGACCCTAAAGTTGACCCACAGTTACACTCATGTGAGTTTCATCAGTCGGTCATCATTTCCTATTTGACCGATATGCAAGTCATGGTTCTTTGGCATTTTCATTTTGTGAGTCGTCGTGTGGTTATTTCTCGTTTTACATGCTTCCAGTTAGTTAGAAAAGTTAGTTTGAGTGAATAGTGTAATTTCTTGTTGGTGTATAAAAATTAAATTAATATGCCTTTGTGATTAATGATTTAGTTAAATAAATTGAGTTATTAAATTTAAATGGTTAAAGTGCATGTTATATTTTTTAAAAAGTAATAGTATTTATTTGAGAAAGGAAATAAAGTTGAAATTATGCTTTTAGAATTTTTAATTTATATGTTGAGTTATTTTCAATTTAAGAAAAAGGAAATGGGAAAAAGAAAATATCTCCATTGACCTTTTGGAGGAGATTAGATTTTACCTTTTTTGGGGAAATTTTCTATTGGTGGAATGAAACTTTAACCTAAAAGTTTTTAGGTTAAAATTTTTCATATATTACCCAAAAGTTCACGAGAAAAGGGAAGAAAAATTTTGGAAGCCAAGTTTTGAAAACAAAATTGGAAATTGGATTTTGGATTGAAGATTTTGGTGTGTAGGTTGAGGCTCATCTCAATTTTTCTTCCAATAGTGCATTTACAGGTTGGATAGATTTTATCTTCCTTTTTGTTTAAAAATTTGAAATGTTATGAAAACTTCTTGTATGTGTTTAGAATTCATGAAATTATTTTGGAAGCTTTAAATTTAGTTTGAGTTATGGGAATAGAGTGATTTATATTTGAGTTAATCTCTTCCTAAATTGGTTTGTTAATTTTAAAGAAATTGGTTTTTAAGAACCAAAAATTTAGTTCTTTGTTTGTGTTTTTCAAGTTGAGTAATTTGTGATTTAATCCCTTCATTTCTAGTTTGGAAGTAAAAGATTAATTTTTTGTTTGTCTGGAGTTTTCAAATTATTAAAAACAAGGGTTATGCTAGCCAAATTTTTACAAATTGATCTCCCTGTGTGTGTTCTTGATATTTTTCCATTTGTGTAAGAACAATAGAAATTTGGATTAAATCCTCTCTATTTTGGTTAAATTTGTCATGAATTTTGCCCAAAATCAATTGAATTGGGTATTTTATGTATTTAATAGTAAACATAAATTTTAATTAAAAATTTTCTTTCGAAAAAAAAAAATTGTTTACTCTGTTTTTACAGAGTTGCGTTTTGTGCAGAAAATTTTTACCAGAAATTTTATTAAATTTAAAATAAAAATAAATAAATAAATATATATATATATAGCCCATGTGGCAGGGGACCCACTTTCCCTCACCACGTGGGATGGTAGCTGCACTACCATTGGTAGCAGCGTGCTACCATATGGTAGTAGCGCTGTCGTTGCTAGCAGTACTACCAGACATAAAACTGCAGTCTGGGGTTAAACAATTCCGCCTGCGTAATGCTATTTTATTGTTTTCTTTTTACAACGTTTAAAAAAAATTGAAAACGTTTTGCTAGTAAATTTTTATTTCGGATTATATATATATATATATATATATATTATTTTAAATGTATTTTCCTTTATGGTTATCGTTGGAAATATTAGCGTTATCCATAAATTTAAGTTATTTTTAGATATGATATATATAAGTATATATTCGTTGAATATATAATTATATACATATATTTATATTATTTTATATATATAATGTGATTTTTAATATTTTTAGAAATTGTATTATTTGGGAAATTAAATTAAATGATGCTTTTGTGGAAAATGTATTATTTAATATGGGATGTTTTATTCATTAAGTTATTATGATTTTTTCTTTTTCAAAAATAAAAGGGGGTATTTGGTTATTTGTGGTTAGTTTAAATTCTAGCCTTATTAGGTTAATGACGGCTTTGAATTTTTTTTAAAAGTGTGATTGTGTTTTGTTAAATTTTAAATTTTGAATTGCAAGTATATAATGATTTTGTTATTTTCAAAAGATTGTTTGAATTATGATCTTAGTGAATTTGGTATCTCTTAGCAAAGAGCTTGATTTCGTTGCAATTCTTGTAAATGTTTAGTTATCATGTAGTAGTTATTGTTGTACCCTCTTGATCAAGTGTTGTCCTTATAGCCTTGTTGTTTAAACCATGTTGTGTTATGTTCCATATGGTTAACCAAGGGTTCGTAAGATTGTGTTTTGTCATGGTTATATGGCTATCAGTATTTCCATAGGGTTCTCATAGAGAGACTGTGTTTGTATAGTGTCCTATGGGAGAGTGGCTTTTGAGTGGGGGTTGTGCCCAAAGTGGTTGGCTGGATAATCTCTCAAAAGTGAGTTAATAAGTGATAAACTAATAATTGATTAGGGGGTGGGTAGTTCTTAACATTAAATAAGATATTGTACCCCGCCCATGGTTGAGTGCTCATATAGACTCAAGATGTAGTGGGAAGACCTGAAATGGCAAACTGACCACCTTGTCTTCATGAAGGGTTGGTAGGGTCTGCATGAGTCTTGGATGGAACCGGGGGTTGAGGAAAGGTTACCAGGATAACCTAGGTTGGGGTTCAGGACCTATGGAGGCCTACCTAGCATAACCATCACAAGCTATGCGATGACACTCTCTCTTTAGGGTCACTAGTGTTTTGTGATGTTGAGTTCACTTGGAGTATTGTGGAGTCACACTTGTATTGTCGACCATGTTTTGTTTGTGCTTGCTTGAGGGTCTTCTGCTATCTCCTAGCATGGTGGGGTGGTTTTGTTTTGGGATCACATGGTCGGGTGGTAGTGCCACTTACCATCTGATGTTTATGTTTATGTCTTCATGCGAGGATTGGCTTCACAGATATTTTGGTGGTTCATGATTCTTGTATCATCTCATGTTGGATATTTTTATATTTGAGACCTACGTGGTCATTTGTATCAGTGTATTATGTTACCTTGGCAGTTGCTAAAGATGTAAATTCATGTGTATTATTGGAAGCCATGTAATAGATGATTAATGTAATCTTTGTTTATATGGATGTTTATTATATCAGTTATCTTTATTCAATGTGAAAATACTTTCTTGAAAAGAAATATATTGTAATGTTTTTAATCTTCCAATGATGAAATATGTTGTATGAATATGGTTTATTGTGTTCAATAAGTAATTGATGGATAATTGGATTAACCTTAATAATGAAATTTAACCTTTTGAATAATTCTTCGTTGGTATCCCTTTAGGAATTCTTGTGTTAGACTTTCGCTTGTGTAATAAACATGCAATGTAGTAATTAAAGCACTTAATGTGGTTTATACTTAAAAAAAAAAAAAAAGATTGTTTCACCCCTAGTTGGTTAGTTTGTGTGGTTTTTCCTTTAGGGTTCCTCGTGGGGCATTACTTGAACTAAGTGAGGAATTTAAACAAATTGAAACATAAACAATTCAGAAATTGAAACATAAACTATTCACAAATTGAAACATAAACAAATCACAAATTGCATTGTCTAATAGATCATTTCCAAAGTAAAGTCATATTGAATTTACCTGAGAGGAAGATTTATTGTCTTTGACATAGTGACTCCTTATTGTGTTTGTAATTTCTTGCCATAACAATCACAACAAAATGCAAAACAAACTAAAGTGTGTTAAGAAACACATTTTAAAAGAAATGCATAACTACCTAAGATATCTACACAAATTAATATAAAATATAAGCATTAAAGGCATAATCTCCAAAGAATTGAAGTGTGTTAATAAACACATTTACATTGATATGATGGTCTTCCACAAGTATGTTTCTTCCCTCGATGCTCTAACATGCCTGCAAAAAATAGTAATAATCGAGGGTAGCGTAACGTTGTCACAATAAATCATCCATACATTATTGAATGCAAAACAACTTTTTGATCGTCTTAACATTTCAGAACATGCATACAATCCTTACATATTCATACATACATATTCAAATGCATAAGTACATACATATACATATCCACCTACATTCATATGCACATGTACATAGAATTGTACATATGCACATATACATACATATGCATATGCATATGTATAACATGCATGCATATTTAAAACAAATAATTACATAAGGAATGTGAAAAGGGAATTTGCAGAACTTGGAAATATCCAATGAACTAGATTTTAATGAAAGTGACATGGAAAATTTTGTCTTATAATATAATTCAAATGTGCAATGCATTCGATTGTTGTAGCTAGCTATTTTCAAATTTGAATTTTTGTGGCAAATAGTCGGTCATGTCATATTAAATATGCAGTCCTCCATTGCTTCAAATTGTTTAGTTTTCTTCTATGCTTTGAATTGTAGACATTATAATGAGTCAAGTTCACACTATATATATGTATGTTGAAACAATATAACGAGTCAAATCCACACTATAATGAAACAAATAATGTGGAATCAAGTTGACACTATAAGCTCTCAAGTTCACACTATAATGAAGCAAAGAAACTTGAATCAAGTTCACACTATAATGAGTCAAGTTCACACTATAATTAAAAAAATAATTTGGAGTTAAGTTCACACTATAAACCCTCAAGTTGACATTATAATGGAGCAAATAAAGTTGAGTCAAGTTCACACTATAATGAAGAAAATAATTTGGAGTCAAGTTCACACTATAATGAAGCAAATAATTTTGAGTCAAGTTCACACTATAATGATTAAAAAGAAAATCCATTTATGCATGTCCCAATGAGTACAAATCCATCATTGAAAACCTTTGAACAAAAAAAATGCTATTATGTGTGTGTGTTGTTGGAATTTGCATGAAGATTTCATTAATGATATGTTATGTTGACATTCATGTCAATGGAACCGGTAATGATATTGTTGATATTATTGTTATTTTTGATATTGTCTTATAACCGATAGGAAGAGATTTGTGAAGGTTATTGTAAACCAGTATGTAAGTTTGTGAGTTGAACCGGTAATCAGAGTAAAAGGTTAAACCCTTTCTATGTTATGTAACCGGTAAACCCTACCATTTGTTTTTGTTAAACCCTAAGCAATTAAGATTGTTGAATTGGTTATGTTGGTTTATGATCTGATGTTGAGCGGTAATGATGGTGACACATAAGTTCATTGTATGAAGGCAAGTCCAAAATGTTTTGGCGCGTTTTTTTGTCTAGGGAATGAACAAAATTTATTGCATCTAATGCAAAATGCATGATGAGTTACTAAGCTCGATGAAGCGGTAATCAAGGAGCGGTTGAGGTTTTCTTGATTGATGTGTAGAGATTGCTATGAAATCCAACGGTCATGCTTGTACCGATTTGTTTGTAATCTCGATGAGAGGATTAGATTTTTGTTGTGTTACCAACCTAATTGATTTGTATTTAAGGTCGAGGAATTTGTTTTGTTTAGTGTTGGTAAGAGTTGATAGAAATCAGTTGAGTGTGTGGTTGCCAAACTGGAGAATGAGTTTGTAGTTTGAGTAAAGGCAGATAGAAGCTTAAATGGTTCTGATCAAGAAAATGTAGTGTTATTTAGACAAATCAAGAAACTCATGTTGTTTTCTAACAATTACAACAAAATTGAAATCCCCTAACTAGGTAAGCTCTAACAAGCTTGGTTACTTATTAAATCCTCTAACAAGGTGGTCCATTAGATTGGATTTTCAAATCCTCTACTGAGGTTACTCCTTACAGGGTATTTGATTCTAACAAGGCATTTGTAGTCAATCCCTTAGCCAAGTGATTCCTAACAGGATCAGTTCTTAACAGGACTTTTGTAAAAGCTTTAACAGGCTTGGCTCCTAATAGGGCAAACTTTAGAAGAGTTTAGATATTATCTTGTGAGTCTCATCTCACTGTGGTTTTTACCTATTTGGGTTTTCCACGTATAAATAATTGTATCATGTGGTGAATGTTTTTGTGGTTATGATCTTATTGTTGATTTGATTAACTATTTATGATAAGGCATGATAACCAGATGCATTGAGAAGTGAAGTATTGACATATGATAAAGCATTTAGATGTTTACAAGTTAAATGTTGTTTATTGTTAATTTGTTGTAACAGTCAATTGGTATTCTTATGAGTATTGATCTTGACAGTGGTATTTCATTGATAAGATTACTTTGCATGTTTGAGTTTGAGTTTGGGAAGTTTGTATCAGTTTTTATAGTTACTGATTCACCCCCCCCCCCCCTCTCAGTAATCTATTGGATACTTATTATTTCATCATACCATCATGTGTGTGATCATGCACATGTGTGTGTGTGTGTGTATGGACAATAACCATATATGTATATGTGTGTGTGTGCACAATAACCATATAGGCACATTAAACTATAAGAGAGCATTAAAATGAAACTGTAAACCACATACAAAGAAATCATCAATATACAAAGCATAACGCAACTACGAAGGAGCATAAACCATCATTGGACATCCAATATGGCTGTTAATATTATTTAAAGTGATTATATTGAAAGAAATGTTGGTTTACCGAAAATAGTATAATTTAAATTGAAAGATTTATAACATTAAACATTGACTGCATAAGGAATTTAGTTATTCAGTGTGTACCAATTTGAATGAGCACCCTTGAATAAGGAATATGTTGTTGATTATAGCACGTTTTGTGGCTATATGGTTATTGTCCATATACATTTATACATATTTATATAGATAATAACCATATAGCCATAGAACTCGAAACAACCATCATTATAGAACGTATTATGCTATTGTGTGTGTTTCTTCATGTATACATATACACATGTATATATACATGTACATGAATATATATACATATACATGTATATATATACACATACATATACATGTATATATACACACATACATATACATGTACAGATGTATATATATGTTAGGTCCCAGAGACAACTGAAAGGGGGGGGTGAATCAGTTGTCTAATAAATTCAAACCAAAAACCAATTAACCAACTTAATGCTTAATACCGGTAAACCAGTTAAGTATGTCAGTAGATAGTATTAATAGTAAATTTCTATACCAGTAAAGATTAATGCATGAAACATAAACATAAAGTCATCCACAACACATAACACCAATATTTGAACGTGGAAACCCTGTAAGGGGAAAAACCACAGTGGGAAACCTTACCCACAATCAGATGATACTACTGCAGATAGTAAGTGTACATAAATGGGGTCTGCACATGCAGAAAGGCCAAAAGCCTAGAGCTCACTACTCAATCACAAAATGGGAGTCACACTGACTACAGTTGGATGGTTAAATCCAATAAGAATGTACTACACAAAATAGCATCTTCATATGCTAGATTCAGTACCGGTGTAATGCTGATATGCTTATACAAAAACCTAACTTTACCTTCAAATGATGTCTTCGTGTATACCTCTGCTTAATCTTACATATACCTTCACACAATTCTTTTTCACATTCCACACTTGATCTTACAAATAAGATCTTACATTTATACTATACGCTAAGACCAATTTTAGCAGGTCGACTCTACAAGATATTATAATAAAATCATTTTACAAACAATATAATATTCGATGCAATAACCGATTAAACATGTTGGCTTAATGCATTTACATCAATAATAAATCATCTCCATAGCATGCCATGCTGATCTAGAAAAGATAAACCTACCGGTGTAACCCTAGATAACCTGGACCTATTTGCCGGTAAAAGTAAATATGCAAATATGAATATACCAATAATTAATTATTTAAAACAAAGTGTCCACATGATGTCTTCAACATTACCAAGTGTCTTCCATATTTTTCCAGATACCAGTGAACATTATATCATGTCGGTGTACCATATACCAGTAACTGTTGCATAGTTTACTTGCTTGCCGGTGAATGTTGTTGGATCTCCAAAGTGCTTGTTTTCAGTAGGTGTTGACATCAATGACAAAACCATACCAAAATACCAACAATCTCCCCCTTTGGCATTGATGGCAACACAAGATGGAAAAACCATCAAAGTGCCAAAACAGAAATGCCAAATATCAAAAACCAACAATCTCCATTTCTCCCCCTGGGAGCAACATGTGTTTATCCAAAGATTTATTTTCAATACCAATCTTTCCTCAAAAGATATTGTGTTTTTCCATAGATATCTCTCCCCCTTTGACATCAAATGCCAAAGCTACAAAATTCAAGTCGATACAAAAATACCAACTACCCCCCCTGAGAAGTAGCTTCCTCATCAAATACCGGAATAAAGATTTGTCTTTTTAATTCTACCGTTTGATGACAATCATCAACTGTCTAAGTCTCTACCGGTGGTGGTATGACTCCAAGCTGATCTCTGAGATATTCAAAAGTCTCCTTAGGCAAAGGTTTTGTGAAAATATCTAGAAGTTGTTCTTTAGTATTCATATAAACCAGTTTTATCTCCTTTTCTTCAACTTTTTCCCTTAGAAAATTCAGTTTGATAGAAACATGTTTTGTTTTAGAATGTAATACTAGATTCTTAGATATATCGATTGTTGTAGTGTTATCACAATATATAGTAATGGGTTCCTTGCATTTTACCTTTATGTCTTTCAACATTTGCTTAAGCCATAATACCTGTGTACAGTTAGTTGTTGTTGCAACATATTTTGATTCTGCTGTTGATAAAGATGTACAACTCTATTTCTTACTCAACCAAGAAACTAATCTCTTTCCAAGAAAGAATGCTCCTCCAGTGGTGCTCTTTCTATCATCTACATCTCCTACCCAATTTGCATCTGTGTATGCACATAGGTCAAAATTTTCATCTTTAGGATACCATAATCCAAGATTTGTTGTGCCTTGTAAGTATCAGAAAATCCTTTTCACTACTGATTCATGATTTTCCCTATTACTCTGAAATCTAGAAACAATACATACTGCATTCATAATATCAGACCTGGTTTGTGTCAAATATAGTAAACCTCCTATCATAGATTTGTATCTAGTTGGATTAACAGGTGTAGATTCATCCCTTTGAGATAATTTGTCATTTGTAGTCATAGGTGTGCTTACCGGTTTAGAGCTCTCCATCCTGAATTTCTTTAGCAATTCTCTCAAGTACTTGGATTGACTGAAAAATATAACTTTATCAGTCTGTGAAATCTGCAATCCTAAGAAGAATTTTATTTCTCCAATCATAGACATTTCAAATTCTTGTTGCATTTTAAGAGAAAATTCCTTACATAATCCATCTTCTCCTCCAAAGATTATATCATCAACAAATACTTCAATAATCAAGATGTCATCATTAGTTATTTTGTAATATAAATTGCTATCTGTATTTCCTTTAGTAAAACCAATCTTTAAAAGATACTTATCCAACCTTGCATACCAAGCTCTTGGGGCTTGTTTCAATCCATACAGAGCTTTTCTTAACCTGCAAACCATATCAGTGTCATATGTCAAAGAAAATCCATTAGGTTGTTCAATATATACTTCTTCTTCAAGATCTCCATTCAAAAATGCACATTTAATATCCATTTGATAAACTTTGTAGTCCTTGTGAGTTGCAAAAGCCAAAAATAATTTGACTGCCTCAATTCTAGCTACTGGTGCAAAGGTTTCATTGTAATCAACTCCTTCTTTCTAAGAATATCCCTTACACACTAGTCTTGCTTTATTTCTGACAACCTTACCATCTTCATTAAGTTTGCTTCTAAATACCCATTTGGTTCCAATTACATTTTTATCTTTAGGCCGGGGAACTAATGTCCAAGTATTATTTTTCTCAATTTGTCCTAATTCTTCTTCAATAGCTTTAATCCAAATTTTATCTTCACATGCCTCATTGATAGATGATGGTTCAATTTGAGAAATAAGACATACCTCTTCATTTGCCAATCTTCCTCTTGTCATAACTCCTTTAAATTTGTTTCCAATTATTTGATCTTCAGAATGATTCAATCTTACATACCAGGGTGTCTTAGTTTTCTATTGTTCTTCAATTACTGTGAAATCCTCTGATGATACCAGAGTAACTGGATCTTCATTATGTACCGGTGGATTCAGTATAGGTTCATTTGTCACAATTTTTGTTGCTGGTTCAGAGTCTATATACCTTGAAGTTCCTCTGAATTGTTCATCAATCTTTACATTTGTACTCTCAACAATTTTCTTCAATCTCTTATTAAAACATCTATATGCCTTTCTCTTAGATGAATAACCAAGAAATATTCCTTCATCACTTCTAGGATCAAATTTGCCAATATACTCATCTCTTCTAATATAACATTTACTTCCAAAAATTTTGAAATACTTAAGAGTAGGAGTATTACCAAACCATAGTTCATGAGGGGCCTTACCGGTTTCACCTTTGATGTGAACTTTGTTGAATGTATAGACAATAGTGCCAATTGCCTCTCTCCAATACACATGTGGTAGATTTGCTTCTGATAACATACTTCTTGCTACATCCAAGGTAGTTTTGTTTTTCCTTTCAACAACTCCATTCTGCTATGGTGTCCGGGGTGCTGATAACTATCTTCTAATTCCATTCACTTCACAGAATGTATTAAAGTCCTTAGATGTGAATTCTCCTCCTTGATCTGATCTTAAACATTTGATTTTCTTACCAGTTTCATTTTCAACCATTGCTTTGAATAGTTTGAACTTTCCAAGTGCTTCTGATTTTTCTCTGAGAAAAGTAACCCAACACATTCTAGAATAATCATCAATAATTAGCATGAAATATCTATCACCTTGTAAGCTTTTAGTTCTAGCTAGACCACATAAATCAGTGTGAATTAAATCAAGAGCATTATTTGATTTTTCTGGAATACTTTTGAAACTAGCTCTAACTTGTTTTCCAAATTGACATTCCTTACAAATTGTATTCTGAGGTTTCACAATTTTAGGTAGATCTCTAACTGCCTTAGAAGTACTGATTTTTACCATGCAATCAAAGTTTACATGACTTAGCCTCTTATGCCATAACCAACTTTCATCTATATGTGCAATTAAGCATGCCTTTTCACTATTATTCAAATGAAAGATATTGCCTCTAGTTTGATTACCAGTTGCAATTTCCAAACTAGTTCTATTCATGATTTTGCATTTTCCATTTTTAAATTGTAACTAAAATCCTTTCTCAACTAATTGACCAACACTTAAAAGATTATGCTTTAATCCTTCAACATAGTAGACATTGTCAGTGTTATGCTTGCCATCAAGAGATATTGAACCCTTACCTTTGATTGAATAGGCTTTGTCATCTCCAAATCTTACTAAACCTCCATTGTATTCTTTAAAGTTTAAGAATTTACCTTTGTCTCCAGTCATGTGATGTGAGCATCTAAAGTCAATGATCCATTCATCCTTTGTTTCAACTTTAGCTGCTAGGGCTTGTTCTACCGGTTGAGCAATAGGTGCCAGTTGATCTTCTGTTATAGCAACAAAAACCCATCCATTGTCTATTGGATCCTCATCAGAATCATCAGTCACACCTTCATCAGCAATGTAACAAGATTTGTCTTTGTTCTTCTTAAATCTGTATCTCTGATATTCAGGATTAGGCTTGTATGTTCTTCTAGCTTCTTCTCTTAGTCTAGCATGTCTATCAGGGCATCTTGAAGCCATATGACCGATCTTATTACAGTTAAAACATTTAAAGGGTGCTTTACCTTTATACTTACTTCCAATTGGACCTTTTGGCATTTTTCTTGCAAATAGTGCTTCAAGTTCTTCAAGCTCTTCATTCTCCTTTCTGGATTCTTCAAGTTCTCTTGCATAAAAGGCTCTCCAATCTAATTTGTTAAATGATGGAGCAAATGATGTTGATGCTTTAAAGGCTAAATCAGTTTTTATAGTAGCAACGGGACCAAATTCCTCAATTTCAAAGGCTGAAAGTTTTCCAATCAATGTATCCCTAGTTACTGATGTATTAGGCATTGTTCTCAACTCATTTATAGCAGTAACCTTTATTTTATATGCCGGTGGCAAAACTCTTAAGATTTTTGAAACAATTTCATCCTCACTTAGAGTTCCTCCACAACATTTAATACCCAAAACAATTTCATTTACTCTTTCCATAAAAGCAGAAATCCTTTCATCTTCTTCCATTTTCAGATGTTCATACCTGACTCGGAAGCTTTCAAGTTTTGCAATCTTGACTATGGAATCTCCTTCATTCAGTGTTTCCAAATGATCCCAAATAGATTTAGCAGTAGACCTATCTGATAATCCCATGATTTGTTGATTTGATAATGCACTCAAAAGTGCTTCTCTTGCTTTGCAATCATTTTCTTCATCTTTGGCTAAGGTAGTTGGAGCAGTTTGACTAGCTATAGCAGCATTATAACCATTCTTAGTAACTTCCCAGATGTCTTTACCAATGCAATTCAGATGTGTCTCCATTCTGATCTTCCATATCCCATAGTTGGTTCCATCAAGTTTAGGATTGTCTTTCCTGAAGTAATTTGTAGACATTAGATCTCCTCAAGTTGTTAAACTTCTGTAAAAGAGGACTAGGCTCTGATACCAATTGTTAGGTCCCAGAGACAACTAAGAGGGGGGGTGAATCAGTTGTCTAATAAATTCAAACCAAAAACCAATTAACCAACTTAATGCTTAATATGGGTAAACTAGTTAAGTATGCCAGTAGACGGTGTTAATAGCAAATTGCTATATCGATAAAGATTAATGCATGAAACATAAACATAAAGTCATCCACAACACATAACACCAATATTTATACGTGGAAACCTTGTAAGGGGAAAAACCATGGTGGGAAACCTTACCCACAATTAGATGATACTACTGCAGATAGTAAGTGTACATAAATGGGGTCTGCACATGTAGAAAGGCCAACAGCCTAGAGCTCACTGCTCAATCATAAAATGGGAGTCACACTGACTACAGTTGGATGGTTAAATCCAATAAGAATGTACTGCACAAAATAGCATCTTCATATGTTGGATTTAGTACCAGTGTAATGCTGATATGCTTATATAAAAACCTAACTTCACCTTCAAATGATGTCTTCGTGTAATCCTCTACTTGATCTCACATATACCTTCACACAATTCTTTTTTGCATTCCACACTTGATCTTACAAATAAGATCTTACATTTATACCATACGCTAAGACCAATTTTAGTAGGTCAGCTCTACAAGATATTATAATAAAATCATTTTACAAACAATATAATATCCGATGCAATAACTAATTAAACATGTTGGCTTAATGCATTTACATCAATAATAAATCATCTCCATAGCATGCCATGCTGATCTGGAAAAGATAAACCTGCCGGTGTAACCCTAGATAACCTGGACCTATTTGCTGGTAAAAGCAAATATGCAAATATGAATATACCAATGATTAATTCTTCAAAATAAGGTGTCCACATGATGTCTTCAACATTACCAAGTGTCTTCCATTATTTTCCAGATACCGGTGAACATTATATCCTGCTGGTGTACCATATACCAGTAACTGTTGCACGGTTTACCTGCTTGCCAGTGAATGTTGTTGGATCTCCAAAGTGCTTGTTTTCAGTAGGTGTTGACATCAATGACAAAACCATAGCAAAATACCAACAATATATACATATACATATTTATGTATATGTGTGTATACATAGATATGGACAATAACCATATAGGCACAAAACTTGAAACTGTATATAACAAGGAGACAAACTAAAAGCATGAGATGCAGGAGTAAATATGTAACTGTGATGTGATTGAAAATGGGATATTGTTGATATTCTATTAGATACCAAATAATTCCATCATTTAACATCTTTCAACAAAATAAAAATGCTACTATGTGTGCCTGTATAAATATATATACAGAGACAGATAATTGAAATGAAACCCTTAATGCCATTGAGATAAATGATGAAAAAAAATCAATTTCTGCAAGTACCAATGAGTACAAATCCATCATTGAACATCTTTGAACAAAATAAAATTGTGTTATATATATATATATATATACACTCACACACATATATATACATGTATATGTTAGACAACTCAGATAATCGGTAAACAACTGAGAGGGGGGAATGAATCAGTTGTTAACAGATTATAAAAATTTAAGAATTAAAACCTTATTACCAGAATAGTAGATATAACAGTTAAGCACAAATATAAACCACATAACATTTACCAACCATCCACAAAAGATAACACCAATATTTGTATGTGGAAAACCCAGTAAAGGGAAAAACCACGGTGGGAAGCCTACCCATAGTCAGATAATACTTTTCTAGTATGTGATTACAAAAATAGGGACTTGCACATGCAGGAAGGCCAATAACCTAGAGTGCACTGCTCATTACAAAAGGAGCCTCACTGACTACAACATAAATCCAAACTACAATCCAGAAAGAAGAGTGAACTGCAAGAATAACATCTCCTATGCCTGAATACAGTTTTGATTAAACTCAGTATCAAAGGTCTTAAACATCTTTCACCAACCCAATTTGATCACCTATGATTGACCAAAACCTCTACATGTGATTACAACCTTATTCACACACATATAATCCTATATCCCAAAAACCCACAATTTACAAAGAGATCTTACATCATATTTATACCAGCCCAAGACCTAAACAATTAGGTCAGCCAACTATAAGATAATATAATAAATTCATAACATAGACCCTCAATCCAATGATCAACCAAGTTGGCCTAAGACCAAAACAACACAATCCAATCAATAGATCCAACTGAAAACACATCATGATCATCCACCAACATGTTACATAAATCAGTCCATAACCTAGCAGAATAAGATGGCATTAGGTCTGGTCTGAAATGCAACACCACTGATCAACAGGAACATAAACAAGATAATCAACATCCTAAAAGCCATCTAGAAGCCACACCAATGCCACTTGTCAAGTGCATCAAAAGATCTTCAACAAAGCTATGTCAGTAAAACCCTTATTGGTGACCAAAAGGCTTACTAGAACAAATGATAGCTCCTAAGTCATCAAATCCCAAACCAACTAATCGTGATACACATCTGAATAGCATGAATGACAAAGTCAAACCAATTCCACAATCTAAAGCATATCAGAGCATACCGGATCAATATCATAATCCATCTGCTCTACCAAAACCTACCAAAAACTAGTAAAGAACCAAAACAGTTGGTGTTTCCATCAATGACAAAACATCAATGCAACACATAATCAATTCCTCCAATTTTCCAACAATCTCCCCCTTTGTCATTTATGGCAACACTAGATGTGAAAAATGTCCAAGTGCTAAGAAATGCCAAACAAGTCTCCCCCAAAGGAAGACAACCAACAATCCCCCATAAGATGATATTACAATGAAGTTAACAAACTCCCCCTGTGAATGATATCCCTGTTAATTTCTGATCTCACTTTGATTGATATTTTGTTAAGCTATGTTTTTCAAATATATCTCTCCCCCTTTGACATCAATGCCAAAAATATGACATAAACATAAAAGAAAAATCATAAATCCACTAAACTACACAACTGACTACTCCCCCTGAGTAGTAGCACCAACACATCAATTCAGAATCAATAGTTACTCTGTAAATGCATAGCAGGTTGATGCCAATCAACATCACTGAGGTCTCTACCGGAGGGGTAGAAATCCCCAATCTGTCTCTGAAGTACTCAAAGGATTCGTTAGGAAAATGTTTAGTAAAGATATCTGGAATCTACTCTTTAGTGTTCACATGAAACAGTCTAACTTCATTTGCTTCCACCTTCTCCTTCAAAAAGTTGTACTTGATAGATATGTGTTTGGTCTTAGAATAAAATATCAGATTCTTTGATATGTCAATAGCAGAAGAGTTATCACAGTGAATAACTACCAGTTCATTACAATCCACCCTTATATCCTTCAACATTTTCTTCATCCATAGAACTTGTGTACAATTAGTAGTAGCAACAACATACTTAGCTTCAGCAGTAGATAAAGAGGTACATGATTGCTTCTTGTTGATCCATGAAACAAGTTTCTTTCCAAGAAAGAAATCTACATGGGATGTTCTCTTCCAGTCATCAACATCTCCAGCCCAATCTGCATCTGTATATGCACATAATGTAAAATCGCCATTTTTAGGATACCAAACCATATTCAGTTGTTCCTTGCAAATACCTGAAAAATCCTTTTCATCACACTCTCATGATTCTCTCTAGGATCATGTTGATATATTGATACAATACAAGCTGCATTCATTATATCCAGTCTAGTCTGAGTCAAATATATCAAACCTCCAATCATAGACTTGTACCTTGTAGGATTTACTAGTGTTGATGCATCTATCTTAGTCAATTTATTACTTGTAACCATAGAAGTACCAACTGGTTTAGAATTTTCCATACCAAATTTCTTCAACAACTCCCTAGCATACTTAGTTTGATAGATGAAAATACCTTTATCAGTCTAAGTAATCTGCAAACCTAAGAAAAATTTCATCTCCCCAATCATAGACATCTCAAATTCATTCTTCATATTATTAGAGAATTTCATGCATAACTTATCTTCACCTCCAAAAATGATATCATCAACAAAGACTTCAACAATCAATCTATCATCATCAGTGATCTTATAATATAAATTATTGTCAGCATTACCTTTAGTGAAACCAAGCTTCAAAATATATTTATCCAATCTTTCATATCAAGTTCTAGGGGCTTGTTTCAATCCATATAAATACTTCCTTAACCTGCAAACCATATTTTTGTCATCTTAAAGTAAAAATCCATTAGATTTCTCAATGTAAACTTCCTCTTCAAGATCTCCATTCAGAAATGCACACTTAACATCCATCTGATAAACCTTGTAGTTCTTATGGGAAACATAAGCAAGAAATAATCTCATAGCTTCAATCCTAGCTACCAGAGAAAAAGTCTCATCATAATCAATTCCTTCCTTCTAAGAATATCCTTTACAAACCAATCTATCCTTATTCCTCACAACTTGTCCATCTCCATTCAATTTATTCCTAAGAACCCATTTAGTCCCAATAACATTCTTATTTTTAGACCGGGGAACTAAAGTCCATGTATTATTCTTATCTATCTAATCTAATTCCTCTTCCATATCTTTTATCCAACATTCATCTTTACATGCTTCAATTACTAATGCCGGTTCAATTTGAGAAATTAAACATACCTCATTAGCTACCAACCTTCTTCTTATCATCACTCCTTTATTCTTGTCTCCAATGATCTGATCTTCTGAATGATTTAACCTAACATACTTAGGAGTCTTCTGATTTTCTGTTCCTCTGCTCTAATCTTCAGTTACTATTGAATTTTTAGATACTGTTGGAGTAATTGGTTCAACATTTTGTTCCGGTGTAAGTGATACCAGTTCAGTTATGATCATTTCCACTATCGGTTATCTCTCATAAGTTCTGATCTAACTTTTGTTCAGCTCATCCACCTTGACATTAGTGCTCTCCACAATTATTTTCTGTAGCATCGTAAATTGTACGCACTTGCTAGGGTGGTACAATTTCACACCTAGTTTAGCACCTGCCTTGGCGCATTTTGCATTTTGCATTGTATTTCCCCTTTAGCACTTAATTAATTAAATTAATTAGGTCTAAGGTTCTATTTTATCATCTCCCATATCATAAAGTTGGGCCCTTTTCATTAAAGTGTGCCCCTTTCATTTTATTCTTCCAATACATCATTTAATCAAAAACCCTAATTAGGTCCTATTTTGAACTTGGGGGCTTGATTTCGAGGGTCAAAACATCTTGAAATCAGCTGTAACTTCGAAATTCACTCTAAAATCATCATATCCGACGGCCCTGAAAATTTGGTAAAAAGTTGTCGGGACCATGGCACCCGGCGTGCACATGGTCCTGGACATTTTTCCTGAAATTTTAGGAGCACGATCCAATCATAAAATAAAGCTTAACCCCAAGAAATTGGTGGGAGATTCAATCTCTAGGTCGGCCAAAAGTTGAAATTAAGACCTAGGGTTTCATATATAAGAGCTCTCTTTCTTCATTTGAAAGGATCCAAAATTTTTGGTTTCAGGGACCTTCTAGGTAGCGAAAGAGCAGATCTTTGAAGACTTCAACAACATTCAACATCCATCCATCAAGCATTCATCAATTTCATTAATCCATTTAGGGCTTTGAAGGCATTGAAGAACAATAAGGGATCACCCACTGAAGATTGGCTTGTACCCCTCCCTTGGGGTTGGGTATGATTTCATGTTGTTTTCATGTCTTTGCATAAGCTTCATTATATCATTTGTATTCATGCTTTAGATCACTTTACATCTTGATTTGGAGCATTTACATTATCATGTACAAGCAATTAGGGTTTACTTTCTAGGTTGCTCTAGTTTGCTTACTTGCATTTTAGGATCTTGCACACACACAAGGTCTGCACACACTACTTTTACAATACAACTTGGCTATTCATGGAGGTGGAAATCACCAAAGTGGGGGTTTGACTAAGGCAAAACCCTATATAGCCACCCACCATACCTTTTCAGATATAAGTGCAGGTTTCGGGATTCGGACGACGCTGCAAGTTGCAGATCCGACTGAAGCGAACCGAGACAGAACAACACACCAAATTGCAGAGCAAAAGACCAGGACAGGGGCGTGGGGCACCTTGGTCCTACTAGGACAGGGGTGCTGGGCACCCTAGTCCCTGGGACAGGGGCGTTGGGCGCCCTGGTCCTTCTGTCAGACAGCAGTTTCAGCATTTTTCTGACAGCTTTTCAGGTTGCAAAACAACAGTTTCAGGTGCAGAATTAGGACAGTGGCACCCGCGCCCCCATCCTGAACATTTCCACTTAGATTTTAACCCCAGGTACACATTTTCATTCTCCTTTTATCCTTGTGTTTACAAATTTTCATCACTTAATCTCAATCTTGCAATCTTGTTACTAGTTCATACTTACACTTTAGGGTTAATAGTTGAACTTGCATCATTTTATCTATCATTTGCAACAAAGGAATAGAAATCCTAATAAGTAGCCCATGGCTCTCTCTTCCACAAAAGGAAGTAGCCAATTGTGTGATACCTCTAGGCTCTTTCGTATTCCACAAGTGTGTGATTGAAAGTGAGATTAGGGCATGTTTGCTTAGTGTCACTTTTTCCCCCACACATTTTGGTGAACCTGACGTGAATTCCAATCTTCTCTAATTCTGATTTATGTTTTCAAATTTGAGTGTTTATGCTATTTCAAATTCAAATTTGCATTTACAAGTTTTAATTTCTTGCAAGATTAAAAAAAAAAATTAGAGGAAATTTTTGCTAAAACCCTAATTTTTTCAATTCAAAGTTGAACTTGTGGATAGCTTAATTGGGATCAATAATTTCAAATCTGATTTAGGAACTCATTTGAATAATAAATGTCATTTTCTAAATCTACATTCTAAGTGCTTGCATTGGTTAAAATTAAATATTTCCTTCTATTTTGCATGTGTTATCATTTGAAAGAGGAAAATTGTTGTCATGATGCATTCATTTCATAGATGTGATAATGGGTTAGCTTCCCTTGTTTCAATTTTTCCTTCTCCTAAAGAACCTCCCCCCATCTATAACAACATTTTAGTGCCTAAAAGAGTTGCTACCGATCCCTTTGAGACTCTCCCATGCTCTAAGGATGAAGACTTTAAGAGTGATCTTGACAATTCTCCTAAAATGTGCCATTCCTATTTAGCTATCCTAGAGGAAGAGAATGATATCATAAACACCTTTCTTAATGTTACTTCACCTTCCCTACATGGTGCCTCTCTAAGTGAAAATGCATTGATGGACATTGACTTATTTTCTCCTAAAGTTGGTCCTTCCAATGGGGGCATGTTAGTGCAACAAGAGGTTATGAACACTTCTTTCAAAGATCTCCTTCCTAAGCATGAATCTTTGGAGAAATATGTTCATGTTCCTCCTAAAAAATACTCCCTTCATGAGGATCCTTTTGTGCAAGAAGATGACATTATCCCTACATTTCCTAGTGATGGCATTTCCTTTTCCAACAAAATTCCCACTAGAGATGATGAATTAATGATAAATGCTTACCCTTCTCCTAAAGTTTGTCTTACCCATAAACATCCCTTAGAGAAAGAAGATGAAATAATAAGCAATTTCCTTAATTCTCTCTCCCCTAAAGATCATATTGAACATATTTTGAGTAAAGAGGATGAGTTTAACACATCTATTGATGCTCTCCCTCCTAAGGATGAGGAATTAATAAACAATGCTATCTCCTCTCCCGAAATTGACAATACTTCAAACATTCCTTTCAACCACCTCACTATTTGGGATGAACCATTAGAAGAAGGTTTAGATTATTCTCTACCCCATGAGAGAACCCTAGCCAAAGGGGATGAAATCAAGATTGAAAACTCCCTTGATAGTTTCTCACCTTCCTTGAATCTCAATCATTCTCCCTCTAAAAATAAAGCATCTCCCTCTCCTCAACTTGGTTCTACTCATAAGGAAACCCTAGTTCAAAACAAGATGGTTAACATCTCTTTCAAAGATTTCCATCTCAAAAGTGGGACTTTAGAGAGTAATGTTGATCCTTCTCCTAGAGAGTTTATTCCCCATGTAGATCCTTTGATGATAGAGGATGATATGACCTTTCCTAGTATTACTCTTCCTACTGGAACATCAATGCCTACCCCTTGTCTCTCTCCTAAAATTTATTTAATCCATGATAAGATTTTAGTGCAAGAGAAGACCATCAATAATTCTTCCAACACTTTTGTTCATTCCTCTAAACCATCCTCAATTAATTTGATACGTGTGAATGAAACACCTAACAAACCTCTCTTCAATATCCAAGGTGCCCATCCTTCTCAAAATTCTCAACCTTTAAATAAGCCTATCTTAGTGGTCCAAGGTGGTTATGCTAATGATTCTTTTTGCACTCCTAACAAACCTATTATTATTGTGCAAGGAGGTTATTCTACTAAGAGCCCTTATGAGTATGCTAAGCAACTGACTAGAGAGAGTTATAATGCGGTTGCTCATACCTATAACACAAGAAACAATAGGCAACCTAATCCTCCTCCAATTATCCCAGCTTCACTTCCTCCTTCCCAACCTATTCTTCCTCAAGCTCCTCGTATTTCACAAGTTCTTGGTAAGGAATATGATCTCATAGAACAACTTAAAGCTACCTCTGCTAAGATATCCCTTTGGGATTTGATCCAAACTTCTTCCGCTCATCATGGAATGTTACAAGATGCCTTGAAAGATTTGAATGTTCCTCCACCTAATACATCTAGTAATATAGTGTCTTTGGTTAACTCTGTGATGAATCCTAAAGCTCAAATTGTGTTTACTCAAGATGAGTTGCCTACTAGTGAAATTCAACATCAATTTGATCCCTTGATGATTGTGGTTATCATAAATGACACTGCTATAAGACAAACACTAGTAGATAATGGTTCTAGCCTTAATGTGTGTAGCATTAATCTATTGCATAAGATGAATGTGGATACATCCCTTATTGAGCCTGACTCTCATCCCATTCGAGGCTTTGATAATGTGGCTAAGTCTTCATTAGGTATTATCACCTTACCCATCATAGTGGGACCTGTTACTTTGCCTACTCCTATCCATGTTATGTCGGGAAATATAACATACAACTTGTTATTAGGGAGACCTTGGATTCATAGTATGCAAGTTGTCCCCTCTACATTGCATAGACAAGTTAAATTTATTTATAATAATAAGACATATACCTTGATAGGTGATACTAATTTTCAAGCTTGTTTGCAAACATCTACTTCCAAAGGGAGTTCTTCTAAGCCTTCCTCTTCTAGTGATGACTCGTTAAACAAGATACCTATGGATGAATCATCACCCTCTGATAATCAAAATTCTTTGGAGTCTGAAGTTCCTGAAGAAGATTCTTCTCAACTTGAATCTACATATGAAAAGGCTTTTGATCCTGAGAAGGTTCTCACAGAAGATGATTGGGGATCTCTTGATTTCAATCCCACCTTTGTAGGTGAGTATAGGGTTCCTCCTAGAGAGCTTAAAGTTAAAAAGAAGGAAGAAACTAGAGATCAATCAGTCTTACCTAAACCTATGAGCAATAATTTTGTGGCCGCTTCTCAAACTTCTTCTCCTCACACCTCTAATTCTGAAGAATTTGATTCTTTGTCTTATGAAAAAACACCTTCTCTTTCTGAAATGGCTAATCGTTATGGTCGTGGTTCTCATATTTTGGCTAAGAGTGGCTATAGTGGAAATGGTTGTGGCGCAAATGAACAAGGAATTAAAGTTCCTTTAGAACATAACATGCATGAATATTCATTTGGACTTGGATATAATCTTTCTAAGCCCACCAAAGCATCTAAAAGACCATCTCTCAATGTGAATTCTATATTTAGTAGTGATGATGATCTCACTTCAACTAAATCATCTTCTACTTCAATCAACTCTCATTCCCCTCATAAGGAAATCTTGGCGATGAACAAATCTCTTTATGACTCCCCTCAAATTTCTAAATCCACTTATGAATCTTTACCTCCTATTCATCATAAAGTCCTCTCCTCCAGGGATAAGGCTCTAATAAATTACACTCATCTTTCTTCTACGATTTCTTGTGACTTTTCTTCTTCAATTTTTATCATTTTATACATGTTTTTGATCTCACTTATAGTTGAGCATTCAGCATGTCATATTCAAATACCTCATTCAATCTATGTCTTTAAATAACATTAATGGCTATTATGTTGCTCATCATTATGTGACATTGGTAGCTCATTTACTGGGGGCTCATTGTCATTCATGATGGTACAATTTCAAGTGCAATCATATTTTTGAAGCAACATAATAGCCTAAATTTTCTATGTTATCTCTTGTTCCTATGGGGACAAGAGTGATTTCATACATCTCTTCCTTTTATGGTTAAAATTTCCCTTTGGGGTAATAGTGTGGAAACATTGATCATCTTTTCTTTAGAATCCTCTTTTCCTAGATATGGGAGAAGATGTGTATTCTCTTTCTTATCCTACCCACTTCTTGTGAGGAGCATTTTACATACACTAATGTCTTGCTTGCATGAACTCATGTGAGTATGTAGTACAATTTTCTTATGTCTAAATCACTCCCTGGAAGATTGTGTAAGTCCTTCTCATTGACCTTATCCTTGGGAGGCAATGATCTTTTCTTATTTTTATCTAAGGATCCACTTTTTCCTATTTTCATGGATGGTGTGAACTTTATTACTTGATGTTATTCCTTGTATGCATTTGTTTTTGTTTGTTCAAGGATTCTCTCTTACAAGAGGTGTAAGTCCTTGACTACAACCTCTTTTGCACTTGGTAAAATACATCCATAATGAATTCACTCTCCCAATTGGGTTAAAAAGAGTGTCATCCTTCATTAAGAATCACTTTCACCTCGCAAAAGAAGGAAGTATTGCATTCTTATTCTCTTCTTTGTCTTATTCTAGAAGATGTTATATTTTTCTAAGACAATTCCTCTCAAGGATAGGGGTCTTTTGTACAAAGATCTCTTCTCCTCTAAGGATCTCCTTTACACATAATACAAGATATCCCTTTTTCAACTATCTTATCCTTGCTTAAAGAGTAAAAAACTCTCTTGCTTGGATCTATGACATTGTTGCATTTTGGGGTATCTTCTTTTGTGATGAAGGTAGGTATCCTTGTTCTACTTTACTTATGACATAAACATTACACTTTTTGAGCAATGGGTCATTCTCAGAACCAGAGCACAGACTCTTAGAGTGAGATGTCTCCATTTTTCTTTTATGCAAGGTGATTATTCTCGGAACCAGAGCACAGACTCTTAGAGCGAGATGTCACACTTTTGTACTATACATATACAGGTTGTAGCATACTCAGGCATAGACTCCTATAAGGTGCTTCTAACCTCACTTACACACACATGCACGAGGTTGAGTGGAACTAGCGGCATAAGGCTAGACTTTCTCACTCTCCTCCCTTACATGGAACACCTAGACAAGATCTAGGGGTGAGAAGTCCATGTTTTCTTTCTCACTATTCTTTTCATGGATCACCAATGTGTGTATTCATGCTTTTTTTATGTTCTTTTCTTCTCTTTGCATTTTGTTTCCATTTACATCCTTCATCTTGTGTTAGAGAACTCTCAAATCCTCACACTCTTTGTTGTGTTGGAATTGAGATTTAGTCCTCTTTCTTACCAAATGATTCTCCATTAGTTTTTGATCTCATATCAAATCTTCTTGTGAGCATTTTAACAATTCGAAGTGGTAAACATGATACCCTATTTCAACTCACTAAAATTAGCAAGCCGAAACAGGGGGGGCATATAGCTACCCTCGAATTTTCATCACCTTCCTTAGTAAGCATTAGGTGATTTTGTGATCTAACATGTGTTTTTTAGGGTGTGGTTCCTAACTATGTACTGCAGATACCGCTAGGGGCTTCGTTTGACAGACTTATGGATATATCCTTTTTCAAATAATGTTTACTTTTCTGTACTTTAGCTTGCATATGCACGTAGTGTTCATATGACCGCTAAAGTGGGGGCTAAATGTAGCGTCGTAAATTGTACGCACTTGCTAGGGTGGTACAATTTCATACCTAGTTTAGCACCTGCCTTGGCGCATTTTGCATTTTGCATTGTATTTCCCCTTTAGCACTTAATTAATTAAATTAATTAGGTCTAAGGTTCTATTTTATCATCTCCCATATCATAAAGTTGGGCCCTTTTCATTAAAGTGTGCCCCTTTCATTTTATTCTTCCAATACATCATTTAATCAAAAACCCTAATTAGGTCCTATTTTGAACTTGGGGGCTTGATTTCGAGGGTCAAAACATCTTGAAATCAGTTGTAACTTCGAAATTCGCTCTAAAATCATCATATCCGACGGCCCTGAAAATTTGGTAAAAAGTTGTCGGGACCATGGCACCCGGCGTGCACATGGTCCTGGACATTTTTCCTGAAATTTTAGGAGCACGATCCAATCATAAAATAAAGCTTAACCTCAAGAAATTGGTGGGAGATTCAATCTCTAGGTCGGCCAAAAGTTGAAATTAAGACCTAGGGTTTCATATATAAGAGCTCTCTTTCTTCATTTGAAAGGATCCAGAATTTTTGGTTTCAGGGACCTTCTAGGCAGCGAAAGAACAGATCTTTGAAGACTTCAACAACATTCAACATCCATCCATCAAGCATTCATCAATTTCATTAATCCATTTAGGGCTTTGAAGGCATTGAAGAACAATAAGGGATCACCCACTGAAGATTGGCTTGTACCCCTCCCTTGGGGTTGGGTATGATTTCATGTTGTTTTCATGTCTTTGCATAAGCTTCATTATATCATTTGTATTCATGCTTTAGATCACTTTACATCTTGATTTGGAGCATTTACATTATCATGTACAAGCAATTAGGGTTTACTTTCTAGGTTGCTCTAGTTTGCTTACTTGCATTTTAGGATCTTGCACACACACAAGGTTTGCACACACTACTTTTACAATACAACTTGGCTATTCATGGAGGTGGAAAACACCAAAGTGGGGGTTTGACTAAGGCAAAACCCTATATAGCCACCCACCATACCTTTTCAGATATAAGTGCAGGTTTCGGGATTCGGATGACACTGTAAGTTGCAGATCCGATGGAAGCGGACCGAGACAGAACAACACACCAAATTGCAAAGAAAAAGACTAGGACAGGGGCATGGGGCACCTTGGTCCCTGGGACAGGGGCACTGGGCACCCTGGTCCTTCTGTCAGACAGCAGTTTCAACATTTTTCTGATAGCTTTTCAGGTTGCAAAACAACAGTTTCAGGTGCAGAATCAGGACAGTGGCGCCCGCGCCCCCATCCTGAACATTTCCACTCAGATTTTAACCTCAGGTACACATCTGCATTCTCCTTTTATCCTTGTGTTTATAGCTTTTCATCACTTAATCTCAATCTTGCAATCTTGTTACTAGTTCATACTTACACTTTAGGGTTAATAGTTGAACTTGCATCATTTTATCTATCATTTGCAACAAAGGAATATAAATCCTAATAGGTAGCCCGTGGCTCTCTCTTCCACAAAAAGAAGTAGCCAATTGTGTGATACCTCTAGGCTCTTTCATATTCCACATGTGTGTGATTGAAAGTGAGATTAGGGCTTGTTTGCTTAGTGTCACTTTTTCCCCCACACATTTTCAATCTTTTGTTATAACATCTATATGCTTTTCTTTCATTAGAATAACCAAGAAATATCCCTTCATCACATTTAGGATCAAAATTTCCAATGGAATCATCTCTTTTGATATAACATTTACTACCAAATATTCTGAAATACTTAACTGTAGGTGTATGACCAAACCATAACTCATAAGGTGTCTTACTGATGTTTCCTTTGATATGAACTTTGTTGAATGTGTATATTGTTGTGCTTACAGCTTCTCTCTAGTAGATATGAGGTAGATTAGCTTCCATCATCATAGTTCTAGCTGCATCCAAGATAGTTGTGTTCTTCCTTTCCACAACCCCATTCCGCTGAGGTGTCTGGGGTGCAAATAATTGTCTCCTTATCCCATTCTTTTCACAATAACTATTAAATTCATTGGATGTGAATTCTCCACCCTGATCAGACCTTAAGCATTTAATCTTCAATCCCATCTTTGACTCAACTTTAGCTTTAAATATGTTGAAATTTCAAATGCTTCATATTTCTCCCTTAGAAAAGTAACCCACATCATTCTAGAATAGTCATCAATGATTAGCATAAAATATCTATCACCCTGAAAACTTTTGATTCTAGAAGGACCACTCAAATCAGTATGAATAAGATCAAGAACATCATTAGATTTGTCTTGTATACTCTTAAAAGAAGTTCTTACTTGATTTCCCATTTGACATTCCTTACATACCCGATTATAGGGCTTCACAATCTTAGGTATATCTCTAACTGCCTTAGTAGAACTGATCTTTACAATGCAATCAAAATTCACATGACACAACCTCTTATGTCATAGCCAACTGTCATCAATTTGTGCAATTAAACATGTCTTCTCATCGAAGTTCAAGTGAAAGATGTTACCTTTAGTCTGAGTACTGCTTACAATCTCCAATCCAGATTTGTTGATAATCTTGCATTTTCCATCCTTGAATTGTAATTGAAATCCCTTATCAAACAATTGTCCTACATTCAAAATATTATGCCTTAAACCTTCAACATAATAAATATTATGAATATCATGCTTACCATCCAATGATATAGCTCCTCTTCCCTTGATCATGCATGCTTTGTCATCTCCAAATCTAACAAGACCACCATCAAATTCTTGCAAAGATAGAAACTTCCTTTTATCTCCATTCATATGATGTGAACATCCACTATCTATCACCCATTCATCCTTGTCTTCAACTTTAGCAGCAAGAGCCTTTTCTTTAGGTATCGGATCATCTTCCTTGATAGCCAAGAATACCCATTCCTTTCCATTGTCGGATCCACTAGCTGAATCTTATGTCGGTTCATCATCAGAATCAGTCACACCTTCCTCATCCACATAGTAGCATGATTTGTCTTTGTTCCTCTTATACATATGCTTGTTCTGATAATCATGGTTAGGCCTAAAAGATCTTCTAGCTCTTTCCTCAAATCTTGAATTCCTTTCAAGACATCTAGATGCAAAATGACCTATCTTATTACATGTGAAACATTTAAAAGGTGATTTTCCTTTTGACTTACTTCATGTCAAACCTTTAGGTACTCTTCTAGAAAATAGGGCTTCAAGTTTCTCAAACTCTTCATCTTCTTTCTTCATTTCCTCCAGTTCCTTAGCATACAAGGCTTTCCAATCACTCTTGCTGGTAGATGATGTAGATGCATGAAAAGGAGGTTCATATTTTGCAACTCTAGAAGGACCAAATTCCTCAAGCTCAAAAGAAGATAACTTCCCAACCAAGGTATCCCTATTAACAAAGGTGTTTGCCATTATTCTCAACTCATTAATTGCATTAGCCTTCATCTTATAAGTCGGTGGCAAATCTCTCAATACTTTAGAAACTATTTCATCTTCACTCAGAGATCAACCACAACACTGAATTCCTAGAATAATTTCATTAAATCTCTCCATAAAAGTAGTAATACTTTCATCTTCTTCCATCTTCAGGTTCTCATATCTCACTTGTTAACCATCAATTTTAGCAATTTTAATAGTAGGGTCACCTTCATTTAGAGTCTCTAATTTATCCCATATAGCCTTTGCAGTTGATTTGTCGGTTAGTCCCATAACTTGTTGATCAGAAAGTGCACACAAAAGGGCTTCTCTAGCTCTACAATCATTTTCAATGTCCTTATCCAAGCTTGTCAGAGGAGGATTTCTAGATGTTGGATTATGAGGTATATATACTTTCTCAATGATCTTGCAAATCTCCTTACTAAGACATCTCATATGAGTCTCCATCTGAATCTTCCATACTTTGTCATTTGTTCCATCAAGCCTAGGAATTTCTCTCCAAAAACAAGTTGCAGATGAACTTGATGAACTTGAACTATTAGATGCCATAGGATCTTCCTCAAGTGGCTAAGCTTCTATATAGATGACCAAGCCCTAATACCAATTGTTAGACAGCTCAGATAACCGGTGAATAACTGAGAGCGGTGAACATTTACCAACCATCCACAAAAGATAACACCAAGATTTATACATGGAAAACCTGGTAAAGGAAAAAACCACGGTGGGAAGCCTACCCACAGCCAGATAATACTTTTGTAGTATGTGATTACAAAAATAGGGCCTACACATGCATGAAGGCCAACAACCTAGAGCACACTTCTCATCACAAAAGGAGCCTCACTGACTAAAAAATAAATCTAGACTACAATCTGGAAAGAAGAGTGAACTGCAAGAATAACATCTCCTATGCCTAAATACAATTCCAATTAAGCTCAGTACTGGAGTTCTTAAACCTCTTTCACCAACCCAATTTGATCTCATATGATCTACCAAAACCTCTGCATATGATTACAACCTTATTCGCATACATATAATCCTATATCCCAAAAACCCATGATCTACAAAAAGATATTACATCATATTTATACCAACCCGAGACCTAAACAATTAGGTTGGCCACCTAAAAGATAATACAATAAATTCATAACATAAACCCACAATCTAGTGATCAACCAAGTTGTCCTAAGACTGAAACAAAATAATCCAATCAATAGATCCAACTGGAAACACATCGGGACCATCCACCAACATGTTACATAAATTGATCCATAACCTAGCAGAATAAGATAACATTAGGTCCAGTCTGAAATGCAACACCACCAATCAACGAGAACATAAACAAGATAACCAACAACATCTTGAAAGCCATCTAGAAGCCGCACCAACACTACTTATCAAGTGCATCAAAAGATCTTCAACAAAGATATGTCGGTAAAACCCTTACCAGTGACCAAAAGGCTTACTAGAACAAATGATAGATCCTCAGTCATCAAATCCTTAGCCAACTAATCACAATACACATTTGAATAGCATGATTGACATAGTCAAACCAATTCCACAAACCAAAGCATACCAGATCAATATCATAATCCAACCACTCTATCGGAACCTATTGGAAACCAGTACAAAACAACCGGTGTTGCCATCAATGAAAAAACATCAATGCAACCCATAATCAATTCCTCCAATTTGCCAATAGTATATATATGTGTGTGTATATATATGTGGACAATAACCATATAGGTACAAAACTTGAGACATTATATATCAAGGAGAGAAACTAAAAGCAGATATTGTATTAAGATGCAATATTGTATTAGATATTGTTGATATTGTATTAAGATGCAGATTCATTTGTCAAATGACTAATAATTGAATGATGTTGATGTATTTATCATATGAAATTTATAGGGATTAATATAGCGTATGCCTGATAATATTATTTATAGTGAGTATATTAACAAATTGAAGGCAGAGCAAACAATGAAAATGCCTCAAAAAATCTTCATTTCCCAAAGTTTTTAGGGCAATGTAGTTGGCAGCAATTCGTGCCAAGTGGCCCATAATGTGTATGTGAGAAGGTTGTTATATGTCGACAATAACACACACACACACACATATATATACATATACATATAGATATAAATACATGTATATATATTTATATACATGTGTATATATATGTATATATATATACATATATATACACATGTGTATATATTTATATGTATATGTACATATATATACATGTATATATATCTATATGTATATATATACATATATATATGTGTGTGTATCTCTATGTATATAGATATATATATACATATATACATATACATATACATATACATATATACATATATACATATACATATGTATATATATGTATGTATATATATGTGTATATGTATATGTATATATATACATATATATATGTATATGTATATATATACATACATATACATATATATATATATGTATATGTATGTATATATATACATATATATATATATATACATACATATACATATATATATGTATATATATACATACATATACATATACATATATATATATATATACATACATACATATACATATATATATATATATATATATATATGAGGAAAACAACCTTATAGCTAGTATCAGGCATACACATTATTGTAATGATAAATAATGAAGGGGTTTCGAATAAAAGAAATAGATAATTATTTTTCTTTTGTCATTCTCTGTGAGGATTTTGACATTATTATAATGTAAGGATTTCGACATTATTACACTTTAATAGAGCATTGAAATGAAACAAAGAATAATAATGAACAATAATCATTTTTTTTTGCATTCTCTGTAATTATTTTGGCACCATAAATAGAGAGAAGCCATTGAACAACCCACCTATAAAAAAAATAAAAAAATAATGAAGAGGTTTCGAATAATTATCAACAATAATCAATTCTTTTTACACTCTGTAATTATTTTGGCATTATAAACAGAGAGACGTCATTGAACAACATACCCATAAAATAAAATAATAAATAATGAAGGGGTTTCGAATAATTATTAGTAATACTCTCTGTAATTATTTTGGCATTATAAACAGAGACACCATTTAACAATGCACCCATAAAATAAAATGATAAATAATGAAGGGGTTTCGAATAATTATGATCAATAATCAATTTTTTTTGCATTCTCTATAATTATTTTGGCATTATAAATAGAGAGAACCATTTAACAACCCACCCATAAAATAAAATGATAAATAAAGAAGGGCTTTCGAATAGTTATGAAATCCTAAACCGCATACAAAAAAATCATCAATAGACAAAGCATAATGAACCTACAAAAGAGATTAACCATCTTTGGACATCCAATATTGCAGGGATGCAATGCTATGCATTACTTGGAATGGAAGCAGAGGAGAAATGGCATTTTTGTAGAGCACGAAGGAGAAATGGCATTTTTGCAAAGCATGGCAGAGGAATGTTGGAGAAGAAGCATCACGAACAATGGAAATGCCCAAAAAATCTTCATTTCACTAAGTTTTTAAGGTAACATAGATGGCGGTAAACTTACCCACGTGGGGCCCTCCCTCAAACCCACCATGGCGGTTAAGGGTGGGAAAACTTGTTTTTAACCACCCATTTTAAATTTTAAAATATGGAAAAGTGATTTTTTAAAATGTTAGAATTAATATAATTAGGTTAAATATTTATTTTAAATAGCTGACAAATAAATTAGTTATTAGGCATTTTATAAACATGTATTGGCATTTTAGTGTGCGTGTATTGACGCAAAAGAGGTCAAGTATCGGTCATCACTTCAAAATGACCACTTTTTTACCTTTCAATGCATAACGACCCATAGAGATCAGATCGTTACTACCCAAAAGATAGATCAGTAACTTTAAGCAGTTAAGTCACATACAAAGACAACCAAAAAAAATTGAAATCCGATGTACCGTTTAGGATCTTCAGGTGTGCAAAGTTAGCTATGATGACTACTGGTGCTCTTCCCCTAGTATATGCTTATGATTATGTTCCAATTGCAACAAAAACTACTTTAGGTTACCCCTCTCATGGCTCTTAGGATGTCACAAACAATTATTGACATGATAGATCAAATAATTTCAATGTGATTAACTTTACCTATTGGAAAACTATTTAAGAGATTTCAAGGTTCTTGATCATATGATCATCAGATCTAATATTCAATATGAGACATACATACATCATCATTCCATAACCATCCTTCCATCATTTGGTAGCTGGCAAGAACTACGTTGCATTGCAGCTCTTGTTATTATTCTTTCGCAGATGCTCCCTTGTTTGTCTTCCTTTTCCAAACATCTATCTACTAGAATAATATAATTATGTACATAGTAGAAGAATACAAAATCATGACTTTAAGAAATATTAGTTTTAATACCCCTCTCTTACATAAGCCTTGACTAACAATCAAAATGTTTTTTAGCTTAATCGCCCTTAAGTCCTCAATAGAGTAAAATTCACAAATAATTGGTTCTTATGAACAAGATATCATTTTTAATTGTAACTTCTAATGTTATGAGAATAGTTAACATAAATCAATGGGGAATGTATGATAAGTATCTTATGTACCAAAAAAAAAAAGACACTATATGAAGCCTAATGTAAACACATAATGATAGTAAAAACTCTTCTAATTTAGTAATAACAAAATTATGTTAATTCAATGCGGTTCTAAGAATTCTATAATAAAGACACAAGTTTTTTTAATTTAGGATTCAATAGCTTACTGCTTCTAGATTGATCTTGAATGAATAAATCTATTATCAAATAATTTTAAGAAAACAAGATTAAGGGAGTAAAGATGAAGTTCTAAATTAATCCTTTGGAGGGAATCAAATGAGAATTTAAACATTATTTCGTGTATCAAATATGATCATGAGAGGACCCTTTACTACAAAATTGATAAATAAACAAGTAGGAATTATAAATTTATGTACCATTCATCTCGTGTGTTTAGTAAGAAAACTATAATAAAGTTAAAGGATATATTGTAGACAAACATTTCTTAGTTTTATCATTCAATGACAAAAATCTTAATTAATTTCATTAGATTTCCACAATGCATAAGTTTATCAAATATTTGAATCGAGATTTGATTGTGGGTCTTTTTTTGCATCAACATTTCGGATCACACTCTGTGATCCATCATCAAGATGTAAGAGAGTTCCAAGAGATGTAAGAATGACAAAAATCTTGATTAAAACAATCATTTTTTCCTTTATTATGAATTATATAGTTTGGATAGAGGAATTTATGTTGAATCAGTTGATGTTATCTTCTCTCTTCTAAATATTTGTTTTATTTACATTTCATTTCTAAAGAAGCTTTAATTATACACATTGATTTGAAAAGTTGCATTTTCTTTCCATGTTAGTTAATAAACCTAAAAGACAAGAAAACTAGAAAACCTAGTAGCATTTAGTATAAATGGAGTCTCTAGCTCACATTTATGGGTAATGTCATCGTGATTGAGCTACTGCACATATAGTCTAATAAAGCTACAATAATGGTGTTTGTGTCATTGTCCCTATAAACCTTTGAGGAGTAATCAAGAGAATCATGACATTAAAATCTCAGGGGCAGGAAACCCCCTTCAATTGGTAATCTAAAAAAATAGTTTTTAATGAACCAACATTTTCTAGTGAAACTATAGAAAATACCAATAGGGTTTTGGATATGTGTAATTATTTGAATTCACTCAATTTGTATGAAATGTTTATTTGTATTAATACATGGGTCAAGAGCGACATGATGATAGTATTATGGCTTAGATGAAAATATATAAACAAGCAAAAGGCCATCGTAAACCATTTTTCTTAATGAGCTTCCTAACTTGGGTAGTAATCATAGAAAATATAACCGTGAAAAGGATCCTAAAAAGTATTACATACCCACTATATAGTTTCCATCAAACTTAGATAGACATGGAACTACATATATATTATACCTTAATCCTATATAAAAGCAACATATGTAGTTAGTCTATGGATGAAGTATGTCCCTAGTTCATAAGCAATCGGGGCTAGGATTTGAGGAAGGCTATGTATTAATAAAGACTGACAAATCAAGATAAATTGTTGAGTGAGGGAATTGGGTTGAAAATCTCTCATTATACTAATAATATTAAAATATATTCAAGCTATACTCAAAAGGATCCCAAAAGAATCACTTGACTCCCTAAGGCCATAGGCTAAATTCCAAGTTGGGTTTCAAGGTATGAATTTAATATTCATAACTCTGTGAATGATGAAATTGGTGCACTTCCAATGGGAAGTGTGGTCTTTAGGGATGTGACTTAGGACCCATATGGTCTCAATGAGTAATAAAACTCTAGCCAAAACATGTACCTATCACATGTCTAAATGGTGATAGATGTCTACCCCAATTGAGTGGATGTTTGAATGAACAAATGTCTAACCTGTATGGTTAGACGTTATCCCAAATTGGACTAAAACTTATTATGTATGGATATGAGTGCTTGAGTACATCTATTATTGAACACTAATAACCTAAAGAGAAAAGAAAAAAGTGGCATTTTAAAGAAAAAAAATAGTTCTTTAAATGACATAGGTAAGAACCAAACAATTTTTTTTTTTAATATTGTTATTTATTTCTCTTTCTTTTTTTCTTTAGGTTATTGAGTGTTTGTTCATTTCTATAATTGGATACTCCTATCCATGTACTAAATAAGCATTAATCCAAATTGGGATAGTATTTAACCATACAAGTTAAACATATGTTCATTTTGATAGACATCCACTCAATAGGGTAGGCATATATCACCATTAGACATGTGATAGATATGTGCTCTAGCCATAGTCTCAAGATTCATCGAAACTATCCAAGTCTTGAGTTGCATCCCTGAATACTACAATTCCCATTGGAAGTGCATAAAGGATTTTTGGCATGATTGGCAAGTGAGGATGATTTGTTGTTGGCATTGATGCCAACTTGGTTAAGTGCATTGTTAAATGGGGAGTTAGTTGTTAATGGAGATAGTCAGCACATTCATGATAATGTTGTTCATGACAATCATGATAAAGTTGTATGTGTTGTATGTGTACTAAAGGAATAAATTGGAACTATGATGGGTTGAAATGATAGAGAGGAACAAATATGTCTTTGAAACGTAGAGTTAATGCAAAACAAACAGTTTGTGTGTAGAGGGAAACAAACTGCATGAGTAATGGGCTTGGCAATTTATCCCACATTGTTGATGTTGCAAGTTTATTAGATATTTATATAGCCTGACACAAGGTTAGTTAAATAGCTCAGATGCTCTTTCCATTTATCTTGGAGCACACAAAAAAGTCACATAAACTGACAAACACAAGATCACAATAGTTAGGGTTAATCACCAGAGGAAGTTGCAATGTTGCGATGGACTATCAAAGATGGCATTAAGTGCTCGGGTGCAAGTTTACAACTATCAAGTTAGACCACCAGGGAAATTTGTGATGTTGCGATCAAACCATGAATCGTAACATGAAATGTTAGGCGTACTATCACAATAGTTGGAGATAACCATCACTATGACCTACGATGTTGCAATTGACTGCCACGTGTCATGCTAGGGGCCCACAAAGATAAAATGAATGTATAAATCATAAGATCTCAATGTTTGATTATGTAAGCAATTGTTAGGTCACAATGTTGCAACCAACTATCATGTGTCATGATGGGGTTCACAGAGCTAGAAGGATATAACAACATGATTTGAGAAATATAATATATAATAGTTTTCAAATGAAATAGAACATCATTCTTAATAACTATTGTAGAATTTGATTATCAAGTGAGTTAAAAACTAATTTTATTATACTTGTTTTTGATTATGGGAAAAGCAGGTTTTGAAAGGATCCCGAAACCCTTTACAAAATATCCTTAAGAGATAAAAGCATTAAGCAACAAGAAAAGAAAATTTGCCAAAAAACCAACACAGTCATGGGCATAAATCAGCAAAAAAGCCCAACAAAACCAGCCAAGTCCAACTAAAACATAAACGAGACAGAAAAAAAAATTACTTCATGTTTTTTAGGGCATTAGCCAAATTTCCGCTAATCCCTTGCAAATCTTTGATATTATCCCTAAGCTTAGGGATATCCTTGGAAGAGGCCGCAACATCTTTTTTCATGCTTGCCCTTGTTCTTTTCGCTACACCACCAGGAGCACTTTCCACTGTTCCTGCCTCAATAGCATCCTCATCAATATCAAGATCCACTATAGGTTTGGGGGTGCTGGAACCATCAAGGAACTTGGAAATATCCTCTAAATTATTAGTAATAGAGGTAAGGATATCTAGAATCATCATCAGAAAGTTTTTCATAGCTATTTTTCCTTCCTCAAGATTACCAATCTGAGCTTCTAGCTTCTCCAATTTTTCCTCCATTCCTTTTTTCCACTGTTCCTAGTTTATTTTGGCTTTCCTCCCTTTTTCTTCCTTCTATTTCTCAGTTCTTTCCATCTTCTTGATTCCTTCATAAACCCACTTGTCAAAACCCATGCGAGCATTAGATTGGTTTTTGAGTTTGTCCAGAATAATCCCCTCTCCATCTTTATCCTGATAGCTACTCCAATTCTCCTTGTCCTTCTCCTGCTCAGTTTCCTTGTCCTTTTCTTTCTCAATTTCCATTTCCTTTTCCTCATTAATCTTGTCTTGCTCTTCTAGTGGCTAACTGTTAACAATTCCTATGCTCATACTATGGGTCGGACTATTCTGATCAGAAACTTCCTCAACTCCTCCTTCCTCTTCTCCCACTTCATCTTCCTTCTAGCTCTCCTCTCCATCAGACTCATTGGTCTCCATCTCACTTTCATCTTTACCAATGTCCTTAGATTCAATCTTCGTGTTCTTCTGATTACCCTTATCCTCTTGAATTTTCTCCAAAGTAGCTTTTTAACCTTTTTTGCTTTGTGTGTCCTCTTCCTTGCTAGGCCCACCTTCCTCCATCTTCCTCTTACCTTTCCCCAGAGATTTCGACAATCTCTTGTTTTCTTGGATAGCCAAGATCTTGCAATGCTCATAAATGAGCAAAATAAGGCCGCTATGAATCACAGGCGAGGCAGGGTTCTTGCTATGTTTATTCAGAGACTGGGACAAAAACCTAAAGAGGTAATAAGGCAGAGATATCCTCTTCTCATGTCTAAAATTATTTAAAAGCACAAAATGGTATGTGTGGACCTTCATAAAATGACCCTCCATAGTAATATATTCCATTATAGCATTGAGCGCACAACCCCAGATTTTCTTAATATTGGAAGCATCATAAACCCCCCCTGAAGCTTTTCCTATTTTTGCTCTCTCCTTCTCTTTTCGTGGAAAAAGTTTAATAGCATTATTAGACACTTTCAGGTCTCTAAAGAAGTTGAGACCAGAGTGGGGCATACATGTAACCATCACTATGAGATCCACATCCAGCTTAAACCTAACACCATGAATTTTGAAGGATTCGTTAATCCAATTTTTAGTGACTTTGGTGACCGCTAGGTTAACTCTGCCTTTATCATAGTCGACCAACCTTTCTATGAAATTAATCATGAATCCTTTCTCCAGCTTAGCCCAAACCTTAGGCATCTCCTTCCATGTTGAAATATTATCAGGTTCCTTTCTTCTTAGATCTCCCCCATTGTAGAATTCGATTTACAGTTTCTTCTCTTCTGCAACTTCAAAGCTTTCTTACCAATGACACTCAAAATTTTGAAAATGCATACCCACAAAGTGTGTAGTAAATTAATATTTTTGATTAGGATGTTGTTTTTCTGACGTCTCATCATTACCTTTCTAAACATTTGAATATTACTCATTACAACATTCATGATTAATTGTGCGATCCCTCTTTCCCCATAAATCTGTCCTTTCTGATAAGATCTTTAATATTAAAATCCATATTAACTTCCCCATTCCATATACATTGGGCTTAAGACATAACGCCTAGGTTTTCTAACCCATCCACCACCCCATTTTTTTCTCTATAGGCATGCTCTATAATAATAAATTTAAAGCTAGCAATTATTTCTCTAGCTCTAAAAATAATATTTTTATAGTCCATGAAGGCTCAATTTATCCCTTAAGGAATTTAATTATGTTAAGAGAATTTCCTTCCAACCATAGATTATCATAATTAAGATCTTTTGCAATAATCAAAGTGTTCAACGTTGCAGCAACTTCAACATAATGACTAGTCTGATTACCCAAGGGGCCAGCAACTGCCACAATGCAACTTCCAGCGAAATTCCTGACAATTCCCCCATTACCAAATTTCCCTAGATTCCCCTTAGATGCCCCATCAAAGTTGGCCTTAATCCATCCTTGAGAAGGAAAGCACCATGCAAAACCATCCTGACCCTTATCCACACTGATTTTGTTATTGGATAAATTCCATCTTTCATTAAAGTCTTCTTTAGCAGCTAAACCATGATTAGTTCCATTTAAACATTCAAAAATCTCTCTATAGATTTTATCCACCACCACTTGAGGGTTATCACTTTTGTCCCTAAAAATCCTATTGTTATGCTCCTTCCAAATGTTCCATATAACATTAGGGAGAGTAATTTTCTAGAGCTCAACATTCTTAGAATTGGAAGTAGGACAAAACCATTGCTACCAAAACTCTTCCAAAGAATTCGAGAAAACCCAGCACAACTTCCACCTACTAAAAATCATATTCTAGATTTCCTAATTGAAATTACACTAGTAGAGGATATGACATGCAGACTCCTCCTCCTCGCAACAAAGAGAACACCTGTTAGGAAAAACAAATCCACATTTGTGGAGATTATCAAGAGTTAACACCTTATTTTGGATAAAAATCCAAAAGAAGATATTAATTTTGGGCATCAACTTCTTTATCCATACTTTAGCACACAAACGGATCTCGTCCAGCACTTTGTTGTGGATAGACACTATTGAAGACATAGAATATTTCCCATCTGAAGTTTCCTTCCAAATCATAGAATCCTCAACGTTGTCCCTAAAATTTTTAGAAGAAAGCAAAATCTCTAGACATTTTAATCCCAGACAATGCTGGTTGAACTTAATCCATTTCCCATTTATCTAGTAGTTTCTAACAAAGCCTCCATACCTACTTTTGAACCAGTCTTTCCATTCCTTAAAGATAGGAATTTCCTCCAGTGGTTTATCCATAAGCCATTTGTCCTCCCAAAATCTAATAATTCTCTCATTCCCCAATTTCCACATTCTTCTAGCTGCTGCCCAATCTTTAGCCATTTGAACTACATTCCAAATAGTAGAACCTTCAACCAAAAAAGTATTTTCCATAAATTCTTCCTCAGAAGGTTGCATGTAAAGATATTTCTTTTTCCAGATTAAATTCCATTCTCTTTCCTCCCCTTTCATTCTCCAGATTTGTTTAGCTAAAAAAGCATTATTCATAAAAGTAATATTTCTTAATCCCAAGCCCCATACTTCTTAGGAGTACAAATATTATTCCATGCAATAAGGGGGATTCTATTTTTATCTTCCACTCCCGACCATAAGAATTTTTTTTGAATTCTTTCAATTGCCTGCACAAACTTTCTGGGGATTTTAAACAGACTGAGGGCATAGATAGGCAAATTTTAAAGGGTAGCTTTAAGCAACTTCACCTTACCCACTTGGATAAGGAGGGCTCCTTTCCACCCAACCAACTTGGTACTGAATCTATCAACCAACTTCATCCAAAAATTCTCTGAAGGCTTCAAACATAGAGGGAGACCCAAATAGGTTGAAGGGAACTCAACAATTTTGCAACCAAGGATTCTTTCAATCCTTCTTTGTCTATCCTCAGGGGTATTGATAAAGAACAAAGAACTCTTATCCCAATTTATTTTTTGACCCAATGTAGTTTCATAGGAATCCATAACACTCTTCATGTTTCTTGCTTCCCTAATGGTAGCTTCTCCCATTGTGATCGAATCATCAACAAACTATTCATGAGTACATGTTATATTGGAAGATGAAGGTTTAAGGCCTTTGAGTTTACCTTCCTCCACATTTCTCATAATAAATCTACCCAAAATTTCAGCTAAAATAGTAAACAAGATTGGAGAGATGGGGTCCCCCTATCTTAGGCCTCTAGAACTTTTAAAGAAACTGGAAGGGGATCCATTAATTATAATTGCAGAGGTAGAAGTACAAGTCAACTGAGAACAAAACTTAATCACCTTATCCCCAAACCCAAAAGCTTTCATAATTCTAAAAAGGAATTGCCAATTTACTCTATCATAAGCCTTAGACATATCCATCTTAAGAAAAAAGCCCTATTTTTTAGCAGCAGTTAAAGAATGAATATTCTCATGAATAGAAATAATAGAATCCAGAATATGTCTTCCAGGTACAAAACCATTCTTCTTAGCCAAAATAATGTAGGGAAGGATATCCAGCATTCTAGAAGTAAGAACCTTAGATATAATCTTGTAAATAGAATTATAGAGGCTGATAGGTCTGAACTTATTAAGAGAATCAGCTCCAGAGATCTTAGGAATAAGAACAATAAAGGTAGCATTGAGCTCTTTTAAAATCCTCCTCAAACCAAAGAATTCTTTAACTCCATTATAGATATCAGTCTCCACAATATGCCAAAAGTTCTATAAAAAAAACATTGGGAATCCATCTGAACCAGGAAACTTATCACCATTAAAAGAAAACACTTACTTTTTGATTTCCTGTTTTGAAGGAATCTGAGATAGATTTTTGTTATCATCCTCCTTTAAAATAGGAGGGATATCTTGAACAAGAAGGTCTTGATTATTGATATCCAGTGCGTCCACCTCTCCCAACAGATTGCTAAAAAAATCCATAACTTCCTTTCTTATTTCATTTTCATCCAATAAAATCCCCTTATTGCAAGATAATCTAGAAATTATATTAGCTACCCTATGCTTAAGAGAATTCAAGTGGAAAAACCAGGTGTTTTTGTCACCTTCCTTCAGATACAATGCTCTTGATCTTTGTCTACAAAAGGTTTCTTCATTATAGATAATTTCATGGTATTTAGACAGCAACCCATTTTCAACATTTCTTAAATCCTCAAAAAGCCCTTCCTCTTGGATTTTCTCTTGAACATCTTTTAAATCAATCTTAATTTGATCTTTACTTTTAAAGATATCTCCAAAAGTCTCTTTGTTCCATATCTTGACTTTAGTTTTTAAAATGTTAAGATTTTTAGCAACTCTGAATAAGGTTGTTCCCTCAATCTCCAAGTTCCACCATTCAACAACATATACTTCCAATGTCAGGTGGGATAACCAAGCTTTTTCAAACCTAAAAGGAAAATTTTGCTTGGCAGTGAAAGAAATAGGGTAATGATCAGATCCAATCTTAATGATTGATGCCAAAGAACAATTATATTTAGATAGCCAATTAGGAGAAATAAGGGATCTATCAAGCCTTACTTGAATAAGATCAGATCTAGTTCTCCGATTGGTCCAGGTGTAATTAATCCCTTGAAGATCCACACCCTTGAAAGCTTGATCATTAATAAAATCCATAAGATCTTGTCTGCCCTCCATAAGATCATTATTATACTTGTTGAAAAATGAATATATAACAATTTATTGATATATGAAAAAAAGGGGGAAGGATGCAATTGATGGAAAAATTGTTTTTGTGATAAAAAAAAAGGTTTTTGTATTTTTTATGTATCGTGGATGAGATTTGATGAAGTGTGAATCTGCACAAAGGTGTCATTAGAAAACGAAAGATAATTATGTGAGGAAGATGATCATATTCCTGTAAGATTAAAATGTGTAGAATGTTTTTAGTCTTGAAAGGGCTGATGTATTATACAAATAGTATCTTATGAAAAATATATGTCTTGTACATAATATTAATGCTATTTTTGTAGAGTTGTAACAAGGTGTGTAGGAACTATAGCATGCTTAATGTTGTAGATAATATACTTGATCACCGAGGCTGATTGGGGTAAGAGATTGTAAGAGGAACAATAGAGGAAGATATTTGCATAAAGGTTAAATGCTTTATCATGTCTATTCATTAATTTTTGTAGTTTGAATTTTATGTATCTAATGTTCTAGTGGTCAGGAGTTTGTGAATATTTTTAAATGATCTAGAGTGAATCAATGAATAGAGTTTGTATGACAGTTTGTAGTTGTTCAATAAGGATAAAATTAGAGTGTCATGGTGTTTTTTGAATTGTATAGAAATAGAGTAGCCCTTTGATATTATATTATTTTGAGTTTTGTATAAAGGGGTCGATGCTCCTTGGAGTTCATGCTTCTAAATTTGTAAGGAGTTGGTTCTCCTAGGGTTGGTACCCTGAATATAGTCAATAATACTTCTATGTAGCAAGTGAGGCTTTGAGCTGACACTCCTAAATTGTAACTGGTGAGGTTGCTAGTGAGACTTAATATAATTTATATTTTGAGTGTTTTTTTATCCTTCAAGGGTTTTCCACTCATAAATCTATGTGCACATATTATTCTTCCTTCTTATGGTTTCATTTATATTTTTATGACTTGTTAATCTTTTTGCTAGAAACATAGATATGCATGTGGTTCATTTATTGTTAAGTTTTATTTGATAAAAGAATTGATTTTATAGAACACTGATTCACCCCCCTCTCAATGGTCTAGAGTATTCCAACAAGGTCATCTTCCAAAAAGGTATGAATCTTAAATTCAAATTATGACACTTACCTCAAAATCTAGCCTATGGTCCTAGGGAATCAAACAATCCTTAATGGGTTCTTTAAGTATAGCTTGAATATCTTTTAATATTATCATTATATTTAGAAATTTTTAACCCAATCCCCTTACTCAATGATTTATCTTGATTTATTAGTATTTATTAACACATTGCCTTCCTAGAACCTCATCTCTAATTGTCTGCTTACTAGAGACATAGTTCATCCCTAAATTGCATACATACACTACTTCCAAATTGTTCAAGGTATAATATATATGTAGTTACATTCCCATCTAGGTTTGATGTAAATTGTATAATGGGTACGCAACCCTGTTTATGGTCCTTGTCTCAAAAAACTTCTCGACAATTGCTACCCATGTTGGGAAGCTGATAAAGAAAAAATGGTCTATGATGGCCCTTTAATTGTTTACTTATTTTCATTAAAACCCCAATCCTATGGTCACATCACCCTTGATCTTTGTATCAAAATAAATTGACATTTCATACAAATATAGATAATTCAAATAATTGCACATATCCAAAACCTTATTAGGCTTTTCTATGGTTTCAATAGTGGATGTTGGTTCATCAAGAGTTATCTTGTTAGAATATTGATCCAAGGGGGATTTCTTGCCTCTTAGATTTTTAGCATCTCAATGTCTCTTATTAATCCTCACTAGTTTATAGAGAAGGTGTCACAAACATCGTTATTGTATCTTTATTAGGCTATATATGTAGTAATTTAATCACAATAACATTACCTATAAACATGAGTGAGAGACACCATTTATACTGAACACTGCTAGGTTTTCTAAGTATTCTCATTTTTAATTAGGTTTACTAACAAACATGAAAATAAAATACAAATTTTCAAATCAATGTGTATAATCAAAGCTTCTTTGGAAATAAAATATAAATAAATGCAAAGCTTTTGTAACAAATCTCAATGATCATATCAACCAATTCAACATAATTTCTCTATAATTCCTGCCAAAATACCCTAGAGAAATTAAGCTAACTAACAACAAATAGATATATTTAAAAAAAAAAACATCATCTAATTCCAGACATGTAACCAATTACTCATAAGCATATTCACCCATTTACATTATTTACACATATCCATCATGAGTATGAACATGAAAGCATAAACATATGATCTCATAATGCAAGCATAAATAATTACAACTCAACATGTAACTATATTCCCTAGGGTATCTCAACATTATTACCTACAATATCAACATAAGCAATAACATAATAAATATTACCATGAACCAATGCAACTAACACAAATAATTTACCCTCAAATGTATGTGCATATGACTATTTCTTATTTCATCTAGCATGATTACATTCTCTAATGATACAAATATCATTAATCCCCTTTTAGATACATTTTAAAAAACCAAACCAACTGTTCCTAATCCCCATTTACTCATTCATTCTCCTGGCATCATAACTTACATATAGCACCATATGAACATCAATATATCCATTCTCATAATTTCTATTAAAGACTTAACCTTCAAGATACAATAAGTATACATTATTATGTGCTCATGCAAGAGTCATAATCTGTATCCTCATACACCAACTATCATCACATATGATAACAATATCAATTACATTAAGTATCATAGCTTTCAACCAAAAATGAATCTATCTCATGAAATCCACAATACAATGCCATATAAATCATATAGATTAAATTTGCTATATAAATCCATCCCTAAGCTGAAGAGAAGAGAATCCACATCCACACATGTAGCATCCAATGAAGAACATCCCAATGGAAGAAGGCATCAAAACACCTGACCATGTGGAACCAAAGGAACCACCCCCCGTGCTAGGAGATGACACAAGTCCCACATGCACTCTAGACCTAGGATGACACCTAACAACCAAAGAGACTCAATAACTCAAGAATCACAAGTAAGAGTAAGCCAAAGAAATAAACCAAATCACAACACATGGATAATCATAAAACATATAAACTCCCAGAGGCATGATAAACAACCATGGCATAAGGAACAAGGACACATGTAGGGAAAGAGTGTCATCACATGTTATCCTCACATAGAAGGGAATAATGTGATAACTTTATAGACATGTCTTTGCATGCTACCTCACATAGAAGGGATATAACCAAACCCTGATAGACATGTTGAGCCATCTCAACCTATGAGAGAATCAAGGGAGGTCAACTTACCATCTCAATGGTCTTCCCAAGCTCATCTTGAGTCTCCACTCAAGGGCCATGAGGTGGGGCACCAAAACCAATTAATTATCTTGCTTAGGTGAGTCCTAATTACCCAACCCAACTAATTAATTATTTTGGAACTATCACTCATTTAAATCAAAGGAAACTCTCAACATGTTCTTGGTGGTCTAGACTTCAAGCATCCTTACAAGGAACCTCTTGACAACCTATTCTCTCTTGACCCCCTCCATCATGTGGAAGCCCACTCTCCCTAACCATTTTCTAGGACCTCAAGGGTAAACATAAAACATAATCATAATAATAGTAAGGAGGCTCATATAAAATGAAATCACAAGTTACACCAACATGAACATAAGCCAATCTAAAAACATGGGCAAACCAAAATACCAACGTATGCATCTAGAGCCTCATCCATCAATGAAAATCATCCATAAACAAGAGTAAGGACTAATCCTTCTTACTCAACCATAACCAATATCAATTCTCAACATAAATATTTCTGGAGTTAAAACAAAATATCCTCTACAACAAGGCATACATTCTCTTGTTTGAGAAACACAATAATCCTCAATAGTAAGGCATTCTACATCTTATAGGAGTCAAAGCATAAGAAAGCAATCAAAATATAGAGGATTCACAAATCTGGTAACCTCAAGAACAACAACAAAATCCTCTAGTACAAGGGACCAATTGGGAAAATTTCATCACAGACTAACAAAATTATCAAAATGTTGGAAAGAAGCAGACTAGTGTATTTACCTAATGAATTAGCACTTCTGTAGAAATTTTCAGGGCCTTTGTTACATAGAGAAACAATTTTGACCCAAACTATGATGTTTTTGATGACTATTTTAGCACCTTTCTCCAAAGGAATTGTTATCTAAAATTTCATTACTCATGTAATTTTAGCCAAAGGATGCATTTTTATCAAATGATTGCATTTACAGAAGGTACATTGTAGTGTTTTAAAAAAAAAAAAGTATTTTCATTTGTATTGAACAATGATAGATTACAAATTGAGTTCATGCATTTGAAGCATATTTATACATGCACTAAATTCCTTAAAACCTCACACAAGCCGTGAGCTTAGCATTTCTATCTTTCCTACATATCCAAAATAGAAAAGGATAGAATTAAATAGTGAGTGTAAGGATAACCAGTCATTGCCTTGGGTTGCTTTGACTGGTTATTGGCTGTCCCATTGCCCTTATGACTATTTTCTCGGTCTTCAAATTCTGAACAAACCCTGCTTTCTTGCACAAAAGAGAAAAGGTGTCAGATCCAACAGATCTAAGCAATGAAAGATTATCCTACAATATATCATTTATCATATCCTATCTTATTTCTATTTTGAAAGGGCAGGAAAGATAAAGACACAAATCACTGTTTCAGGAGAAAGAAATGTTTATGCTAATGTGTTTGTTTCATGTGCAGATAATTAGTTACTCTAATTGGCATGTGCCCCTGACCAAGGCTCCCTTCGGGTATGAGCCCGACATACCCTTTAGAGTAACTAATCTCAGAATATCAAAATGGAATGATGAAGAAACCAACTGAAGTATCAAAGGGACATATTTGATTTAAATATGAAACCTTTTACTTTACTATTCATGATATATATAAAAAGAAAGCATTAATGGATAAACTGTTTTAAGGGACATATTGTTTCAATGTGAAACCTTACAGTATTTTAAAAGGTCAATGCTACATAGTGAAGATAAATGATTCAATGCAACAGGTTGGTATAGAAACAGACCATCTGAAGTATTTTAAAGCATGTTTAAACAACAAACTTCAACGAAATCAGAATCAACTGGTAATAAAATGAGTGTCACGAGTCCGTGCTCGAACTTCATTTTAACATAAGATCAAAATGAACAGTCAGGAGACATAAGGAATGCATGTTCAAACAAAAGTTTTGTCCACCAAAGATTGCGGCTAGTTGTTTCTTTTGTCAATATCAAAACTATATCGAAAGGAAAGATCAGGTAGAATATGTGTGGAAAATGTGAGATTTGTGAAGGTGTAAAACTTGAAACTGAATATCTTAAAATGTGTGTGACTCATTTTCATCAGGAAAAGGATTCCATGTCTATGATGAAATTTTTCAAAGCCTTTCCTACAATGGACTTAATTAGATCTTTTCTTTCAAGTAAATATTACAAGGACGTGCACTTCCGAAAATTGGAGAATTCAGAAAAAGATGTGGCTTGCTTGGAATTGAATACTTTGAGTACATATGATGAACTTGTGAGGGTTTTAGTTTCACATTTTAAACTAGATGATCTATCTAAGAGCAGATTTTCCCCACACAATGTTTTTATTGAGCAACCTGAAAATCAACCTATAAAGCGTCTGAGTGTAGAATCTCTCAAGGAGATGCATCTTTATCACAATCAGATGTTAAATATACTATGCTATGAAATACTCGACGTGCCTCTTTCTGAGTTGGAAAAACTGAAAGTCATTGAAGTGTCCTTTTATAACTCAAAAGTACATGAGGTATCTTCTAATACCATAACGCTTCACCACGAATGTACTGTGAACGATGTCATGGGACACATAAGGGAAAAGGTGGAGATGTCTGATCAACCGGCTGAGCTCAGGATTTTGCAGATTATTGGTCACAAGATATGGAAGATCCTTTCTCCTAACGATAAAATCAAGTACATGGTTAGTCAACATGCCACATTCAGATCCCAGTGCGTCACATTCAGAGTAGAAAAGCATCAGCTTGTCCCAATGCGTCACATTCAGAGCAGAAAAGCATCAGCTTGTCCCAGTGCGTCACATTCAGAGCAGAAAAGCATCAGCTTGTAAAGCGATAAGAAAAGATCGTAGGTCTCCAACCGGATCATTTCACATTTGCCAGCGCACTCCCAGCATGTGCCAAAATGGGAAATTTAGAACAGGTTATGAACATCCACCAAAATGTGGAAAAATAGACAGAGCACATAAATTGTAGTTGCAACTGCCCTGGCAGACGTGTATGCAAAATGTGGAAAAATAGACAGAGCACGTGAATTGTTTGACAATACTCCTAATAAAGATGTCTTCTCACGAAATGCAATGATTGTAGGCTACGCACAAAAAGGGTTTGTTAAAAAGCTTTACACAGATTTGAAATGTCGAGGAAATATTTGCAGATGTATCATAGTAAAACCCTCTTCGTACTTCCAGGAATGGCATATTAACAGGAAATAAAGCAAGAAGAAGTCGTTTCATACCTGTAGAAAATGGGACTTGCATTTAAGAGAAGATTCAGAAAACTTCAGCATGCCTTCAAGAAAAAGTCTAACTTTTAATGCACAGTTGCGACCTGGGTTGTTCGAAAACTTCAATCAAATTTATCTTGGGCAGCAGTACCAGTAACAAATACATATTCTTCATCAAAGACTTCACAAAGCGATGGAAATCAGAATAGTAATGGCGGCACCAAAGGGTCTATAACCCTCGAAAATCTTCTCCAGTTGTTTTCATTTTGCAAAATGAGAGGCTAAGTCATTGCGAAAGGAGTATAAGCTTTTAGGGTTATCACAAAGTCCTTTGTAATTTTTTATTTTTCCTTCAAGTCCGTTAGGCTTTGCAAACATAGAAAACAAAAAGAAAACAATAATAAAATATATTTGGTGATATCAATGTTTTATTTTTTTTACTAAGCATTGATATTATCAAGTATGTTTTATTTTTTATATTTTGTTTTCTTTCTTTGTCCAAAGCTGGTATCATTTTGTAAAAAGTATTTAATTACAATATAATTATAAATTGTAATTAAGTATTATTATTATTTAAAGTGTAAAAGGTGTATCCATGTGCTAAAAGGAGACTAAGTCTTTTGACTTAATTTTGAAGGATGAGTTAATTTTGGAGAGATAAGGCTATCATTGAAGAAGTCTTTTTGGTTTGGAGACATAAGGAGAGCATATAGGAGTATGCATAACCACTTGGGAAATATTCAAAAGGAGTTGAGATAATTTTGGAGAAAAGAACATTTTTATAGGAACATGAGGTTGTTTGAAATCAAATGGAGTGAATTTAGGGAGGTTGGAGCACTTTTAGGCAAAGGGTCAAGGTTGGACTTTTCCACCATTTTAGGGAGCTTTTATTACTTGGTTGAGCTTTTTAAGGCCGTTTCTAGTGATCTGTTGGGTTGGTTATTGATTGAAGAAGACTTTTCCATGTTTGTAGCCCTTTTTGGTGTCTTCTAGACTCCTCTTTTTGAGGCCCTTTTCTTGCATCCGACCCAATCAGTTGGAGAGTTTTTGTACTTAGTGCCTTGAGACACTTGATTTGGAGTGAGTTCAGATTTATGCAAGAACAGTGTTTTCAGAGACAGTTTTCTTGTCCTTAGCATTTCTTTTGCATGGATTTTGTAACTCAGATTTAGAGATATTATATATGTGACAGCATCTTTTGGAGCGATTTTCTATGGAATCAAGCCTTGTTTTCCTTCCATTTTTTTTTTGTGTGCAAGCATGATTGATGAAGCTAAATTTGTGAGTTATATTGCTCCTTGTTTACTTGTCTCAGACAGTACCTTAATATAGGAACGTGTGTATGTTTGCAGGTCATAGTATGTGTTTAAGAGTTTGAAACTTTTGAGTAAAAAATTACTCTTCCTCATTGGTTCATCTCAAGACCTTATTATGAAATACTTATGCAAACTTATAACAGGAAAGAAGTGTTTATCAATTAAAGTAGAATATTGTAGACTGAGATCAGTTTTTATCATTTATCTTTCACATTTTGGTGTATCACCAGGTTCTAGTTAAGTTTAGTTCAGTTTTAAGTTCCGTTTCTGCAATTCTTATCCTTTACCCTGCAAAGTTAGTTCAATAATAGAGAGTATCAGGTGATTATCCAATAGGAACCGGCCTAGGAACCAGAGGTTTCATTTCAGGTTATGCATTGCCCACATGCAGAAGTGAATCCCATGTTAGGCCAGATTGCTAAACTTATAGTTTAGTAGGGTGCAAATTTGTGCTTTAACAGGAACAACATATCTGATATTTAAAACAAAGTTTTTGTTAATTTTGATAGCATTTTTGTTCATTATTTTAGCGCTTATGAAAAGGGAAATAGTGCATATAAAGTTCTAGATCTTTTGCACATACAAACTCAAAAATGGAATAGAACAATTTGTGACACTCCCAAAAAGTCATCTAGGCTTTAAAAAATGCCAAAGTCACAATATTTTGAAACACAAAATCACTTAGAAGTGAGGGGTTTAAACAAACATATCTAGAAGAAATAAAATCAAATTTCAAATCTCTGATAAGAAATCCTTGGCAAGTTCGAATACACAACTATTCACAAAAACAATGATAGAGCTATCATACCATATGAATTCCATCCTAACACAAGCATAACAGTCTAGGAGTCAGAAGCTTACCACAACATTCAGATGGCGATGTGGGAAGCCATTCAAAGGGTAAAACACAAACAATATAAATTCATTGTAATAAATATATTTTCCCCAAACCATATTACATATGAAAATATAAATATCAATCATAATCTTATTCACAATTATTTCCCACCCCGACAAACAATCTTTCAGAAGAAACTATGAAAACAATCTTTTCGGGATATTAAATTGCAAGAGTTAAAATCCTCCAACCTAGATCTAGAAGTGATGGTAAGACAAATTATAGAAGAGACAAATCCAAATCCTCAAGCTTCAACCAAAATTCAAACCAAGCAAGCTCCAAATTCACCAAATCACAAAAAGAAAATTGTGGAAGCTAACCCGACAAATGCATAGGTGACCAAGTAAATAGAAATGCATTAAAAAACCATAGGACAATTCCAACCAATAGAAATATTCCAAAATACTATATAATCTACCTACCATACCTAAATATTATATTTTATTTGCTCGAGGATTTTTAACCAATAACCAAAAAGGGTAGATAAGTTTAATAATATTTATTTACCCATTAGAAACAAGAGAAATATATGAATAAAAATTAACCAACAACAAATAAATAATGAATCAAGCCCAATTAAATAAATCAAGGGTCAATTATAATAATAAGGCCACTGATAAATAAATATAAAATAATAACCAACAATAAATAATAACTAAACAATAAACAATAAATAATAAAAAATCCAATTGATGCTCTACAAAAAGGACAAGATTAGGATAAACAAACACCGAACAAGAAACAACAAGAAGTCGATTGTTAGATGTTAGAAAATCATAAATTAAAAACCATCCTAAGCAAGCATATCAAGAAAGACACTACTAAGAAAAAAGAAAGCTTAAGGAATCTACAAAAAGCAACTAAGCTCCTCCAAATGCTCTCTACCATGCTAGTAGTTTCTCCTTCCTTGTTCCTCTCCTCTCCAAGTTCCAAAATAGTGTAGCTCTCAGCAGCTTTTTGCACTATGGATGCTTATGGAGATTCAAGATTAAAGTATTTGCTCTAAATATGAATGAAAAGCTAATACTAGATTCTATAGATACTAAGATGATTTGTTTTAAACCAAAATGACAATTATATGAGTTTATTATGCTAAAAATGCTCTCTAAAATTCACTATAGATTAAATGCATACAAGTTTTTAGGATCTGGATTATGAATAAATGAGCTCTATTTATAGGTAAAATGGAGTAATGGATGGTTTAGATTGAGTAATCTCAACAAGGGTCGGGATTGAATGAAATTCAATCTATGTGAGGGCTTTCAACCCAATCCTAGGATGACAAGTGTCAATGTGAGATAGGTTGAGAGGAGAGGGAATAAGCATTAAATGCTTGACATGACCTGAAGGTTAACTTGGAAGTTAGGGTCAAGGTTGGGTTGAGTGAATAAATTCTTTATTCAAAGAATAAAGATTTTATCCAATGGATAAACTCTTGTGCAAAGGCAAAAGAGATAACCATGGTCAAAGCAATAAATGCTTGAGGAGACACATGAGTGCAAGTTGAAATAACCATAAATGGTTATGTAAGAGCCATTAATGGTCATGTAAGAGCCATTAGTGGTTTTGGAAGACTTTAGAGGTTAAATTGTTGAACACACAAAGCATTAAATGCTTTTCAAAGACTTTGAAGTCTTTGAGAAGTGACTCCAAGTTGCTTAGGAATGTGATAGTAATTAAGGGATTGATTAGGTTAATTAGGAAGGACTTAGAAGAATCTAGAAGAGGATTAGGATTGCAAGTGGGTTTGGTGGGTGAGGGAAAATAGGATTTTTAATTAAAATAAAATTCATTTATTTCAATAAATAGGTGCAAGTTGCATTTGTAGGAAAATGCAAGTGGGGGGGAATAAATGATTTAAATAAATGTTTTATTTAATTTATTTAAAAGAGGAAAAGGGTTAAATGAAATAAATAGGATTTATTCATTTAATTGATTGTGAATTTGGTTGAATGAATTAATTAAAATAAATTGAATAATTTATTTAATTAATAGGATAATGTTTGAAGATAAATTAATTAAATATTAATTTAATTAACTGATGGCTAGTGAATTTTTAATCAAATAAATAGCAAATATTCATTTAATTAAACTGGACAGATTTATGTGACTACATTTGCCCCTCTTTGAGACGGTGCGGTTTATCACGTCATTTCAAAGAAAGAAACATAGGTGTGAAGGAATGTCTCATAAAATGTAAATTTAATGGGTGGTATGCCCCCTCGAGAGATGGACCAAAAAATTTCAAAAAAAATCGGGCGATCTCTCGAAAAAGAATGAAAATTGGCAAGGTGATAGAAGAGAAGAAGTTAGCAACGCAGGTGAAAAATAGAAGAAATCGGAGGTAAAATGGAGAAATGGGAGGCTCGAGAAGTTCACAAAGACCACGATGGTGAGCGAGGGAAAGTTACGGTGATGGTGAAGGGTTTATATGGGGAGAAAGGGGTGAAAACAGGATCATTTGCAACCGCGACCAGTGTGAAGTCAGAGCTCAAATAGTGACATTTTAGAGGAGCGAGTAGCAGTCAGGATGTCGGTACCCATTGTAGAGCACCATTTCAAGTGAGTTCATCAATTCCAATAGCTAGACGACTACGGACTAGCGGTACGCAAATTTAAAATTTTGAATTTTATGGATTTTTGTCATGTTTTTTGCTAAGTCCAAGTTGAGTTAGGATAATAGCGCTGAAACTATGTTTTGGTGTTGTTGTCCAATTAACTAGCGCTTTTGTGCTGCAATGGCGCTATTGGGCTACTGTTTGAGCGCTATTGAAAATATTAGCGCTATTGTGTGTATGTTTAAGCGCTATTGTTTGTTTAGCGCTATTGAGGGGTCAATTGAGTACTTTTGTCTTTAAGCAGTGCTATTGTATAGGTCTTGTAGCACTTTTACAATTTGAGCACTTTTGTAGGGTTGATTAAGCACTTTTGTTAGGGGTTTAGTGCTATTGTGAGGTGTTTAGCACTATTGTTTGCAAGATAGTGCTTTTGTTTAGGAAAAAAGATGCCCTAGTTGGTGTGAACAAAAATCTCCTGATGCTAATGATGGATGAAAAAGGGATGTGAAGTGAGAGTTGTTTTGAACTATAGCAGCCCTGATGAGACTTAGGTCATTAGGATAAATGCCTGTTGAAGTCTAGGTGTGCCATGATTGCTTACCTATTGAGACCCGAAGATACTTGATCAAAATATCTGTTGATAGTCTAGGTTTAAACTTAAGAAAGTTTGAATACAAAACAACTGATGATGATTGATTGATGCCCATGTGCAGGAGGATCTACGCATGTTACAGTTACATGAGAGACATCTAGCAACATAGGGATTATAGGATCAGTTGACAGAGGTTGAGATTGATTACATTGCATCGACTGGGCTATATGATGTGATGCATATGCCCGTGAGTCGAATGAATCACAGTTTGATTACAGCCTTGGCAGAGTGCTGGCACAGTGAGACATGCATGTTTCACCTAGCATAAGGGGAGATGACGGTGACATTGGAGGATGTGTAGCATATCCTGCATATTCCCATTTGGGGTGAGCTAGTTACATATGATAGATCATGGGGGACTCTAGCGGTGCAGTGATTCTTTGATGAGAACGTGTACATTGATGACGGCTCCATAGCTTGGGAGGACATTGCGGTGTTGTACGAGCCTTTGCCTACAGTTTTGTCTAGGATTGTGGGAGGGCTAATGTGTTTTGATAGGCGCTCACATGGTTTGGTTGTTGGATGGGGACAGGTTATAGAGCAGATGATGATGGAGGGGACCCGATTTGCCTGGGAACCGTGTGTGTTAGTGCACATGTATCGTGAGCTGCATGAGGTAGTGTACTGTGGGAGAGGCTCTTTGGCAGTGGGAGTGATGTTGCTGCACATTTGGGCATGGAAGTACTTACCGGTGACTCAATCAGTGAGTCTGAGATTTCAAGCAGTTGATCAGCCCTATATGTTCATGTGCAGCAGCATGATGAGTCAGCCCCATCTAGGGAGGTTAGAGTGGTAGCAGTGGGTGCTAGATGATCTTGATGTAGTGATCTGAAGACCTTATCTAGAGTGTGAGCCTTGGGAGGATGATGTAGAGGCCTTGCCATATGTATTCATGACCTGATTCCTCATTGGGTGGACATCCTATGATGTAGAGAGATAGGTGCCAGGTAGGGTTCTGAGGCAGTTTGGATGGCAACAGGGATTGCCGAGGGGATCAGGAGAGTACACCAGAGTGGTCTGAGAGAGATATGCATGAGAGCCAGTACTTCCATATGATCAGGCATTGGCAGAGTTTTGGATGCTTTAGGTGAGGCCATGGGATATACGATCGAGGGTGGTGGATGCTGGGGTGTCAGATGAGTATACACAGTATAGGGTGGCTCATCCAATACTTTGGATATCAGATCCAGCAGAGCCTATTCTTGATTTTGAGGAGGAGAGGGGACGGAGACAGAGGAGGGGAGGAGGTCAAGGACCGATGATAGGTGGATGAGGGAGGGGGATGGTGGTGATGGAGGAGGAGGAGATGGTGGAGGTGGTGGAGGTGGTGGAGGAGGTGGTTTAGGTGGTCGAGTCCAGCAGAGAGGGAGAGGCGGATTGCCACTACGAATATCATAGGGGCTGTTGGTGTCGGGAGGAGTTAGATTAGGTGGCCAAGGTATGGAGAGGGAGATATCGATGGATAGAGGGGAGGGAGCCACTAGAGAGGCACCTATGGAGATAGGGGAGGGAGTGACAGGGGGTGGTGATCCTCGGGAGCATATGCTAGCACATTTGCATACTCGACTGACAACAGCCAAGACATGGGTGGAGGATCTGGAGGTGGAGGTTGTAGCAAGAGATATGCAGCTATTTGCACAAGAGTCAGAGCTGATTATAGTGCTGTGGGAGAGAGATCAGGCCATTGACATGGTGGTCTAGTTGCAGGAGAGAGTGAGGGTTTTGGAGGGAGTACAGGGATAGGGGCCATATGTGGAGGCATTGGCAAGGGAGGTACGGAGAGCAGGTGGAGAGGTTGATTATTGGCGGGGTCTATATGAGTAGGTGGTGCCAGCTAGTTAGCGAGCACTGAGCTACTCACAGATGTGATAGGCCAGATCAGAGCGATCTCAGAGGATGCAAAGCAGTGGGGGTGTGGTGGGTCCTCTATGGAGAGATAGGTTAGGGGGTGCAGGAGCTAGTGGGGGTTTGATGAGGCATCCATGGAGAGATAGATCAGATGGTGTGGGGACTAGTGGGGGAGCAGGTGGTGATGGTGGTGCAGCATCTGGTCAAAGTGGCATCTGAGAGAGCATTTTGCATGCATGTATGTTATCATTGTTATTTTTGGACTGTATCTTGGATGGCTCTTGGTAGCCGATTTTGTAGACTTCATTGTACTCTAATACATGAGATGATATATATGAGGAGATCCCATATTTTGATGATATGCATTTTGTTATGTATGAATGTTATGCAGGATGGTGATTTTATGAGTTTATGCTTAGATGGATACGTGTATATGTATGCATTTATGAAATGATTCCTATATGCATGTTTTTATGAGGATTTATGATGTTGGATACTGACATATGAATGCAAGTTTATACATGTGTGAATGTTTTGTTTGATGTAATGTTTTATGTATGTAATGCCACGATGATGATGTATGCTTATGATGATTTATGAATAGGATTTTTGTGCTTCATGTTTGATATAATGATGAGATAATGATATGCAATGATGTTAATGCAAAGTTTTGAATGAATGATTTTATGTATGTAAATGTATCTAGATGTTTTTAGATGAATGAAATATGGATAAATAAATGTAAAGTACAAATGCTTATATGATGATGTCTAAATGACTGCATATGTATAATGTAAATATAAAATGGTATGAAACAATGTTTGAGACAAATGGTTTTATGATTCTAAATGCTTAAATATGATTAAGTAAAATGATAATGTGATGATAATGCAACTTATGGTTAATAACTGCACCTTAATGCAATTAAAAAAGGATAATGAATGCAATGTAAATGAATCCTAAAATGAGGATAATAAGACACTTAATAATGGATGAATGAATGCACTTTTTAATTGACACTAAATGAATGTATGCAACGATAAATGATAAAGGATAATAAAGGATGATAAAATGATAATTGATAACTGACACTAAATGAATGCATAGTAAATGGCTAATACAATCAGGGATAATTGGTTTATATGAATGCATCTAAACATCCTGATTATGCAATGATGAGATGATATAAATTTTTAATAAATGATAATGAACTATATGCATTTTAAACAACTAAAATGATATGAAATGTACTTGATGCAAAATGCAACTAAATGTAATGATGATGATGATATGACCATGATGAATGCAAGGTATTTTAGACTTTGCATGATGCATTGATGATGTATCAGAGTACTTGGTCGTGATTGTATCCAAGACCAGCTCAATTGTCACAGAACTTGCTCATTTTAACTTTGTTCACATTGGCATACAAAAATCATACATATGAATGAGTGAATGGATGGGCGATATGCAATAGAATGCAATATATATACAGATGAGATGAAATGATGATCCATAGTGCTTTATTTTTCATCATCGAGCTTTAACATTTAAGAAAATACAAGCATCTTGACATAATGATTCAAGATGACCAGAGTATTTCTTACATGGATTTGATATAGCAAGTTAATACAAACAACTTGATATAATGGGTCAAGTTGACCAGAGTATTGCTTGCGGAATAGACAAGGATCATCTCCATTCATGCATGACTTGGATCATCCTCCTTGATCTTGGGCTGATCATATCCTGAGACAAGTTCACACTTTGATAAGAGACAAAAAACCTTTATCCAAATTGGATGAGGAACCAAAGAAGGAGCATTGTTCATGCAAACAAAATAGTATATACATAAAGAATAAAGAATATGGATCCTTGGTAATGGTTCATGCTCATATGGTTGAGGTATACACTGTAGTCAGCAAGCCGTAGTGATCTATGACTACATTTTGCATAAGATCATGTAGCTTAGTGAACTTCCCACGCAGACACCATTAGTACATGCCCCAGAACTTCATTAGAATAATCTACAAAAGATACATAAACAATGTTGTATGAACCTGATACATATAAACAAGTGAATTACTCATAAACCAACCAAGTATTTGATAGCTTAACACATAATTTTCTTGTCAAAGAAAACATCATTTTGTCTTTGTTTTGGTAAGGAAGGATACATCCTTGTTGAAGACAGTTTTTTTTCGAGTGTTGCTGTTGATGGTTTGGTCGATTTGAGAAGTAATCATCATGCGAGTATTTTTCAATGCTTGTTTGGTATCTGCTTGGATGAGTATGTACAATGTGTTGCCATGTTTTTGTTTGATTTTTGATGATTTCTAATGTTTTTGGATTTTGTGATCGTTTTGAATGTTTTTGGTATTTTGTGAGACAGTTTTCAAATGTTTTTTGGATTTTGTGTAATAGTTTTGAATGAAGAACTTAATGAATCACAAAATAATGTAGAATCCTCTTCCATCAATAGGTTAAGGGCATTGCCCCCAGTTTAGACATGACTATGAAAAAGTGAGATGCAAGACGCATAAAGTACTTTCTTGATTGCAGATTAAATAACAAGTCATGGTTTGGACGGATGGATGTGTGTATGGAGTGGATGTGATCGTAACAAGTTTGAAAGAAAATGGAGACATAGCCTTTACAAGTGGCACCTGTTTGCCAGGTTTTCACCATCGCACTTACCCAAGGTGCCACCAGAGTGGTTGTTCACCATTTGGATGCATGATTTTTCTTTACTCTTTTGATGTTTTTTTGTATTTTCTTCGGGATATTTTTCTGGATGTTTTTGGTATTTTTGCCAGTATATATGGGAGCCTAACACTTTATGTAGCTTATGTATAAAACCTTTTGAGGTGCATGCTATTGATCAGATCTGCTAGCAGTTCTCCTTCTGAAGTAGCCAATTGATATGCCCTAGACCCAAATACAATAGTGATAATATATGGACCCAGCCAATTTGATTAAGACTTTCCTTGATGTTCTTGATTGGGTTGGTTATGAGGATTTTCTCGAAGAACAAGATCACCTACCTCGAATGTACGAGGTCTAACTCAATGATTATAGCTTCTTCTCATGCGCTACTGATAGGCCTTGCGGAAATTGTATGCAGCTTGTTGCTTCTCATCAAGTAGCTCTAAGTCCTGAAGAAGGGATACTCTGTATGCTTCATCATCTATGAGATTGTGTAAGGAAACCCGTAGTGATGGTATCTTGATCTCAATAGGTAAAATAGCTTTTGTACCATAGACCAATGAGTAGGGAGTTGCACCTGTAGGGGTTCAAATGCTAGTTCGATATGCCCATAGTGGTGGATTCAATTGAACATGCCAATCATGACTGACATCATTGACTATCTTCTTTAGGATCTTCAATATGTTCTTGTTTGATGCTTCAGCCTGACCATTTCCTTGTGGGTAATAGGGAGTGGAAAAAGCGGTGTTGGATGTGAAATTTCTCATAGAGTTCACAGACATCCTAATTTTTGAAAGGAAGACCATTATCTGTGATGATGGACATGGGTACATCATATCGGCAGATGATGTAATTGAGGATGAATGAGGTGATCTGCTTGCCGGTAACTTGGGTAAGTGGAACAGCTTCGATCCACTTTGTGAAATATTCGATGGCGGTAATAATGAATTTATGACCATTAGATGAAGACGGATGGATTTTACCCACAAGGTCAAGACCCCATTGACAAAAGGGCCATGGTGTTGTGATTGGTTGCAATTCCTGTGCTAGTGCATGTATTAGGTCTCCATGAACTTGGCATTTCTTGCACTTCCTGACAAAGTAGTAGGAGTCTTTTTCCATAGATGGCCAATAGTATCTAGTGTGTAGGAGTTTCTTGGCTAGTGACAGCCCGCTTGCATGAGTTCCACAAATTCCTTCATGTACCTCTTCCAAGGCCTTTGTTATCTCATCTTGTTCTAGACATCGAAGCAGAGTACCATCAAGACTGCATTGGTATAGGGTTTCGACAATAATGGAATATCGAGCGGTTTGGCGAATGAAGGTTTTAGATTGGTTATTCGATTGGTTAGAAGGAAGGGTGTGATCATAGAGATAGGTGTAGAACTCACCGTACCATGGGGATTTGAAACTGATTAGGCAACATATCATCTCAGATTCGGGGATATCATAAGCGGGGATCCAAAGCTATTCTACCAAGAAATCATAGCGTGTTGAATTATGTGGAAGATCTAAGAGAGATGCAATGGTAGCCATAGCATCAACAATGTGATTCTAATCTCTTGGTATCTGCTCAAAGGTGATAGTAGTAAATGATGCCTTTGATTTGTCCACCATTTGCTTGTATGGCATGAGTTTGTCATCCTTGGTCTAATATTCATCTGTTGCTTATCGAATGACCAGTTGGGAGTCACCATATACTTGTAGTTCTTGTAATTTCCATTGTACAGCTAGCTTGAGTCCTGTGATCAAGGCCTCATACTTTGCTATGTTGTTGGTGCATGGAAATGTGAGCATGTAAGACTTTGGGATGTTGTTACCTTGAGGTGTGATAAACAAAATGCCTGCCCCTGAGCCATGCCTAGTGTATGAACCATCAAAGTATAGTTTCCATGGTTGTGTTGTTGTGATCATGAATATCTCTTCATCTGGAAAATTGGAAATGAGGGGATGATCACCTATGAGTGGTGCATCGGCTAACTGATCTGCAATGACCTGACCTTTGATAGCCTTACGGTCCACATACTCAATGTCAAATTCATTGAGAATCATCACCCATTTGGCCAAGTGGCCTGTCAATGCTACTTTGTTGAGTAAGTATTTTAGTGGATCAATCTTTGCAATGAGTTGTACCTTGTGTGTTAACAAATAGTTCTCGAGTTTAGTGGCTGCCAAGATTACTGCTAGGCAAGCTCACTCAATAGGGGTGATATTGAGTTCATAGCCAACCAGTGTGTGAGAGATGTAGTAAACATCACACTCTTTCCCTTCTACATTATGTTGTGCCAATAGTACACCCAATGCAGTATTTTTTGCTGATATATAGAGTAACAGAGGTTTGCTTGGATCTGGTGAGATCAACAATGGTGTATGCATGAGATAGTCTTTAAGCATCTGGAATGCTTGCTTACATCTGGCATCCCATTGAAAGTAGATGTTTTTGTGTAGTAGATGTGTAAAGGGGTGACACTTATCTGCCAGTTGTGCAATGAATCTTCAGATGGATTGGAGCTATCCTTGTAATGTCCTAAGCTGACTATTGTTCTTTGGTGGTGGCATGTCCATGATTGCTTTGACCTTTGCTGGATCAACCTCAATGCCTTTGCTAGAGACAATGTATCCTAGAAGCTTCCCTGAGGTTACTCCAAAGACACATTTCTTTGGGTTGAGTCGAACATGATATTGTTCCAGTCTATCAAAGATTTTATCTAATATGTCGAGATGACCTTCTCTGGTGAGTGATTTTGCTAGTAAGTCATCAACATAATCTTCCATTATAGTATGCAACATGTCATAGAAGATGGTGGTCATTGCTCATTGATAGGTTGCTCCTGCATTCTTGAGGCTGAAAGGCATTACATTCCAGCAGTATGTGCCCCATGGACATGTGAAGGTTGTCTTATGTTGATCCTCTGGTGCTATCTTTATCTAATTGTATCCTGAAAAGCCATCCATGAGTGAAAGCATGGCATGTCCTATTGTTAGGTCCACTATGATGTCGATGTTTGGTAGGGGGAAGCCATCCTTAGGACATGCCTTATTCAGATCTCTAAAGTCAGTACAAATATGAATGCCCCCATTTGGTTTGCTGACAGGCACAATATTGGATATCCAATCTGCATAATCAATTGGTCTAATGAAACCAACATCTAGGAGTTTCTTAAGTTCTGCTTTGACTAGTACTGCAATTAGAGGATGCATCTTACAATGTTTTTGCTTGATAGGTTTGACTCCTTCTGCTACGGTTAGGTAATGCATGACTAAATCAGAATCAAGTCCAGGCATGTCTGCATAACCATGCAAAGTTGATCTGGCACTTTTAAAAGAACTCTACAAATTTAGGTAGTTCCTCTAGAGTTAGAAGAGATGCCAAATATATGTGGTGAGGAGTTTCAGGAGTCCCTAGGTTGTATTCTTTTGTATCCTCGATGAGAATTGTTGATCATTCTCGTTGTGTGTTACAGGGAAGGATGTCAAACCTTTCATCCTTAGGCACCTTAGAGAGGTTTTCACCATTGGATACGCTCTTTCTTTTTACTTTTGTTGAATCAAACAGTGCCACGGTGTGGTTTTCACTGGAAGATCCATGTTTTATTGTTATATTTTTGCAGCTGAAAGATTTGGCATCCGCCCCAAAGTATGTTACGCTATTAAGTTCTATGGCAAATCCATCTTTGTGATCCCCGCTTGGTATGTTATCCCACAGTTCCAAAAAGTTAATGATCGCCTCATCATTTTGGAAATGGTCAAGATATGGGGGGTTAGGGTGGTTCCATTTGATGAGTTTAGGATGGATAATGGGCATTACTTCATCAATTATGTTAAGTTCGTTAGATGTATCAATGAGGGTTAAGACATTATGGTGAAGGTCATTGATGGTACTCTCCCTATCAGAATCAGGCGTAGGATGTGATGTAGGGTCTGTGGAAGAAGTTTCCAACTTAGGAACCCAAGAGGTCTTTATCTGTTCTTCTCCGTAAACAGGGATGTCTTTACAAGGTGGAGGTAGTGATGTGTCTTCCTCATCTAAAGTATTAAGCTAGATGGAATCAAATTCCCATTCATGTGAGTCGGTCTCTGAATCACTTTCCAGTATCCAATTACTATACCATACTGGGATGTCCTTTGTGTTAAACACTGCAGGTGTGATCGGTTGATGTACCTTTGTAGATGAAATGATTGATGCTATAGGAAGGATGATGGGGATCAATGAATCTGATACGGGGAGTATTGGTAGTGTTGACTTTGTTGCTTCTGCTAGAACTACTGGTGTTGTAGATGTTGTTGTGGGTTCTGATATAGTTGTTGCTACTAATGGTTCTATTGATTTTATTTCTACTGCTGATGGGATCACTCGTTTGATTGGTGGGATGATTGGTATTTTGAGCCTTGGTGGGGGAGTTGCAATGGTTTTTGATGTTGCTTTTATAATAAAAGGTGTCCTCTTTGCAATAGGCTGATGTAGTGGTTTGTTGGGTTTTCCTTTGAATCTGAGCTTAGGAAAGATCTCCTTTTGAAAGCCTAGGCTTGTATTCTTTGGGCTTTAATTCTGGCAGTAGTGGTTCATGTCATCCTTGTTTGCAAGGTCCCAAAGCACTCTGACCATCATAACCCATTCTTTGCATAATGAGGAGGCCTTTGCCATATTGATCTGTGGGAAGTGTAGCTTGCGGCATATCGGTGGTGATGGGATCTCTATAGATCCATTCCGCTAAGTCCACATCTCTGGTTTCTTCTTCTTGACTCTTCCCAAGGATGAAAGGCATCAAAGCACATCCTGGCATGATCAGTGGTGTTTGAAGTAACTGCTGAGGTTTTCCATGTGTTCTAGGAGAAGTGGGCATTTGTCCCACACAAAAGAGTTGACTCAAATTGTATTCCCTAGGACCTTCCTCTGCTATTTTCATCTTAAGCTTTTCTTGCTTGGGTATAGTGGTGTTTGAACTGGCAAGAGAGGCTGGACTTATGTATGAGGTGGAGGAGATGGCTTCTCTATTGTTAGGAATGGTAATCTCTGGTTGATGACTGATATTATGACAATATGCAAAGGGGTTTGCATCACCCAGGATTGTGATCTCTACACTATTATGTGGGAACTTGATACACTAATGGTAGGTGGATGGAACGGCTTGCATGGCATGTATCCAAGGTCTTCCTAACAATAGATTGTATGGGAGAGGAAGGTCCAGAACTTGATAGATGATGTGTTTCACCACAAGACCCACTCGGATTGGTAGTACCACAACTCTTTTGGATGAACACTCTGCATCGTCATAGGCTTTGATTGTGATCTTCTTGCGAGGATCCGCTGATTCTATTGCATATCCCAAAGCTATGACCAATTGTAGTGTACAAATATTCAGGCTGACCCCATTATCAATCAAGACTCGCTTGATCCTATGCTAGTTGATAAATCCTTCAATGTGTAGGGAAGCGTTATGAGGTTGCCGGAAGGAAGAGTTGTCACTTTCAAAAAAAGTGAGACAAGGTGATGACTTTAGACTTCCAACCATGGCTTGGAATTGATCTGTATTTAGGTTTGTAGGGATTGACGCCTCTTGGAGAGCTTGATCCAAGATTGTTTTATGGGACGGAGATAGATGCAGTAGCTCTAAAATGGATATAAGCACAGGCATTTTGTCTAATTGGTCCACAAGGTTATACTACTTTGGGATAGATGGGGTGCCTTATGGAGCTGCCTTTATAGTAATCTTGCTGCGACGTGTAACAACATTACAAGTGGAGCTGGGATTTTTGATGGTTATAGTTGCAATTTGTTCACTGGCATTGTACAGGTGATTTACAGTGTAATTATACGCAGCTTGCGTATAATCAACGGTATCAATTCCTCTCCTGGAAGTGGAAGGACCCCTTTGATCTGGTGATGGAAGTAGATTTTTGAGCATCAGATAATCATTGTTTGTTGTCTTTGAGTCATGTCCTCTGATTTCGATTTCACCTTGGTCAATAAGATCCTAAATAAGATCTTTTAATCTGTGACAATTGCTTGTCTTGTGTCCTCTCCCTTGATGGAAATCACAATGTTCAGTATCCCTCCACCATGCAGGTTTGACTTGAGGCTCATAGTTTGATGTTTTGGGTAGGGTTACCAGATTTTGAGAAACCAGTTGTCGCAATACTATTTCAATGGGTTCCCCTAAGAGAGTGTATGTTCACTTTTGTTTTTGTTGATGAGGTCTGGGTTCATCATGAGATGTAATGCATCCTTGATTTGGAGGAGCAACTATGTTAGTCTGAGGTGGGGGATTCTATCCTGCAAATCGAACTATAGGTTGTGCACTTTTGATAGTTCTTGCATCCATAACCCTGTCGTTGACAACATTTTTGTTTTTGATCCAGAAGCTTGGTTTGTCACTATTGAAGTGTGGGCGAGGACCATCCTTTGGTTCATTGTAGATTTTGATAAGTCCTTTCTTGATGAGAGCTTGTTCACATTTTAATCCTTTGGTGATCATGTCATTGAAAGAGTCTGTGTCTTTGACATCCAGGTGAAATTCCATTTCTTTTTTTAAGTTGGAAATAAATATTTCCACTAGTTCTTGTTTAGGTAACTGAAGAGAACGTTTGCTAGACATTTGATGCCATCGTTGCAGGAATACTGAAAATAGTTCACCTGGTTTTTGTTTAGTGTTACATAGATCAACCATGGTGATATCACATTCAATGTTATGAGAGTAATGTGCCAAGAACTTTTGAACTAGCTCTTCAAATGTCCTAATGCCACTTGGTAGTCGGGAAAACCATGATGTGGTTGTTCCTCCCAAGCTTTGGGGAAAAAGTTGCATTAGGTATGTGTCCTCGTATGCCACTTCGAGGCAAGCTAAATGGAATTCTCTGACATGATCGCGAGGATATCCTTTTCCTCAATACTTTTCAAACTTGGGTGTTTCGAACCCTCATGGAAAAGGTGGCATATAAAGATTTCTATCAAAGGGATAGGGACAAATGTCATTGAGTGAAAATTGATTGGTCTTCACACCACTATGAAGTTTTTGGGTGAGATTTTCAACTTGTTTCCGCAACATCTCTATTTCATTTGGAGGAGGAGGTGGTGGGTTACCTTGAGGAATGTTATATCTGATGGGATCTCTACCTCTTTCTTCTTCATGGCAACTTTGTCATTCTGATGCTTGTCGTAGTTGTGCAAGATCAAAGTCAGAGGGAAGTTTGGCTCCTTCTTGAGCAAGCTTTAAAAAGAGAGCATCCACATTGCTCCTGAGTATTTCATCAAAAAGTCTATTAAAGAGAGGGTTGTGCTGAGCCCTTTCTATTGTTGTAGGAGTAGGAGTACTTGGGTTTTCGTCATTAGCATTTCCTCCAAGTGCTTCTTGAAATTCATTGATATTTTCCTCCTCTTCTTCTTCAATTTCTATTTCTCATTACCTTGACTGTGATTGGGTATGAGCCATTTTGTTTATGAGTTTTTGTTGAAGTTGGGTGAAAATGATGATGAGTTTTTGATGAAATGAGAGATCAATGGTTGGTGTGTTGTTTTGCATGTGGATCTCTAGCACTTAAAGGTAGATATTACCAAAGTTTTCTTTTTTGAATTGCTTGTTGTGTTTGATAAGGCTTGATGTGATAAGGTTTAGAGAAATCTGAGATTTGTTACAGACTTAACTATCTAGTAATGAGAGGATGAGCTTATCCTAGATGTAGAAACAATCTAAAAGGTGATGTTTTGTGTTTGATTCAAGAAATATTAAAAAGAGAACTTAGGACAAGAACCTCTTAATGTTTTGAGAGTTGAAGATGAAGTGATGATGTGTGAATGAGATAATGGATGAAATGTTTTAACTTCAATAAAAGCTTTGTGTCATAAATAGAACAAATTCTACCTCTTCCCTTTCAGGCATTGGTGGCAATTATCAAGCTATGTTGTAAGTGATACAAATGTTTGGGAAGAAGTTGGGATTGATCTTGCCTCCTTGGTTTCTGTGATAACTCAAAACTCTATATTGCATAAAAGCTCCATGGTTCAATGACTCTGGATCAAATTCGTTTGATTTGCCTTGAAGGTAGAGACGCATGTGATGTAGAAAAACTCTATGAGAGACAAAGATTTGTCTATTTAGATAGAAGAATTTCTTCCTTTTGATCAAAGTCTTTGAGCTCAATGGTCTTCTTTTCAAGTTGATGTTTTGATGAAGATTCTTCTTTCTCAAGATGTGAAGAATGGTCATAAAGTTTGATACTCTTCTTTGTTTTTGATCTTTTTGGTTGTTTTGAAAAATGTTTGATTGGATGAATACTTGTTTTGATTTTTGGATTTTATGATGTTTCCTTGACAAGAAAACAAAGCAAGCACACAAACACAAGAATGTTGCCTTTAAAGGCACAAATGAGTATGGGTCTAGATCAACCCAATCCTTGGACTTTTTATGACTCTTTCCTTTAAGTGTATTTTAGGTGTTTTTCTTTCCAAAGCCTGAAGTCATCTCAATTTGTACTTGGTCTTAACGAAAATGAAAACACTTCAAACACTTTGTATCCCTAAGGTCAAATGGCCAGTTGCGATAAATTCAATCCACATCTTGATATTTTTTTGACTTTGGTACTACATACCTTATGAATCCCACTGTGGTAGGTAAGGATGTGATATACTAAGTCTTGCACGAGCATAACAAATAGATGATCCCTATGATGGGGGATTCACCACTTTTATCAATCCACAAGTGACTTTTCAAAAAGCTATGTTTCTACTCAAAGAAATATGTATGGTGAGTATCTTGGGAGTAAAACCATCTATGCTCTTGCACTGAATTATATCACAAATATCCTCAATCAATAGAATGGGTGGGCTACTACTTAAAGGTGTTTAGTCATTTTTGATGTCTTTGGACATAAGTTCATTCTCCAGTGACTCACTTAAGAGCCTTGTAACTTGTGGTGGGGCCTATTTGTCCTTTTAGCAAGTTACACTGTAGGAACAGCTATACCCAAGGCTACAACTTTTGGTCTCACCTGATTTCTATAGCAACTCGAAGGATTTACCACGCGAGGTCATTCCCAAGAGTGGTGTCTCTTGGTAGGCCTCTCTTAAAAAGATAAAAATTTGAGTGTTACTAACGCTTTTCTCTTGCACCTAGGACCACGAAAGCCAAGGGAGAGGATAGTGTGTGTTAGAAGTAGGACCACTTGACCAACTTTTTGCACAAGCGTGCCAAACACAAAAAGCACTGGTTCTTTTCAACTTGTCATTGCAATGATTTTCTATCTAATTTGGAGATGTTGCTCCAACAACCATGATGTTCTTTTTAACTTCAAAGGCAATATGTTTAAGTAACTAGGAAAATGAAATCCTTGTCAACTTAATAAAAAGCACGTTTGCTTGAAGTAATTCGCTTGTAAAATTGAAACAAGTTGATTGTGAATTTTATTTGCACCAAAATGGAAGTGTGGATTGTGAAATTTTAGTTTAATACAAGAAAGAAATTTGTCTTGTCTTGTTTTAAGCACCAAATAAAATGAACCTAAGTTGCAAGGAAGTAAATTTGTTGTGTTCAATTTTTAGAGCACCAAATGCAAATGATCCTAATCTTGCAAGAAAACAAACTTCTTTTGTTCAATTTTTAGAGCACCAAAATGGAATTTTTTTTAACTTTTAGCAACAAAAAGGGTTAGTTTTAAACACCTACACAAGAAACGAACAGTTAGGAAAAACCAAATTTATGGTGGGCTTCTACAAGCCTAACAAATTTCAAATTTTTGGTTACAAGGTCTTTTTTTTTACAATGTTTTGTTATAATAGCGTCACTCTGTGTTTGAATAGAAGCACTATTTAACACAAACGTGCTAATACAGACACAACAGTGCTAAAAGTAAAAATTTGACAACAAATGCAATAGTGCTAAAACAAGCACAAAGGTGTCAAAACAATAAAAAAAGCACTGAATAAAGGTCAATAGCGCCAAACTTGGTACAATAGCACTATTGTAAAAACAATAGCGCTAGAATGTCAAGTTGCAATAGCGCTACAACGCAATCAAAAGCACTAAAGTTCAACCTGTGTGTCAATTTCAACATTCAAACAAGTTAGTTGTGTCAAAAAAAAAAGGTTGTTTTTAGGTGTTTGGATTCACGTCAGGTTCACCAAATGATGCTCTGCAAAAAGGACAAGGTTAAGATAAACAAACATCGAACAAGAAACAACAAGAAGTCGATTGTTAGATGTTAGAAAATCATAAATTAAAAACTATCCTAAGCAAGCATATCAAGAAAGACACTACTAAGCAAAAATAAAGCTTAAGGAATCTACAAAAAGCAACTAAGCTCCTCCAAATGCTCTCTACCATGCTGGTAGTTTCTCCTTCCTTGTTCCTCTCCTCTCCAAGTTCCAAAATAGTGTAGCTCTCAGTAGCTTTTTGCACTATGGATGCTTATGGAGATTCAAGATTAAAGTATTTTCTCTAAATATGAATGAAAAGCTAATACTAGATGCTATAGATACTAAGATGATTTGTTTTAAACCAAAATGACAATTATATGAGTTTATTATGTTAAAATGCTCTCTAAAATTCACTATAGATTAAATGCATACAAGTTTTCAGGATCTGGATTATGAAGAAATGGGCTCTATTTATAGGTAAAATGGAGCATTGGATGGTTGAGATTGAGTAATCTCAACAAGGGTCAGGATTGAATGAAATTCAATCTATGTGAGGGCTTTCAACCCATTCCTAGGATGACAAGTGTCAATGTGAGATAGGTTGAGAGGAGAGGGAATAAGCATTAAATGCTTGACATGACCTGAAGGTTAACTTGGAAGTTAGGGTCAAGGTTGGGTTGAGTGAATAAATTCTTTATTCAAAGAATAAAGATTTTATCCAATGGATAAACTCTTGTGCAAAGGCAAAAGAGATAACCATGGTCAAAGCAATAAATGTTTGAGGAAACACATCAGTGCAAGTTGAAATAACCATAAATAGTTATGTAAGAGCCATTAATGGTCATGTAAGAGCCATTAGTGGTTTTGGAAGACTTTAGAGGTTAAATTGTTGAACACACAAAGCATTAAATGCTTTTCAAAGACTTTGAAATCTTTGAGAAGTGACTCCAAGTTACTTAGGAATGTGACAATAATTAGGGGATTGTTTAGGTTAATTAGGAAGGGCTTAGAAGAATCTAGAAGGGGATTAGGATTGCAAGTGGGTTTGGTGGGTGAGGGAAAATAGGATTTTTAATTAAAATAAAATTCATTTATTTCAATAAATAGGTGCAAGTTGCATTTGTAGGAAAATGCAAGTGGGGGGGAATAAATGATTTAAATAAATATTTTATTTAATTTATTTAAAAGAGGAAAAGGGTTAAATGAAATAAATAGGATTTATTCATTTAATTGATTGTGAATTTGGTTGAATGAATTAATTAAAATACATTGAATAATTTATTTAATTAATAGGAGAATGTTTGAAGATGAATTAATTAAATATTCATTTAATTAAACTTGACAGATTTATGTGACTACACCAATAAATCATTAAATTAATTAAAATAAATATAAAAGCATCAACAAACATAAACTAATAAATTAAGACTCAACTAAACAATAATCAAATAGTATTAGTAAACATTAACCCTTAATAATAAAGTCCCCAAATAATAATAATAATTAAATAATCCAAACTATATAACAAATCAATTTAACATTAATAAATTACATTAGATCAAATATTAATTAATTGCAACATCAAATACTCACAACACCTCAAAACAACTCGACATAGGGTCGAACATCAAGCACACGACTCTAACCACCGACTCAAACTATGACACTAACTAACAAGGATAACAACTTAAGCCTAGAGAGTATAGAAGAAACTCATACCATCTCCAACAACTTGCTATTGGGATGAAGACATGCTCAAACTTGGGGGACCAGGTCGAGTTGATGTCTAGTACCTGCAATCCTGCAACCACCAATAACCATGATACAATAAATACAATAACATATATCATAAGTAGTCATGTAGGTGATAGAGAATCGCAATGTCATATCATGCTCGCAGTGAGTGATATGACATCATCTCTATTACAAATACAACAGTAAGACAATTACATACATCATAACATCATCTGATCCAATATAATCATCAAATGTGGTTAGTATAACCTAGATGCCATCATAGTCTCATAAATAATATAATCCATCTATAATAACAAGTGCATATAGACCATGAAATGTAGATCCATCATCATAATATTAAGGGATAAATGTCATCATCCATATAAGACATCATGTATCAAATATCCATATAAATGTCTAGCATTATCAATAAGCATCTAAGATATCAATAGAGTCATAAATATAAATCATAACATCATCATGGAGTCTAAATGAGTCTAATAATGCATATGTCAAAAGATAAGTTGAGGAGGGACACTACATCCTCCCCCTCCTTTGCCTAGGATTACTCTTGGATGTCTGAGAACAAATAGGGGTAAAGCTCTCTCATTTGAGCTGCATCCTCCCAATTCACCAAAGAATCATCATTTGGATCCCATTGGACCCCTGTCTGCTCTATGTCTTGACCCTTAAGGGTCATCCCTTGATACTAAAGAATGTGCAAGGGCTCCAAAGAAAGATGCTCATCCTCTACTTGTAATGTATTCCAATCCAAAACATGTGATACATCAAGATGATAAGGACTCAAAATTGATACATGAAACACATCATGAATGTAGGACAAGTTGGGTGGCAATGCAAGGTGATACACTACAGGACCAATCCTCTCCAAAATCTTAAATGGTCCAACAAAATAAGGTGCCAACTTAGATCCTTTTCATAATGGATAGGACTCTTTCATGGACACACTCTCAAAAATACCTTGTCACCCACTAAAAAATGTCTATCCACAGGATGAGCATCTGCATATTTCTTCTATCTATCCTGTGTTGCTATCAAATACTCTCTGTGTATGGTGAAAAGTGAATAATGGAAACAACAATATTGAAAGACTAAAATAGATTCAACCACAAAACCCTAGCCTAACAACAACAAAGATCCACCATAACATATGAAGATTACCTAAGACAATACAAATGACAAACAAAATCAAAAATATTATACCATCACATGTCCACTAGGGTTTGAATCTCCATTCTTCCCATCTCCATTTATCTTGCTTGATATATTTGCTCTCAGATTTTATGTGTGCACAAGAGCTCAACATAACAAAAATGTGGTCAATAGCTTGATCACAAAAAGGCTTGATTGCATAAGATTGATTAGACAATTAGAATGCTTGGGGTGATTAGGGTTGATAATGAAGGAGAGTATCCTCTTATATAGAAGACACTGTAGGAAATGGAGGGATAAGATTAAGAGGTGTAAAGATAAATGGTCGGCTAGGATTAAAGGGTAGGTAGAGGAAATATGAAAATGATAAAGGGGGTAGGTAGTGTAGGAATTAAGAGATGAATGACATGTGTCATGGGTAGAAAAGGATAATGAATTAATTAAATAAATAAAGATTCATTTAATTAATAGAAGAAGTGAGATCAATTAAATAAATAAAAGTATATATTTAATTTAGGAAAAAGGATAAATTAAATAAATAAAAGTATTTATTTAAATGAGAAAAAGCTTAGAAGAAGATTAATGAATTAATTAAATAAATAAAGATTTATTTAATTAATAAAAGAATTAGGCTTAAATAATTAAATAAATAAAAATATTTATTTAATTAGACAAGATAGTTTTAGGTGTCTACACTCTCTAATACGTGTCAGCGACTAGTCCATAACCTGTAACATATTTGATCTAAAAAGAACTTTGTCCTCTAAATGATTCCAACTCAATGGCGTATGACATGGTCTCCCATACAATGCTACATACATACATAATGGTGTTGTTGATATTCTAATAATTTTCTTGAGTTTTCATATAATTTTTTTGATGAGTTTTCAAATTCTTGCTGCATTTCAATAGAAAAGTCTTTACATAATCCATCTTCTCCTCCAAATATTATATCATCAACAAAAACTTCTATAACCAAGATATCATCATTAGTCACTTTATAATATAAATTGATATCTGCATTACCTTTAGAAAAACCAATCTTCAAAAGATACTTATCCAATCTTGCATACCAAGCTCTTGGAGCTTGTTTCAATCCATACAAAGCTTTCCTTAACCTATAAACCATATCTTTGTTTTCTGTCAAAGAAAATCCATCAGGTTGTTCAATGTAAACTTCTTCTTCAAGATCTCCATTCAGAAATGCATATTTAATATCCATTTGATATACTTTGTAGTTCTTGTGTGCTGCAAAAGCTAAAAATAATCTAACTGCCTTAATTCTAGCTATCGGTGCAAAGGTCTCATTGTAATCAATTCCTTCTTTCTGAGAATATCCCTTACACTCTAGTCTTGCTTTATTTCTGATTACCTTTCCATCTTCATTAAGTTTGTTTATAAATACCCATTTGGTTCCAATCAGATTTTTATCTTTAGGCCAGGGAACTAATGTCCAAGTGTTATTCTTCTCAATTTGTTCTAATTCTTCTTCCATAGCTTTAATCCAATATTTATCTTCACATGCCTCATTAACAGATGATGGTTCAATTTGAGAAATAAGACATACCTCTTCATTTGCCAATCTTCCTCTTGTCATAACTCCTTTATACTTGTTTCCAATTATCTGATCTTCAGAATGATTCAGCCTTACATACCGGGGTGTCTTGGTTTGCTGTTGTTCCTCAGTTACAGTGGAATTTTCAGATGATATCGGGGTAACTGGATCTTCATTCTGTACCAATGGGTTTAGTGTCAAAAATTTTGTTGCTGGTTCAAAGTCTATATACCTTGAAGTTCCTCTGACTATGGAATCTCCTTCATTCAGTGTTTCCAAATGATCCCAAATAGATTTAGCAGTAGACCTATTTGATAATCCCATGATTTGTTGATCTGATAATGTACTCAAAAGTGCTTCTCTTGCTTTGCAATCGTTTTCCTCATCTTTAGTCAAGCTAGGTGGATTGGGCTGACCGGGAGTGGGAGCAGTATAGCCATTCTTTGTAACTTCCCAGATGTCCTTTCCAATGCAATTTAGATGTGTCTCCATTCTGATCTTCCATATGCCATAGTTGGTTCCATCAAGTTTAGGATTGTCCTTCCTAAAATAGTTAGTAGACATTGGATCTCCTCAAGCTATTAAACTTCTACAAAAAGAGGACTAAGCTTTGATACCAATTGTTAGGTCCCAGAGACAACTGAGAGTGGGGGGGGTGAATCAATTGTCTAATAAATTCAAACCAAAAACAACCTAACCAACTTAATGCTTGATACTAGAAAACTAGTCTAATATGCCGGTAGACAGTTTTAATAGTTAATTGCAATACCGATAAGTATTAATGCATGAAACAAAAAGACAAAGTCATCCACAACACATAACACCAATATTTGTACGTGGAAACCCTGTAAGGGGAAGAACCATGGTGGGAAACCTTACCTACAATCAGATGATACTACTGCAAATAGTAAGTGTATACAAATGGGATCTGCACATGCAGAAAGGCCAAGCGCTTAGAGCTCACCGCTCAATCACAAATGGGAGTCACACTGACTACAATTGGATGGTTAAATCCAATAAGAATGTAATGCTTAAGTTAGCATCTTTCTATGCTGGATTCAGTACCGGTATAGTTCTGATTGTCTTTACAAAAACCCTTCTTCAATCTTCAAATTATGTCTACATGTATAGCTTTACTTATTCTCGCATATACCTTTACACAATCCTTTTTTGCATTCCACATTTGATCTTAAAAATTAGATCTTACATTTATACCATACCCTAAGACCAATTTTAGTAGGTTGGCTCTACAAGATATTGCAATAAAATCATTTTACAAAAAATACAATATGCGATGCAATAACCGATTCAACATGTCAGTTTAATGCATTTACAACAATAATAAGTCATCTCCATAGCATGCCATGCTGATTTGGAAAAGGTAAACCTGCCGGTGTATATCCTGGACCTATTTGTCGGTAATAGGAAATATGCAAATATGAATATACCAATTAACAAACCTTCAAGACAAAGCGTCCAAATGATGTCTTCGACATAACCATGTGATTTCCATTCTATTCCAAGTGTCAATGATCATTATATCCTGTCAGTGTACCAGATACCGATGACTGTTCATAAGTCATTTGCTTGTCGGTGAATGTTGTTGATTCTCCAAAGTGCCAGAGTTGATAATTGTTAGTAGGTGTTGACATCAATGAAAAAACCATACCAAAATACCAACAATCTCCCCCTTTGGCATTGATGGCAACACAAGATGGAAAAACCACTAAAGTGCCAAAACAGAAATGCCAAATACCAAAGTACCAACAATTACCAAAGTATAAGTAAACTATCCCAAAGTATTAATCTCTCCCCCTGAGAGTAACATGTTTTTCCTTGTCTTTTTCCATACCAATCTCTCCCCCTTTGACATCAAATGTCAAATTTATTACCAAGCCAAGTTCATATACAAAATACCAATCAGTTTAGTATACGAACTACTCCCCCTGAGAAGTAGCTTCCTCATCAAAAGCCAAAATAAAAGATTTCTCTGGTAATTCTGTTAGTTGATGACAATCATCAACTTCCTAAGTCTCTATCGGTGAGGGTATGACCCCAAGTTGATCTCTGAGATATTCAAAAGTTTCCTTAGGTAGAGGTTTAGTGAAAATATCTGCAATCTGCTCTTTAGTATTCACATAAACCAGTTTTATCTCTTTTGCTTCAACATGTTCCCTTAGAAAATTCAGAAACATGTTTGGTTTTAGAATGTAATACCAGATTCTTAGATATATCAATTATTGTAGTTTTATTACAATAGATAGTAATAGGTTCCTTGCATTTTACCTTTATGTCCTTCAACATTTTCTTAAGCCATAGTACCTGTGTACAGTTAGTTGCTGCTACAACATATTCTGATTCTGTTGTTCATGAACATGTGCAACTTTGTTTCTTACTCAACCAAGAAATCAATCTGTTTCCAAGAAAAAATGCTCCGTCGATGGTGCTTTTTCTATCATCCAAATCTCTTGCCCAATTTGCATTTGTATATGCACATAATTCAAATTTTTCATCTCTAGGATACCATAATCCAAGATCTATAGTGCCTTGTAAGTACTGGAAAATCCTTTTTATTGTTGATTCATGATTTTCTCTAGGATTACTCTAAAATCTTGAAACAATACATACTGCATTCATAATATCAGGTCTGGTTTGTGTCAAATACAATAAACCTCCTATCATAGATTTGTACCTAGTTGGATTAACAGGTGTAGATTCATCCCTCAGTGATAATTTGTCATTTGTAGTCATAGGTGTGCTTACTGGTTTAGAGTTCTCCATCCCAAATTTCTTTAGTAATTCTTTTAAGTACTTGGATTGACTCAAGAATATACCTTTATCAGTCTGAGAAATCTGCAATCCTAAAAAGAATTTTATTTCTCCAATCATAGACATTTCAAATTCTTGCTACATTTCAATAGAAAAGTCTTTGCATAATCCATCTTCTCCTCCAAAGATTATATCATCAACAAAAACTTCTATAACCAAGATGTCATCATTGTTGGTATTTTGGTATGGTTTTGTCATTGATGTCAACACCTACTAAAACACTAGCACTTTGGAGATCCAGTAGCATTCACTGGCAAGCAAGTAACTATTGCACAGTTACTGGTATATAGTTCACCGGCAGGATATAATGATCACTGGCACTTGGAATGATATGGAAGACACTTGGTAATGTCGAATACATCATGTGGACACTTTGTTTTGAAGAATTAATCATTGGTATATTCATATTTGCATATTTGCTTTTACCAGCAAATAGGTCTAGGGTTACCTAGGGTTACACCGATAGGTTTATCTTTTCCAGATCAGCATGGCATGCTATGGAGATGATTTATTATTGTTGTAAATGCTTTAAGCCAACATGTTTAATCAGTTATTGCATCAGATATTATATTGTTTGTAAAATGTTTTTATTGTAATATCTTGTAGAGCCGACCTACTAAATTGGTCTTAGGTTATGGTATAAATGTAAGATCTTATTTGTAAGATTGAATGTGGAATGTGAAAAAGAATTGTGAGAAGGTATATGCGAGATTAAGCAGATCTATACATGAAGACATCATTTGAAGGAGAAGCTAGGTTTTTGTGGAAGCATATCAACATTACACTGGTACTGAATCCAACATATGAAGATGCTATTTTGTGCAGTACATTCTTATTGGATTTAACCATCCAATTGTAGTCAGTGTGACTCCCATTTTGTGATTGAGCAATGAGCTCTAGGCTGTTGGCCTTTCTGCATATGCAGACCCCATTTATGTACACTTACTATCTACAGTAGTATCATCTGATTGTGGGTAAGGTTTCCCATCATGGTTTTTCCCCTTATAGAGTTTCCACGTACAAATATTGGTGTTATGTGGTGTGGATGACTTTGTGTTTATGTTTCATGCATTAATCTTTACCGGTATAGCAATTAACTATTAACACTATCTACCAGCATACTTAATTGGTTTACCGATATTAAGCATTAAGTTGGTTGAGTTGTTTTTGGTTTGAATTTATTAGACAACTGATTCACACCCCCCCTCCCTCTCAGTTGTCTCCGGGACCTAACAATTGGTATCAAAGCTTATTCCTCTTTTGCAAAAGTTTAACAACTTGAGGAGATCCAATGACTACTAATTATTTCAGGAAGGATAGTCCTAAACTTCATGGAACCAACTATGGGATATGGAAGATCAGGATGGAGACACATTTGAATTGCATTGGTAAAGACATCTAGGAAGTTACAAAGAATGGTTAAACTACTATTGTAGCTAGTCAGACTGCACCAACTACCTTAGCAAAAGATGAGGAGAATGATTGCAAAGCAAGAGAAGCACTTCTGAGTGCTTTATCAGATCAACAAATCATGGGATTATCAGATAGGTCTACTGCTAAAGCTATTTGCAATCATTTGGAAACACTGAATGAAGGAGATTCCACAGTCAAGATTGCAAAAATTGAAAGCTTCCGAGTCAAGTATGAACATCTGAAAATGGAAGAAGATGAAAGGATTTCTGCTTTTATGGAAAGAGTAAATGAAATTATTTTGGGTATTAAATGTTGTGGAGGAACCTTGAGTGAGGATGAAATTGTTTCAAAAATCTTAAGAGGATTGCCACCGACATATAAAATGAAGGTTACTTCTATAAATGAGTTGAGAACAATGCCTAATACATCAGTAGCTAGGGATACATTGATTGGAAAACTTTCAGCTTTTGAAATTGAGGAATTTGGTCCTATTGCTACTATAAAGACAGATTTGGCCTTTAAAGCATCAACATCATCTGCTCCATCATTTGACAAATCAGATTGGAAAGCCTTTTATGGAAGAGAACTTGAAAAAACTAGGAAGGAGAATGAAGAACTTGAAGAACTTGAAACACTATTTGCAAGGAAAATGCCAAAAGGTCCAATTGGAAGTAAGTATGAAGGTAAAGCACCCTTTAAATATTTTAACTGCAATAAGATTAGTCATATGGCTTCGAGATGCCTTGATAGACATGCTAGACTAAGAGAAGAAGCTAGAAGAACATACAAGCCTAATCATGAATATCAGAGATACAGATTTAAAAAGAATAAAGATAAATCTTGTTAGATTGTTGATGAAGGTGTAACTGATGATTCTGATGAGGATCCAGTAGACAATGGATGGGTTTTTGTTGTTATAACAGAAGATCAACCGACACCTACTGCTCAACCGGTAAAACAAGCCCTAACAGCTAAAGTTGAAGTAAAGGATGAATGGATCATTGACTCAGGATGCTCACATCATATGATAGGAGACAAAGGTAAATTCTTGAACTTTCAAGAATACAATGGAGGTTTAGTAAGATTTGGGGATGACAAAGCCTAATTAATCAAAGGTAAGGGTACAATATCTCTTGATGGTAAGCATAACACTGACAATATCTACTGTGTTGAAGGATTAAAGCATAATCTTTTAAGTGTTGGTCAATTAGTTGAGAAAGGATTTCAGTTACAATTTAAGAATGGAAAATGCAAAATCATGAATAGAACTGGTTTAGAAATTGCAACCGGTAATCAGACTAGAGGTAATATCTTTTATTTGAATAACAGTGAAAAGGCATGCTTGATTGCACATATAGATGAAAGTTGGTTATGGCATAAGAGACTATGTCATGTAAACTTTGATTGCATGATAAAAATCAGTACTTCTGAGGTAGTTAGAGATCTACATAAAATTATGAAACCTCAGAATACAATATGTAAGGAATGTCAATTTGGAAAACAAGTTAGAGCAAGTTTCAAAAGTATTCTAGAAAAATCCAATAATGCTCTTGATTTGGTTCACACTGATTTATGTGGTCCAGCAAGAACTAAAAGCTTACAAGGTGATAGATATTTCATGCTAATTATTGATGATTATTCTAGAATGTGTTGGGTTACTTTTCTCAGAGAAAAATCAGAAGCACTTGGAAAGTTCAAACTGTTCAAAGCAATGGTTGAAAATAAAACCGGTAAGAAAATCAAATGTTTAAGATCAGATCAAGGAGGAGAATTCACATCTAAGGACTTTAATACATTCTGTGAAGTGAATGGAATCAGAAGACAACTATTAGCACCTTGGACACCACAGTAGAATGGAGTTGTTGAAAGGAAAAACATAACTATCTTGGATGCAACAAGAAGTATGTTATCTGAAGCAAATTTACCACATGTATATTGGAGAGAAGCAGTCAGCACGACTGTCTATACATTCAACAAAGTTCACGTCAAAGGTGAAACTGGTAAGACCCCTCATGAACTATGGTTTGGTAATACTCCTACTCTTAAGTATTTCAAAAATTTTGGAAGTAAATGTTATATTAGAAGAGATGAGTATATCGGCAAATTTGATCCCAGAAGTGATGAAGGAATATTTCTTGGTTATTCATCTAAGAGCAAGGCATATAGATGTTTTAATAAAAGATTGTAGAAAATTGTTGAGAGTACAAATGTAAAGATTGATGAACAATTCAGAGGAACTTCAAGGTATATAGACTCTGAACCGGCAACAAAAATTGTGACAAATGAACCTATACTAAATCCACCGGTACAGACTGAAGATCTAGTTACCCCAGTACCATCAGAGGATTCCACAGTAATTGAAGAACAACAACAAACTAAGACACCTCGATATGTAAAATTGAATCATTCTGAAGATCAGATAATTGGAAGCAAATTTAAAGGAGTTATGACAAGAGGAAGATTGGCAAATGAAGAGGTATATCTTATTTCTCAAATTGAACCATCATCTATTAATGAGGCATGTGAAGATAAATTTTGGATTAAAGCTATGGAAGAAGAATTAGAACAAATTGAGAAACAAATGGGTATTTATAAATTGTTGTCTACATTACCTTTAGAAAAACCAATCTTCAAAAGATACTTATCCAATCTTGCATACCAAGCTCTTGGAGCTTGTTTCAATCCATACAAAGTTTTCCTTAACCTGCGAACCATATCTTTGTTTTCTATCAAAGAAAATCCATCAGGTTATTCAATGTAAACTTCTTCTTCAAGATCTCCATTCAGAAATGCATATTTAATATCCATTTGATATACTTTGTAGTTCTTGTGTGCTGCAAAAGCTAAAAATAATCTAACTGCCTCAATTCTAGCTACTGGTGCAAAGGTCTCATTGTAATCAATTCCTTCTTTCTGAGAATATCCCTTACACACTAGTCTTCATTTATTTCTGATTACCTTTCCATCTTCATTAAGTTTGTTTCTAATACCCATTTGGTTCCAATCACATTTTTATCTTTAGGCTGGGGAACTAATGTCCAAGTGTTATTCTTCTCAATTTGTTCTAATTCTTCTTCCATAGCTTTAATCCAATATTTATCTTCACATGCCTCATTAACAGATGATGGTTCAATTTGAGAAATAAGACATACTTCTTCATTTTCCAATCTTCCTCTTGTCATAACTCCTTTATACTTGTTTCCAATTATCTGATCTTCAGAATGATTCAACCTTACATACTGGGGTGTCTTGGTTTGTTGTTGTTCCTCAGTTATAGTGGAATTTTCAGATGATACCAGGGTAACTAGATCTTCATTCTATACCGGTGGGTTTAGTGTAGGTTCATTTGTCAAAAATTTTGTTGCCGGTTCAGAGTCTATATACCTTGAAGTTCCTCCAAATTGTTCATCAATCTTCACATTTGTACTTTCAACAATTTTTTGCAGTCTTGACTGTGGAATCTCCTTCATTCAGTGTTTCCAAATAATCCCAAATAGCTTTAGCAGTAGACCTATCTGATAATCCCAAGATTTGTTGATCTGATAATGCACTCAAAAGTGCTTCTCTTGCTTTGCAATTGTTTTCCTCATCTTTAGTCAAGTTAGGTGGATTGGGCTGATCGAGAGTGGGAGCAGTATAGCCATTCTTTATAACTTCCCAGATGTCCTTTCCAATGCAATTAGATGTGTCTCCATTCTGATATTTCATATGCCATAGTTGGTTCCATCAAGTTTTGGACTGTCCTTCCTGAAATAGTTAGTAGACATTGGATCTCCTCAAGCTGTTAAACTTCTGCAAAAAGAGGACTAAACTCTGATACCAATTGTTAGGTCCCGGAGACAACTAAGAGGAGGGGGTGAATCAGTTGTCTAATAAATTCAAACCAAAAACAACTTAACCAACTTAATGCTTGATACTAGTAAACCAGTCTAATATGTCAGTAGACAGTTTTAATAGTTAATTGCAATACTGGTAAGTATTAATGCATGAAACAAAAAGACAAAGTCATCCACAACACATGACACCAATATTTGTACTTGGAAAACCTGTAAGGGGAAAAACCACAATGGGGAACCTTACCCACAATCAGATTATACTATTGCAGATAGTAAGTGTATACAAATGGGGTTTGCACATGCAAAAAGGCCAAGCACCTAGAGCTCACTACTCAATCACAAATGGGAGTCACACTAACTACAATTGGATGGTTAAATCCAATAAGAATGTACTGCTTAAGTTACCATCTTTCTATGCTAGATTCAGTACTGGTATAGTTCTGATTGTCTTTACAAAAACCCTTCTTCAATCTTCAAATGATGTTTGCGTGTATAGCTCTACTTATTCTCATATATACCTTTACACAATCCTTTTTTGCATTCCACATTTGATCTTACAAATAAGATCTTACATTTATACCATACCCTAAGACCAATTTTAGTAGGTCGGCTCTACAAGATATTGCAATAAAATCATTTTACAAACAATATAATATCTGATGCAATAACTGATTCAACATGTCAGCTTAATGCATTTACAACAATAATAAGTCATCTTCATAGCATGCCATGCTGATCTGGAAAAGATAAACCTGCCAGTGTATATCCTGGACCTATTTGCTGGTAACAGCAAATATGCAAATACAAATATGCCAATTAACAAACCTTCAAGACAAAGTGTCCAAATGATGTCTTTGACATAACCATGTGATTTCCATTCCATTCCAAGTGTTGGTGATCATTATATCTTGTCAGTGTACCAGATACTAGTGACTGTTCATAAGTCATTTGCTTGCCGGTGAATGTGGATGATTCTCCAAAGTGCCAGAGTTGATAATTGTTAGTAGGTGTTGACATGAATGACAAAACCATACCAAAATACCAACAAATAGATCTGATAAAATGCAACATTAATAAAGATAAGCAAATTAAATACACAACACACAACACCAAGATTTTGATGTGGAAAAACTAGTTAAGGGGAAAACCATGGTGGAAACCTATCCACAGTAAGATGATACTCTATAGTAGTATGTGAAAATATTATAATGGGGAATGCACATGCATTCAGGAACACTTCCTAGAGCTCACTACTCAAAATATAATGTCCCAAAAGGCTACAAACCTCAGGTAAGTCTCACTGACTTACAACAAGATTCAGACTACAATCCGAATGAAATGAACTGAAGGAATAACATCTCCAAATGCCTGATTATAGTTTTGGTTAAGCACAGTTGCCTGCTTAGCAATACCAATCTCCACACACTCACAATATCGAAGGATAAATCACTTGTTCACACATACACCACTCTTTGATAATGCAAAAATAACAACAATGCCTAAATTACATGAACATATCACCTATATATACAATTCATCAATCTTGATAACAAAGTCAGCTAAATCCTCAACCCTCAAATACAAAATTACATCACATAATATAAAGATCAACCATCAGACCAATATAATAATTTACATAACATAATATAAACCTAATTCAAATTCCCAAATGCTCAACCCCACCAAAAATCTCACCAAGATCAACTGCAACAAGCTACACCACTAGAAATATTGCATAACATGAAAATCATCACCGATTCTTAGAAACCATCAAAAAATTGCACAATGATCAATGCAGATCACCAAAAAAAATAGGACACAAATAGGAAACACCAATAAGCACATTAGAATTAATAGGAATAATTGCACCAAAACCACTTATCAAATCTTCATCAATCAACAATTGAAGCTCAAGAATACAACTTATTAGCAACTGTCACAAAGAAAGATAACTTGTGGAGAACCAAATCACAATCCATCTGAAATGAAGATACACAAGACCTTCCCAAACAATATCCAAAAATCTCAGCACAAGATTTGATCACACCATAATATATCGGAGGAAAGACTAAACTCTGCAACACATTAATTAGTAAAACAACCCTGCAAACCGGATCATAAGATCTTCCCAATCAGCACACCCTGAAGCAAATCATAGGAATATGTTGACATCAATGACAACAACATATCCTAGTAGCAGCAATGACCAACAATATCCAACAATCTCCCCCTTTCGTATTGATGGCAACGTACGAATGTAAAAAACAATCAATGCAAAGAAAGATATCTCCAGCAAACTTTGGCAAACTCCCCATAAGATCAAGACATATAAAGAGGTTTCTCATATGATTTCTCTCTCCCTTTGAAAACAATGCCAAATATCTCAAATAAGAAAATCAAAACCTCTCTCCTCAAAATAAAATCATGAATCTCAAGAATCTCTCCTCGTAAAACAAACTACTCCACCAAAGGAGCAACACCAACTCACCAATCCAGATAGAAGAATATGGCTCTACAGTTCACCAGATTGATGCAACTCAATGCATCTAGTTCTCATTAGGAGGGGTAGATACCCATAACTTATCTCTCAAATAGACAAATGTATCTTCAAGCAAAGGCTTAGTGAAAATATCAGCTATTTGTTCCTTTGTACATACATACTCCAACTTCACCTTCTCTTCGTTGGCTTGCTCTCTCAAGTAATGCTATTTGATTGACACATGCTTAGTATTTGAATGTTGCACTGGATTCTTTGACATGTTAATATCACTATAATTATCATAGTAAATGACAATAGGGTCATCATAAATAACTATGATGTCTTTCAATATTTGCTTCATCCAAACTACCTAAGTGCAATTACTAGTAGCAACAATGTACTTAGCTTCAACAGTATAGAAGGACACTGAATCTTATTTCTTACTATCCCATGAAACCAATTTATTTCCCAAAAATAATGCTCCATTGATAGTGCTCTTCTGGTCGTCTATATCACCAACCCAATCTGCATCAGTGTAGGCACATAGCATGAAATCATCATTCCTTGAATACCACAAACCATACTCCACAACAATAGTGATATGACTCTCTTTTGGATTAGCTTGATATCTAGAAGCCATACACACAACATGCATGATGTCTGACCTAGTCTAAGTAAGATATAACAATCCACCAACATAGATCTGTGCATACTCTGATTAGCTTTTAGAGATTCATCATTCTTAGACAATTTACAACCATTCACCATAGGAGTTCCAACTGGCTTGGATTCATCTAACCCAAATTTACTTAGCAATTCCTTCAAATACTTAGTTTGAGATATAAATATACCTTTTCCAGTCTATGAAATTTGCAAACTTAAGAAAAATTTCATCTCTCCTATCATAGACATCTCAAATTCTTTATGCATATCATTGACAAACTTTATGCTCAAGTCATCATCACCTCCAAAGATAATATCATCAACAAAGACTTCAACTATCAAGATATAATCATTCTCTATCTTAAAGTACATATTACTGTCAGCAAAACCTTTACTAAATCCCCATTTTAGCAAATATTTATCAAGTCTAGCATACCAGGCTCCATGGGATTTCTTCAATTTACATACCATGTCTTCATCATCTAATAATGAAAATCCATTAGGTTACTCAATGTAGACTTCTTCCCCAAGATCACCATTCAAAAAGGCAGATTTGACATCCATCTGATATACCTTGAAATCTTTATAAGCAGCATATGCAAGCAACAGTCTAACAACTTCAAGTCTAGCCACCAAAGAAAAAGTCTCCTCATAACAAATTCCTTCTTTCTGAGAATACCCTTTACAAACCAGTCTAGATTTATTTTTGACAACTTTACTAGCTTCATTTAATTTATTTTTGAATACCCATTTAGTACCAATAACATTCTTATCCTTAGGTATAGGCACAAGTTCCCATGTGTTATTCTTTTCAATCTGATCTAGTTCTTTTTCCATATCTCTCATCCAATTTTTATCTTTACAAGCTTCAACAACATCTTTAGGTTCAACTTTTGAAATTAGACACATTTTTTCAGCAACTAACCTTCTTCTAGTCATTACACCTTTATTCTTATCACCAATAATATGATTTTCATAATGGTTTGATCTTACATACCTTGGAGTCTTCTAATTATTCTGATTATCAGGTTCCTACACCTCTTCACCGACAACAACAACATCTAGATTAACTATCTCTACTGGATCATTCTTCTTAGGTTCTTTAGTCTAAACAATAGCTAAAATAACATGATATCCATCATCATAACCACATGCTTTGATCTCTTTCCCAAGGTTCTCATCCACATTCACATTTACACTTTGCACTATCTTTCTTAGTCTCTTATTGTAGCACTAGTAGGCTTTGCTCTTTGTGGAATATCCCAAGAAAATTCCTTCATCACTTATAGCATCAAAATTTCTTATGTCCTCATCTCTCTTGATATAACATTTTCTAGCAAATACTCTGAAGTATCTCACAATAGGAACATGACCAAACCATAACTCATAAGGAGTCTTACCAGTATCACCTTTGATGTGAACTCTATTGAGTGTGTAAACATTAGTGCTAATAGATTCTCTCCAGTAGATCTTTAGAACATTCTCTTCAATCAACATAGCCCTTGTAGCATCCAAGACAGTTTCGTTCTTCCTTTCAAAAACTTTATTTTGTTGAAGGGTTCTAGGAATAGAGAATTGTGTTCTAATCCCATGCTTCTAACACAATGAATTGAACTCACCAGAACAAAATTATCCACCTCTATCAGATATTGGACACTTTACCTTCAAACCAGACTTAGTCTCCACCTTAGCTTTGAATATCTTGAATTCGTCCAATGTTGTTGATTTCTCCTTCAAAAAGACAACCCACATCATCCTGGAATAATTATCAATTAGCAACATAAAGTATCTATCACCCTACACGCTTCTAACATTTGTAGGTCCACATAGGTCAGTATGCACAATATCTAGCAATCCATCTGATATATACTATTTTCTCTTGAAATAAATCCATGTTTGCTTACCCAACTAACATTCCTTACATACTGGATTAGAATGCTTAATAATCTGAGGCAAATCTCTGACAGCCTGTGTAGAACATATCTTAATAATTGATTCAAAATTAACATGACACATTCTCCTATGCCACAACTAGCTCTCATCAATCTGAGCAATCAAACAACTTTTCTCACCGACATTCAAATGAAAAATGTTAGCTTCAGTCTTAGTTCCAAATGAAATCTCTATACCAGAGGAATTTAGGATCTTGCATTTTCCATTCTTGAATTATAGGTCATAACCTTTATCAACCATCTATCCAACACTCAAAATATTATGCTTCAAACCTTCAACATAGAAGACATCATTAGTGTTATGCTTACCATCAAAAGAAATAGAACCTCTTCCATAGATCACACATGCTTTCTCATCTCCAAATCTTACTATTCCACCATTATACCTTTCCATACTCACAAATTTTCTTTTATCACCAATCATATGATGTGAACAACTACTGCCAATCACCCATTCATCTTTCCCTTCAACTTTAGCAGCTAAATATTTCTCCTCAATAGTGTACCTTGTGGAATCAACAAGTACCGGTCCATCTTCCTTAATGGCAATAAAAACAACTTCATCTCCTTTTGATTCTTCATATGTAACACCTTCATCAACAACATAATAATAGTTCTTCCGATTCCTATACTTTTGGTTAATCTTGTAAGGCTTATCATACTTCTCATGCTTCTCATGTCTATCATTCCTATCATTCTTATCAAACTTATCATGTATGTCATACTTGGTTATTCTCTCCAGGTTTCTAAAAGAAAAATGTCCTATCTTATTGCAAGAGAAAAATTTCAAAGTCATCTTTCCATTATACTTATCAGCTCCTTTAGGCAATCTTTGGGCAATAAATGCTTCAAGGTCATCCAACTCTTTTTTCTTGCTCTTCCATCTCCCTTCTATATATTCTGCACTCATTAGGATCATATTTCTAATTTCTGGATATAGATGTTGATGCTCTAAATGTTGTCTTAGACTTTCCATGTGATTCTCCAAATTTGCTTAAGCTCAAATGCAACAAACTTTCCAACTAGCATATCTCTTATCACTATAGTTACACTCTAGATCTCATCAATAGCAGCAACCTTATGTTTGTAGGCAGGAGGCAAAGATCTCAGTACCTTAGCAACAATTTCATCTTCCTCAATGATTCCACCGACACATCTGATACCTAGGACAAGGTCATTCACCTTCGCCATGAAAGACTGTATGTTCTCATCATCTCCCATCTTTAGCTTCTCATACTTTCCTTTCAAATTCTATAACTTAGAAATTTTCACTTGTTTATCACTTTCATATAGGATTTCAAGCTTCTCCTAGATCTAATGTGTGGTCTGAAGTCCCATTACATTTGTCATCTCAGAATCAGTCGGGGTACTAAGCAATGTGTCCTTCACTCTAATGTTATGTCTAGCTTCCTTGACCTCATCAGGAGTAGTTGGTCCATTCAGAGGAGCATAATAGACATTATTTCTAATCTTCCAGTAATCTTCTCCAAGACATTTCAAGTGCACTTCCATTTGGTTCTTCCATATAGCATAGTTGCTTCCATCAAACCTCAGACTGTCCTTCTTAAAGATAACACCATGAGATGCCATCCCAGATCTCCTCATGCAGTTAAGATTATTTCAGAGGATCTAGCTCTGATAGCAATTGTTAGTAGCAAAGAGGGGGAAGACTGAGAGGGAGGCGGGGTGAATCAGTCTTCATCAGATCTATAAACTTAATCGCAAAAACATACCTGATAAATTGCAACAATAATAAAGATAGGAAAATTAACAACACAACCCACAACACCAAGATTTTGACGTGGAAAAATTGATTAAGGGAAAAATCACGATGGGAACCTACCCACAATGAGATGATACTCTGCAATAGTATGTGAAAATATTACAATGTGGAATGCACATGCATTCAGGCACACTGCCTAGAGCTCACCGTTCAAAAGATAATGGCCCAAAAGGATACAACCCTCAGGGAAGTCTCACTAGCTTACAACAAGATTCAGACTACAATCCAGATGAAATTAATTGAAGGAATAACATCTCCAAATGCCCGATTACAATTCCAGTTAAGCATAGTTGTCTCCTCAGCAACACCAATCTCCACACACTCACAATACTAAAGGATAAATCATTTGTTTGCACATACACCACTCTCTAATAATGCATACACAACAATGACACCTAAATTATATGAATATATCACCTATATATACAATTCATCAACCTTGATAACAAGGTCGACTAAACCCTCAACCCTCAATTACAAAATTACATCACACTATACAAAGGTCAACCACCAGACCAATTTAATGATTTACATGACATAAAATGGACCTAATTCAAATTCCCAAATACTCAACCCCATTGGAAATCTCGCCAAGATCAACCGCAACACACTACACCACCAAAAATACCACATAACACGAAAATCATCACTGGTTCATAGAAACCATCAAAAAATAACACAACAATCAATGCGGATCACCAAAACAAATAGGAAACAACTAGGAAACACCAAAAATCACATTAGAATCAACAGTAACACCTGCACCAACACCACTTATCAAATCTTCATCGATCAACAACTAAAGCTCAGGAATACAACTAATCAACAACTATCACAAAGAAAGATAACTTGTGGAGCACCAAATCATGATCCATTTGAAATGAAGATACACAAAACCATCCCAAACAATATCGCAAAATCTCAACACAAGATCTGATCACATCGAAATATACTGGAGGAAAGACTAAACTTTGCAATATAGTGATCAGTAAAACAATACTACAAACTGGATCATAAGATCTTCCCAATCAGCGCACACCAGAGAAAATCATAAAGAATATGTTGACATCAATGATGACAACATATCCTAGTAGCAGCAATGACCAATAATATCCAACAACCTCTAGCAGACATCTTATCTAACCAAGACACAAAAGAAACTATAAGCTAAGCATCTAGGACTACTAAAGCATCTAAACAACTAGCAGAGATAACCACATGGCTAACCCACACTAAAATGCTAACATGTACAATGGGGTAATATGAAACTAGAGTACCCATTGTATGAACATGGGCTTTGCTACCATATGTAATGCTCTCCAAAATACCCTAGATAAATTAAGCTAACTAACAATAAATAGAGATCATTTTTTTTTAAACATCATCTAATACCATAAATGTAACCAATTACTCATAAGTATATTCACCCATTAACATTATTTACACATATCCATCATGAGTATGAACATGAAAGCATAACCATATGATCTCATATCACAAGTAGAAATAATTACAACTCAACATCTAACTATATTCCCTAGGGTATCTCAACGTCATTACATACAATATCAACATAAGCAATAATATCGTAAATATTACCATGAACCAATACAACTAACACAATTATCATTTGCCCTCAAATGCATGTACATATGACCATTTACTATTCCATCTAGCATGATTACATTCTCTAATAATACAAGTATCATCAATCCCCTTTTAGATACTTTTTAAAACACCAAACCAAATGTTCCTAATCCCCATTTACTCATTCATTCTCCTAGCATCATAGCTTACATATATCACCATATGAACATCAATATATCCATTCTCATAATTTCCATTAAAGAATTAACATTCAAGATATAATAAGTATACATCATTATATGCTCATGCAATTTGTAATCATTATCCTAGTACACCAACTATCATCACATATATGATAATAATATCGATTACATTAAGGAGCATAGATTTCAAGCATAAATGCATCTATCTCATGAAATCCACAATACAATGCCATATAAATTATATACATCAATTTGCTACATAATCCATCCCTAAGCCGAAGAGAAGAGAATCCACATACATACATGTAGCTTCTAACAAAGAACATCCCAATTGAAGAAGGAATCAAACCACCCAAGCATGTGGAACCAAAGGAACCACCCCCCATGCTAGGAGATGACACAAGTCCCATATACACTCTAGACCTAGGTTGACAACTAAGACTCAACAACTCAAGAATCACAGCTAAGAATAAGCCAAATCATACATGGATAATCATAAAACAAAGAAAATCCTAGAGGTGTGATAACAAAATCATGACATAAGGAACAAGGACACATGTAGGGAAAGAGTGTCATCCCATGTTATCCTCACATAGAAGGAAATAATTCCACACCTTGGTAGAGATGTCTCTGCATGTTATCCACACATAGAAAGGATAAAAGCAAACCTTGATAGATATGTGGAGCCATCTCAACCTATGAGAGAATCAAGGGAGATTGACTTACCATCTCAATGGTCTGCCCAAGCTCATCCCAGGTCTCTAATCAAGGGCCATGAGGTGGGGCACCAAAACCAATTAATTATCTTTCTTAGGTTACTCCTAATTACCAAACCCAACTAATTAATTATTATGGTTATCACTTATTTAATTCAAAGGAAATTCCCAATGTGTTACTGGTGGTCTAGACTTCAAGCATCCTTACAAGGAACCTCTTGAAAGCCTATTCTCTCTTGACCCTAGCCATCACGTGGAAGCCAACTCTCCCTAGCCATGTTCCAAAACCTCAAGGGTAAATATTAAACATAATCACAATAACAAGAAGGAGGCTCATATAAAATGAAATCAAAAGTATCAGCAGCATGAACATGTTGGTTGAAAATTTTGTACACTTGCGGAAATATACAAAATTATGGTTTCAACCACATCACATGAGTAAAAACTCTCCTAATTAAGGGAAGGCTCCCCCTATCTAACTACAACTTGGAAAATAAAATAGGATGGGACAACAATCTTTCTTTTTTTTTCAAGAAAGACAATATCCTTTTCTCTTCACAGAAAAGAATAGCGATTGAATAACAACAGTAACCACTTTCAAGTGAAATAAGAGAAAGGAAATGAAATTTCCTGAAAGCGCAAAGACTTTTGTCACATCCTTTGGGATGGGATAGCAATATCAAGCTCAAAGACTTGACTATTGGAAGTCCTATCTACCCTTTGCTATACTAAATTTTTACAACGAATAAAAGATAACAGTTCAAAGACTGAAATAATCTATTCTTTTAACACAAAGACAAGAACTAATGCAAGCTCAAAGACTTGCTGCTATTTCTTATCAAACAGTAATTTTCCCTCAAGAATAGATGCAAGCTCAAAGACTTGCTGCTCCTTCAAGAGAGTTTCCTATTTCAATTAATCTTCTCTACTTACAGCTCAAAGACTTCAAATCAGATTGGACTAAGCTCCTTTAGAAACACTTTGCATAGAAGAAATAAAAAGATTCAAACTCAAACATGTAGCTCAAAGACTCAAAACTTTAAGAATCCTTCTTTATTATTCTTCAAAAACTTTCAATACACATGCGTAAGCTCAAAGGCTTCTTGCTGTAAATTTGGCAGAGTTTTTGCTTGCTTTCCAAAAGATAAAAATTACAATAGAGCCCTCAAGTATTTATAGAAGAGGAGCCTTGAGAAAAAGGTGGGAGGATCCTAACTAACTTGAGAGATTCTCTCAACCACCAAGACTCATTCAATAACTAACTGAGACTTCATTAACTAACTAAGAGTTACTCCAAGTAACTAAGACTTATTCCAACTATAGTCCTAATCAGACACAACTTGTAGTTGTCTTACATGTAATTACAAAAGTGTAAGTAATGTGTAACTTGCATTTTACAAAAAATACTTTTACATGTAACTTGTCAAAACAAAATTACAACTAAAGATTACAAAAGAGGGAAAATTCAACTAAGTGTTGAAAGACACTTAACTTGCGTTTTGTGAAGACATGAATCCTTGAAATTTCCAGATGCTCACTTGTAGTTTCTCAGGATTTGGTTCATGGGTGTTCTTGGCAACAACCATAGTCTTCACAATAGTGTCATGATAGCGGAGGAGCACGGAATTGTTTTTATCCAGGATAGACTGGATTTCATCCAAAAAGGCTTGGTGTTTCATCAATGCTTGAATTGAAGCTGCCAAGAATTGTTCGCTCCTCCATTCATTATGAATCCTCATCTATAAATCAGCAAGAACTTCTTCTTCTAGAATCAGTTCTCCATCCTGACTTACTATATTACAAGAGGCCCTTTCACAATGTGAGACAATACCTCGATAAACTTCATCCCGGAATCTCCTTGCATCACCGATCTCCTCAATGAGGGATTTAAGAACAAGGGTCTTGTTTTCCATGAGTTCTTCAAATTCCAAGTACATGACCCTGGAAGAGATGATGGTATGCTCCTGCAAAATACTTAGCTATTGTTGGGGCATGGTACGCCAGATTGCTAGACTTTTCTCAACACTTTCTAGATTCTTTTTGAAAGTGTTAGAAGTCTGATCCAGTTTCTCTTCAATGGTTTCCAACTTAAACATTATTTGAAAAATGTCCTTTACAACTTGTACACATTGATCATGAAGCTGATCAACCTAGGAATCCAGTGCTTGTACTTTCTAAGCAGTCCCTTCCACTCCATGAATCGATTCTTGGGGACCAGAAGAACCTATGGAGTTACTCCCTTCAGCAGCAGGCTTTGTGATTTTATGAATGGCTACCATAAGCTATTGATTTTCCTCTTCTAGCTTGTCTTTCTTCGCAAGAAGATCGTCACACCTTTGCACTAGTGAAGAAATAGAAAACTGAGCATCATGTTTAATGACCTCATGTGTTTGCTTGCCCAATTCTATCCTTGTAACCTTATAATCAGCAGCTGACATTTCATCAAGTGGCTTATCTGCAATAGGTTCCACAATTTCAGCTACTTTCATCTTGTTACTATCAACAGTTACCCTAGAGATAGTCTTGGCCTTCTTAGCAACTTTGGATCTGGACTGTTTGAGTTGCTAGTAGACAAAGGCATCAGGTGAGATCTCTTGCTTCTTCCTTTCTGGGGTGAAAGAACTAAGCCATGGAGGCAAAGTCATCAACTCACTTCCAATAGCAGCCATAGGTCAAGGAGAAGCAATTTCTGTTTGAATTACCGTGGTCACCCTGGGAGGAATATTTGTTTGGACAGCAACCATGGTTTGCTCAGTTACCAATGAACATGAAGATTGCCTCATGAATTCTTCAAAACCAGAAGTGGAAGTATCAATTTCTGATAACTGAATGCAAGTGGGATTATCTTCAGGAACTTTCAACACACTTTCTTGTTGTCGATTGGGAGAAGGCTCATATGCTGAAATGGGAACTGCATTCTAAGGAGACTCATCTATGAGCAAATCAGGAGGAGAAAGAGGCATCTCAATGGAAACTAGAGGAATGACCTCATGAGGTGAGTCTGAAATTGGAGACTTAGGAGCATTGTCAAATTGCTACCCCTCTTCTGGATTATCCAGATCGATCACCTGAACATGGAACCATGATTTCTCCTTCCCATGAATAGTCATCTCCTCAGGAGGAAGCACTACTACATGACTGACTCGTGACTTGATCCTTGTGCCTGAAGATGAAGCACCCTCCTTGTTATCACTCTAAATCTCAAACTTTCATCCAAGAGGCCCCGTAGAATCATCTTCTTTACCAACCTTGATTTTGATAAGTCTAACAACATTACTTTTCAGCCATGCATTAGTGTTAACCAAGATAGGCTAAAATCTATCAAGGATGGAGATGCACTCCTTGTGTGACCATTGGATCAAAGGAAGTGGAGCTTCCTCAACCCTCTGTGAAATGTATTCAGGATCAAGTATATGTCCGTCATCAATCATCCCTTGTGGGATATCTACCAAGTTCAAGTCAATAATTTGCTCAACAGTGAGCCTGCAGTAATCCATCTTCAGAATTTCAGCTTCTGTGCGGAGATCTACCCAAATGTCTTCAATGCGATGAACATGCACAAAGGATTTCTTGATCTTCTCCTTCATACCTCTATAATCAAAATCAGCTCTAGGTTTGAACCTCTTAAGTTTGATTTCTTGCAATTCAGCCTCCATGGCCTTAGCCTTCACAAATGTGACGAGGGAGTATCGACCAATTTTTAATGGGTTTGTAGTAGAGATCCCCATTCCAACCTTGTGTCTAGTGGACTGAAAAGTATGACCAACCATGATCTGTCTTCCCAACTCCATAAAAATTATCTTATCGGTTGGGTATCTTGGAAGCATGTATGGTTGACCATCATAGCATCCAATCCTCATATAAGTGAAGGTGGGAAATTGCAGGAACAAACACCCATACTCAGATACCTTGACCTATGCCTCATCTGATACTCTTTTGTTCTTGAGATCCATGTCAAACTGACACATGAAATATCCAAAGAATGCATCTTGGACCATTCTAAAATGTAGTCTGCTGGGTTTCAATGGCATCTGGTCATAATATTCCCAAACTGGTATAAGCAAGCGATCACCCTTGGTAGAAAGACTTGGAGAGTGTCTAAGTGATGCTGCTAAATATACCAAATAAGAATTCATGAAGAAGGTCATGGTGGTAGGAACTGCTGCAAGTTGTTAGCACAAGGCATCGTTGATGACTTCCCCCCATGAAATGTGATGTGACTCCTGTATGAACATAATGAATTGATACATCCATGGCTCAAAGACATTGGAATGCTCAAGGCCCATCACCCTACTGAGAAGAGTGATGGTGTCTCCTATCTCCCATTTGAAATCACAACGGTACAACTTTGCCCACCTTGAGAAGGAAGGACATGGCTCTTGGATCCACCTATTTATGTGTCACTTGGAATCTTTTTCCCTTTTCACATAATACTCTGCTGCACTTTCTTTGGTGATTTCCATATAAACAGGTGCAGGAGGTATTCTGAAGACCTTCTCGATTGTATCTACATCAAGATGAATTATAGCTTCACCATCATCATTTTTTATGACTCTTGAATCCTTGTCAAAATGATGGGTGCATGCAAGAACAAACTTAGGTTCTAGGGTAGCCACTGGGAAGGAAGATGCATGATGGATATGGCTGTCCAACAGTCACTGCAAGTTGTTATCCTGTGGATCTTCTACCCTGTTGATGAATTCTACCATATCAACGTGCCCTATCTTCGTGTCTCTAATGCGATCCAAAGGAGAAGAAACCTAGGAAGGAGCAACCTCATTCTGATATTTGTCATATTTGTATTTCATTTTCTTTGGAGTTGGAGATGCCGACAAATCTGACATTGATTGTGAACCTAGAATGCTATGATGAAGACTTAAAAGAGTTAAGGCAACATCATAGTCAACTGCAAATATCATTCTTCCTTCTTCAAATGGGTAAAACTTTGATTTTTGAATTTCATGATTTTGAGAGAGGAAGAGGGGAAATATGTAGAAATGGGAAAATCTTGACTTTGACCAATTTCAGATCTTGGGAGAATTTTCGCAAGTATACAAGTTGGAAAGGACATACATGCAATCGGGGTTTTAAAACCTGAATACAAGTACACTTGTAAATTTGAAAATGGAGAAATGGACAAAAAATGAGATTTTGACTTGCGGGAAATGATGGAAATGGAAAGTACGGATATGGGGAACATGAATGGATAGAAATGGGAAAATTTGGGAAAGTCATTTTCATGAAAATGGGAAGAACTCTTCAACATGTAATCCGATTTTTAAAACCCAAATTTGCAAGGGAGGGGTATTTCACACTTTTCAACTTGGAATTTTAACTAAAAATGGTTAAATTCCTTAACCGTAGGGGAAGAACAAGAATTTCCAGTGAACTTGTAATCGAGATTAAAAATCTCGAATACAAGTAAAGAGGGAATTTTGGGAAGAACAATGCAATTCAACAATTGCACACCAAGGGGAAGATTTCTTTCACAAAAACCAATTTTTGGGGGAAGAACCAACACATGCCAAAAATGCAACTAAGAACGAAAATAAAGAAAACAAGAAAATAATAAAATGAAGGAAAGAAAGGAAAGAGAACATACCTTTCTTAAAAATGCAACAATTCTTGGAATGAAGAAGCAAAACCGGTCAACAAACCCAAAATTGCAATGCCAAACCCTTTACACGTTTTTGCAAGAATGTCTTATATGGTAGCAAAATGCAAACTTGGAGGCACAATAAGAGGTCGAATCTTCCTCAAATCCCAACACCTTAGACTGGAAAGCAAAAATGATCCCTCTTATCAAAGATTCGTGGCATTTAAACCCTTCAAATTTGCAGCCAAAGGAATCACGTTTTTGCTAAAAAAATGTGGTATTCAATGCATCATCAATGAATCATTAAATGGCTCGAATCTTATCCCAAACTCCATGCCTAGGTGAGAGAAGGGAAAATGATTTAGGAGAATGCAGATTTGTGTAGTAAAAAACGCCCAAAATGTGGATTGAAAGAACCACGTTTCTGCTGATTTAGCTCCAAAAACAAGTAATAATAAACTCTAAATGGCAAAAAATGTGTTTGTAAATGCATGAGAATAGGATAGAATCCTAAACGCCTTGCATCTCTAGCAAATCTCCCCAAAAAATCGCTTTGACATCTTCAACAAATCCATTTTTCATGCAAATCGGGTTTTGGGAGACAAACAACAAGTTCGAATTACCCAAAATCATGCAAATCGGGTTTTGGGGAGAAAATAACAAGTTTTATTTTCACTTTTTCCACTTACAAGCCAAAATTGGGTCTATTTGGACAAATGACAAGTTTAAAATTGTCAAAAATGCACTTGCAAGGCAAAATCGAGTTTTTTGGAGCAAACTACAAGTTTAAAATACTTGTAAAAGGGAAATAAAATCCCTACAACAAGTTAGAAACACTTGCACATATGTAATGGGGATTTAAAATCCCTATTACATATGAAAACCATTAAAGTAGGGGTTTTTTGACCAAACTGCAAGTTTACTTGCAGTTGAGCCAAAAAATCCCTATTTTAACTAAACATGACCAAAAAACAATAAAAAGATAAAAACAACAAAGGGGAAACTTAAAAAAAATTACAAGTAACATATTTGAAATAAAAGTGCTCATGTAATCAGTCAAAAACTCCCCTACAAAGACCAAAACAATGAATATCATTAAAACTTGCAGTTTGAAGAAAATTCTCCACCTGCAGTCGGGGTTTTAAAACCTAAAATTGAAGGAAAGGCATAGCAAACGAACCCAGAATTGGACAAAATTTGAAATGTAGTTCGAGAATGGACTCAGGATTAAGCCAGTCCAAGGATTAGTCAAAATTTTTCCTCAAGAAGCGTACCATAGAGTAATTTTTTTCATTTTTTCACAAAAATTTCAATGTAGTGGTCCTTCATTTTTGGAAACAAAAATGATGACAACAGAACATAAGACAATTTGAAAAACATGGGCAAACCAAAATACCAACATATGCATCTAGAGCCTCATCTATCAATGAAACATATCCATAAATAAGAATAAGGAACAATCCTTCTTACTTATCCATAAACAATATCAATTCTCAACAACAATCTTGTTGGAGATAAAACAACATATCCTCTATAGCAAGGACAACATCCTCTTGTCAGAGCAACACAATAATCCTCAATGGTAAGGCATTCTACATCTTACTAGAGCCAAAACATAAGCCAATAATTAGAATATAGATGATTCACAGATTTGAGAACCTCTAGAACAACAACAAAAGGCTCTAGTACAAGGGACCAATTAGGAAAAAATTATCACAGATTGACAAAATTATCAAAATGTAAGATACAAGTAGACTAGCGCATTTACCTAATGAATTAGCACTTTTGCAGAAACTGTCAGTGCCTCTGTTACATAGAGAAATGCTTTTGACCCAAACTATGATGCTTTTGATGACTATTTTAGTGCCTTTTTCCAAAGGAACAATGCATCTGATATTTAGAACAATGCTTTTGCTGATTTTGATAGCACTTTTGTTCATTATTTTAGCACTTATGAAAAGGGAAATAGTGCATATAAAGTTCTAGTGATTTTGCACATACAGACTTAGAAACAAAAGAGAACAAGTTGGGACACACCCAGAAAATCATTAAGGCTTTCAAAAATAAAAAGTCACAATATTTTGAAACACAACATCACTTAGAAGCCAGGGATTTAAACAAACATATCTAGAAGCAATAAAATCAAATTGTGAATCTCCAACAAGAAATCCTTGGCAAGTTCGAATACACAATCTTTCATGGAAACAATGACAGATATCTCCTGAATCACATGGATAGCCAAAACATCTACACTTCCATGCCATATGAATGTCATTCTCACACAAGCATAACAATTATGGAGTCGGGAGATTACCACAAAATTTAGATGGGGATGTTGAAAGCCATTCATAGGGTAAAATACAAACAATATAAATTAATTGTAATAAATATATTTACTCCAAACCATATTACATATGCAAATATAAATATCAATCATAATCTTATTCACAATCATTTCACATCCTGGCAAACAATATTTCAGAAGACATTGTGAAAACAATCCTCCAACTTGAATCTAGAAGTGATGGTAAGATAACTTGCAGAAGAGACAAATCCAAATCCAAGACTCAACCAAAATAGAAACCAAGCAAGCTCCAAATTCACCAAATCACAGATAGAAAATTGTAAAAGCTAACCCAATAATGTACAAGCAACCAAATAAATAGAAATACATTAAAAAACCCTAGGATAATTCCAGCCAATAGAAATATTCCAAAATACTATATATTTTGTTGGCAACAATGCAACAAACTAAGAGGGGAGGGGGTGAATCAGTTTGCACAAAATTTACTGCAACTTAAACCACAAAGTAGATCTAATAATTAGTAGTTAAAGCATGAAATGACACCACATCAATAACACACATAACACCAATATTTTTGACATGGAAAACTCGGTTAAGGGAAAAATCATGGTGGGAACCTACCCACAATGAAATAATATCCTATTAGGAGTAAATGTGAATATTACAATGGGGAATGCACATGCATTCAGGCACACTACCTAGAGCTCACTATTCAAAATAAGAACCCAGAAAGGCTACAACCTTAAGGGAAGGCTCACTGCCTTACAGTAAGTATCACTAACTTACAAAAATATTTGGACTACAATCCAAATCATATGAACTATGAAAACAACATCTCCGCATGCTTGAGTACAGTTTGTGTTAAGAACACAGTCTGCTCTACAATAATTCTCTACTTCTCACTTCTAAAAGGTCAGAACACTTGTTCACACATCCAACTCGATCATTCACTCTCATATACAATGCAAATTCTAGGAGACATGCATCTTACATGATTATTACATATATTTATACAAACTCTCAAACTTAGAAATATAGGTCGGCTAAACCCTCAATACAAATTACAAGATAATATCCTCACATGCTACAAAAATGCATGCAGACCAAAACAATATCGGCTAAGACATAGTCTGGACCCAAATCAATACTGCAAATATGAAACACCTCCAAGAATTGTGCCTCGATCATCTGCAACATGCTACAACAACTATGAGTGTCACATAACATGAAGAACATCACCGGACAAGGAAAATCTTCAATAACACACACAATAATCAATGTAGACCAGAATATGCATAGCACATGATCTAGAAACATCCATAAGTAGTGTGAATCGGACCGCAACAACCGCAATAATTCAGATCACCAGAATCATCATCGTCTCCCTTTTGGAGCTCAAGAACACCAACATAAATGACTGTCAACCTGAAAGATTCTCTTGTGGATATCCAGATCATGAACCAAACTAACTGAGGATACAAATCAACATATATAACACATCTCAAGCATCCACAACTTAAAGATATGGCAATTATGGAGCAATACGGAGCACAAACCAGACTACCAAATAACATGAACAACTGCATAACATACCAATACTAGATCTCATAACTTGATCACAATATCGTGCAGACCTTTAAAAATGGGAATAAACAATATACAGACAACATACGAGAAACCCTTTAAACTGCATCACCTCATCTGCAGCACATAGGATAAACAAACTCATTCCATCAAACTACAACACTGGAATACACAAAAAACTTTCTAGTAATCTCCTCATCAACAATCTCCACATATATTGATATAAATGACAACATATTAGCCAATATCCAACAATCTCCCCCTTTGGCATTGATGAAAACATATGAATGTTGAAAACAATCAATGCAAAGAAAGAAATTAACTCTCAACAATCTCCCTCAAAATCACAGGGATCAACTCCCCTTTTGACAAACAACTCAAAATACTTTAGGTTTTTCACATGCTTCTCTCTCCTTTTGACATCAATGACAAAGGCTCAAGAATCACAATTTTCTCCCAACAATTCCGAACATCTGAATCACCAACACTGACAATGACTACTCCCATTTAGTAGCAATAGTATTCATCAATCCAGAGCATAAAATATCTCTGTGAAGTTCACCAGGTTGATGCAAATCCATGCACCTTAGTTCTCATCAGGAGGGGAAATTACCCCTAACTTCTCTCTGAGATACTCAAAAGTATCTTTAGAAAAAGGCTTCTTAAATATAATTTCAATTTGTTCCTTTGTAGATACATACTCCAATTTGACTTCTTTCTCATTCACCTTCTCTCTCAAAGAAACGCAAATTGATTGATATATACTTTGTCTTGGAATACAACACTAGATTATTTGAGATATTGATAGCACTTGAATTGTCATAGTATATAGCAATAGGCTCATCATAAATAACTCCTATATCCTTCAACATTTGCTTCATCGAAATTACCCGAGTACAATTTCTAGTAAGAACAATGTATTCAACTTCAGCAGTAGATAAGGAAATAGAATTCTACTTCTTACTTGCCCAAGAAACCATATTTCCCCAAAATAATGCACCACCTGTAGTACTCTTCCGGTCATCCACATCACCTGCCCAATTAGTATCTGTAAAAGCACTCGAAGTAAAGTCATCATTATTAGAATTCCACAAACCAAAATCAACTGTTCCTTTCAAATATCTAAATGTCCTTTTTACAGAAGTAACATGAGAATCCTTAGGATCAGCTAGAAATCTAGCAACATGACACACAACATTCATTATATCAAGTCTAATCTAAGCCAAATACATCAAAGCACCAATCATGGATCTATATCTAGTTTGATTAATGTTTGGAGAGTAATCATCCTTTGTCAGCTTACATTCGGTCACCATAGGTGTACCAACAGGTTTAGAATCTTCAAGGCCAAATTTCTTCAACAATTCCTTCACATACTTAGACTGAGATATGAAAATACATTTATCCAACTAAGTAATTTCCAATCCCAAAAAGAATTTCATTTCACCAATCATAGAAATCTCAAATTCATTTTGCATCTCTTCAGCCAATTTCTTGCATAGACAATCATTTCCTCTAAAGATAATGCCATCAACAAAAACCTTCAACAATTAAAATGTTATTCTGAACAATCTTGAAATAAAGATTATTGTCAGCAGTACCTTTACTGAATCCAAGCTTCATCAAATACTTATCCAATCTGGCATACTAGGCTCTAGGGGCTTGCTTTAATCCATACAATTCTTTCTTCAACCAACAAACCATGTCCTTTTCATCTGTCAACGAAAATCCATCTAGTTGCTCAATGCAGACTTCTTCTTCCAATTCACCATTAAGAAAGGTTGATTTGACATCCATCTAATAAACATGGCAATCTTTGTGAGATGTATAGGAAATAAATAATCTATCAACTTCAATTCTAGCCACCAAAGAAAAAGTCTCCTCATAGTCAATTCCTTCCATCTATGAATAACCTTTACAAACAAGTCTAGCTTTATTTCAAACAACTTCACCCTATTCATTCAACTTATTCTAGAATACTCATTTAGTTCCAATTACATTTTTATCCTTAGGTCTAGGAACAAGAATCCATGTATTATTTTTCTCAATCTGATTCAATTATTATTCCATAACTTTAATCCAATTTTCATCTTTGCATGCTTCATCAACACTCTTAGGCTCAATCTTAGAAATCAAACAAATTTCTTCAGTAAGTCTTCTTCTAATCATCACACCTTTATTCTTATCACCAATAATCTGATTTTATGAATGATTCAATCTTACATACCTAGGAGTTTTAGGATTTTCTTGAATTCCAAGTTCTTGAACACTTTCTTCTGCATTAACATCTACACATTCATTCTCAGACTTTTTTGGAGCAATCTGAACTTGATTTTGGGTTTGCACTAGCTTTCCTTTATCTAAACTAGCATCATGATCATCAAAATCATATTTGCAAGATTTGATCTGTCTCATGTTACCTTCATCAACCTTCACATTAGAACTTTCAACCATATTTTTCAATCTTTTATTATAACACCGATAGGCTTTACTTTTAGTTGAATAACCAAGAAATATTCCTTCATCACATCTAGCATCAAACTTTCCAAGATCTTCATGTCTATTGATATAGAATTTACTACCAAAAATTATGAAATATCTAATAATAGGAGCATGACCAAACCATAACTCATAAGGAGTCTTACCAGTAACACCTTTGACATTTACTCGGTTAAGAGTGTATACTACAGTTCTCACAACTTCTCTCCAAAATACATGCAGAACATTTCCTTCAATCATCATGGTTCTAGCAAATTCTTGAAATATTCTATTCTCCCTCTCCACAACACCATTATGTTGTGGTGTCCTAGGAGTAGATAACTATCTCTTAACTCCATGCTCTTCACAACATGCATTAAACTCACCGAAAGTGAATTCTCCACCTTTATCAAATCTCAAACACTTTAGCTTCATTCCAGTCTCAGTTTCAACTCTAGCTTTGAAAATCTTTAATTTCTCCAATACTTCAAACTTCTCCCTTAAGAAGGTAATCCACATCATCCTTGAATAGTCATCAATCAACAACATGAAATACCTATTACCCTGCAAGCTTCTCACTCTAGAAGGACCACATAGATCAATATGCACAAGATCTAACAATCCATTAGAATGATATTATTTGCTCTTATAAGTAACTCTTGTTTGCTTCCCTAATTGACATTCCTTACATGCTGGATTAGAGGTCTTTATTAACTTCAGTAGATCTTTCACTGCCTGAGTAGAACTTATCTTAACCATGCAATCAAAATTTACATGACACATCCTTTTATGCCATAACCAAATTTCATCAATCCGAGCAATCCGACAACTTTTACCACCAACATTCAAGAAATAGATATTACCTTTAGTATTTGTCCCTAATGCAATCTCAGTTTCAGAGCTACTCAAGATTTCACATTTGTCTTTCTTGAATCGCGAGTTATATCCCTTATCAACCATCTAGCCAACACTCAAAAGATTATTCTTTAAGCCTTCAACATACAACACATTATTGATAATATGCTTAACTATCAAGAGAAATAGATTCTCTACCATGGGTTACACATGCTTTGTTATCACCAAATCTTAATGTACGATCATCATACCTTTCCAAGTTCACAAATTTACTCTTATCACCTATCATATGATAAGAGCAACCACTCTCAATTACCCATTCATATTTCTCCTCAACTTTAGAAGCTAAAGCTTTCTCCTCATTAGTGTAGCTTGTATAATATGAAGTTACATGATCATCTTCCTTGATAGCAATGAACACAAATTCATCTCCCGAGTTACCCTTATCCAACTCATCATCTGTCACACCTTCATCAGCAACATAATAACACTTTTTCTAATATTTAGGCTTATATGGCTTAAATGACTTCTTAGGATTTCTCTCTCTTTCCGGACGCCTTGATGCAAAATGTCCTATCTTATTACATGGGAAAAATTTAAGAGGTAATTTTCCTTCATACTTACTAGCACCTTTAGGTAATCTTCTGGAAATAAGTGCTTCAAGATCCTCAAGCTCTCTTTCTTCATCTTCCATCTCTTTCTATATCTAGATACTCTTGTAGAACTGTCTCCTGAATCATATCTCTGCTTCCCAGAGATAGTATCTTTGAAGGTAGATTCAGTCTTAGGAAGAGGGTCTCCAAACTCACTCAACTCAAAAGAAACAAGCTTACCAACCAACACATCTCTTATCACATTTGTCATATTTTGGATCTCATCTATAGCAGTAGCCTTATGTTTGTAAGCAGGCGGAAAGGATATAAATACTTTAGAAACAATCTCAGATTCTTCAAGGACTCCACCAACACATCCGATTCCACACACAAGCTCATTCACTTTTTGCATAAAAGAAGTAATGTTCTCATCTTCACCCATCTTTAGGTTCTCATACTTTCCTTTCAAGCTCTACAATTTAGAGAATTTCACATGACTATCACCTTCATGCAAGGTTTTTGACTTTACCCAAATCTCATGAGCAGTCTCTAAGTCGATGACATTAGTCATTTCAAAATCTGACAAGGCACTCATCAATGCATCCTTGGCTCTAATATTGTATTATACTTCCTTTAGCTCATCCGAAGTAGAAGGACAATTCTGAGGGACATTATAGGCATTCTTAGTAATCTTCCAGTACTCTTCTCCAATGCATCTCAAATGAACTTGCATCCATATATTCTAGAGAGTGTAGTTTGTTTCATTAAATATCAAACTATCCTTCTTCAAAGAAAAGATTGTCATCTTGGATCTCCTCAAGTGGTCAAGACTCTTCCAGAGGATCTAGCTCTGATACCAATTGTTGGCAATAATGCATCAAACTGAGAGGGGGGGTTATTCAATTTGCACAAAACAAGTACTGCAACTTAAACCACGAAAAAAAACTGATAATTAGTATTTAAAGCATGAAACAACACCACATCAATAACACACATAGCACCAAGATTTTTGACATCAAAAACATGGTTAAGGGAAAAACCATGTTGGGCACCTACCCACAATGAGATAATACCCTGTTAGGAGTAAATGTGAATATTACAATGGGCAATGCACATGCATTCAGGCACACTTCCTAAAGCTCATTGCTCAAAATAAGAAACCCAGAAAGGCTCATTGCCTTATAGGAAGTCTCATTGACTTTCAAAAACATTCGAACTACAATATGGATCATATGAACTATGAAAAAAACATCTCCAAATGCTTGAGTACAACTCTTGTTGTAATGCCCCGCTAGGAAACCCTGAAGGGATTAAGCTAAAACACAAGAATAGAGTGCAAATAATTTATTTATTTTTAAATTAAACACAACACGATGATACAATGAGTTATCAAAGTTCAGATTACACAACAGAAGACTTCAAATAACACCTAAAGAGTTTCCCAACGTGATTACTTAATTTAACATTAAACTCAACTCACGCTAATTAATCCAATTAAGTTGATTAACTTAATGACAAGATAATACTTTAAACAAGGATAAATTTATTTCGGTAAGATAAAAATATAGATAACATGATAAGGTTCATCCATTGAGGTTAAAAGTATAGATAACATGATTAAGGTTCATCCAATAAATTTAAACCATACATTACGTTCAAACTTTCATTAAGACATAAGTTATGCATCTAATTTCATAACATACATTAAATTCATCATAAAGTAATGAATACTTTTCATGCATACTTAATTTCATTGTCAATAACTGAACATATTCCATTATTCTAATCTACATTCTTTCATGATCCAAATTACTGCTTTTAATAAGATGACTACATACATGCTTTTAAGATTAACTTCAGCAAATCCACATTATACATTCTAACATAATTCCATCCATACATGCAAAACTAAAAAGGAAACATGAGAACATAAGAATCACATAACACCAAATTGATATCAGAGTTCACCCCTAGTGGGCTACATCTCCAAGTCTGCTCAACTACAAGACCCCTCTGATAATTAAATAATAGTGAAGAATACATAAGGTTCACATCATTACAATCCTGCCATCAATGTTGAACATAACCAATAAAACATACGACCACATCGGTCAAATAAATACATGAATGATCCCTGAATAGGAAAGGATCCAACTGAACATAATAAGAAGCAATAACAAAAGATCAACTAGAGCATCCGCGAAACTAAATATTCGCAACCCATCATAAACATCCCATGGTCTAACATGGATATTAGGTTCTTACAAGGGCATAAGCATCGGGACGACTCCACAACAATGCTCCTATCAAGACAACACAACAACACACTAGTGAGCATAAGGGGACAAATGTCATCACACAACTTGGTATGGTTACCATGGTTGGACTTCATAGGTTCTATCCCCATCCATTGGGTTACCCAGGCAACCTATTTCGAACCTCCGGCCCATCCAAGCCTCATGTGGACCCACACATCCTTTCGTGAAGACAAGGATGATGGCAAACCTTCTCATTGCATGTCGAGTCTGTGCTAGCACTCATTCCATGCATGGGGCACAATTATCTTACTTAGTGATTCATTAACTAACTCTCTAATATGATATTAGGTTATCACTTATTAGACACACTTCCAATGGGTTACCCAGCAGCCACTTTGGGCGCGACCCCAAACCAAAAGCCAATTTCCCATATGACACTAGACCATAAACCAACAACTCCTAAACCCCAGGAATACACAAGGTCAAGCATACAAAGTTTCAAAATGATAGGAATACTCACTTGGTCAAACAAGACTTCATACGAGGTGCACTGACTAATGGTTTTCTAACTAGAGAACTGACCAGCTATGGTCAACCACAAACCAACATTCAACACCCGCATAAAGGACATGACTAGATACAAACCATCACATGAAAATAGTAAATACTTGAGATCAAGGACATAAGCAAGTACCCAAATCAACAAACGACAATAACCAACAATCACAATCAAGGGCTTGCCATTTCATAAGCAAATGCGAATACATAAATTTAAACATGCATAGGCAATAACCGGAAAAGACAATCTTTTTCTATATTGATTAAACATTAAAAATTGATCCAATTTTCTAAAGGATCTAAGTTTGATTGCAGCTATCTACCTCATCTAGGTACGGGTCATTCATGGTTTTCTAACTCACTAAGTTCATTTAAATCATAACATAACATAAATACATCATCATGAGTTTTTAAACCAAATTCACATGAGTATAACTAAATAAATATTAATCAACTAAAATATGATATCCATTCTTCAAAATAAAACATCATTTTCATACTGGTTCGAAAACAATTCCCCAAAATTCATCTTTTCCAGAACCAAGTTACACTTTTCAGATTAAGGAAATATACATTTAAAGGAACCAAAAATAGACAAACATTTCCCAAATCCACAAATTACTTCCTTACACACATATAGAAAAATACCAAAATTAAATATTAATTAATATATATTTATTAATCCGCGATTAATAAAATATAACCAATTAATAATTAATAACAAAATTAACAAATCAAGTATTTAATTAGAAAAATATGCATTAATAACAAAATAAAATTTTAATGTTAATTAATGTATATTTACCATTATACAATTAATTAATAACAAATTAATCATAAATTATTAATTAATGACTAAATTTAATTATAATTAAAAATTTATTTAAAATTAACTATTATTATAATATTATTATTTTTTTCTTAACAAATAAATTTTTTTTACAAAAACCCAAAAGAGGGGGGGGGGGGGGGGGGGGGTACCCACGTGGGTCCCTTAGTAGCCCACGCTACCATTGGTAGCGTGCTACCTCCCCGCGTGGTGGGGATTTTCCCTGCCACGTGGGGTTTATTATTATTATTTTTTTTTAATTTCTTGTTATTTTTAAAAAAAAAATTACTGTGAAAAAAATAATAGCTCACAGTCAAAGAATACAGTCTCAACAGAGACTCAAAACAATTTTCCAGAAAAACAGAGGGTTTTCTAATATTTGCATTTTTTTTATTTCAAACAAAACCCCCAAATTTTATTAATACACAATCTCATACAGAGACTAAAATATATTTTCCAGAATGTCCATGAACAACAAATATTGATAATTTTTCTAGAATAACCAAACCAATATCGATAAATTTTTTTTCCAGAATACCATGGTTTTCTAAATAGTAAAAATTTCTTGAATGACCATTCAAATAAACAAATATTTTTCAAACAAAGCCATATTTGGGCATGGAATTATTTCTCACAAATATATTCCCCAATCTGCCAAACTTCAACTAATTCCCAATATGAAACTTAATAAGAGAACATTCAATGGGGATTTAACAAGTTTATTGCGAACAATCAACTTTTAATCTGAAATTTATCACAAACATAACCAGAAAACTTCAAGATCCATAAAACTCTATTTAGCAAATAAACCCAGAGGTAAACCAGAAACCTACCTTATTCTGCAATCCTAGAGAGATTGAAGGAGAGCCCAACCTACAACCTCCAGATTGATTCTTCTCTTCCAAAAATATTTTCCCCAAAATTTCTCCAGAACATCTTCGAAAATGTCTCCCGGCCATATTTTTCCAAAAATCATTCCTCCCAAAATATTTTTCCAACTCTAGGTCAAATGCAAAGTTTTTTTTTATCAAAAATCTCATTTCTAAAATAAAAATACTTTTACACAATTTATTTCTAACTTAGAAAAATCAAAATGCCTCTTCCTCATTTAATTTCTAATTTTCTCCACTTTAACAAAATTAACCTTTATATTCCAAAATATAATGAGGGTAAAATATTTTTTAATTAAAATAAAATCCCCAAATTAATCTTTCACATTTTATCAAAAATATATTAACTTTTTTTTTTAATTAAAATTAATTTTCTTTAAATAATTAAAATCAACCTTTCTATTTTTATAAGGGCAAAGAGATTAAGTTAATTCTATTTCAAATAAATTTAAATCTTTCCCTTCTAAAAGCATAAACAAAATAAATTAATCAAATTAAAATTAACCATTTAATCAAACTTGCTACCAATTTGGATTGAACAATTCTAATTAATGATTAATCACATAAAGGGAACCTATTTAATTAAGACCCTTAATTTCTAATGCATAAACATACATTAAATCAATTTAAACATTAAGGATTAATTACTCAATTTAACCACACACAAAAACACGCAACCCAAGAAAGCCAAGCAGATAGACGACCTGCATACCCACCCAAAGGGAATACCGATGATGATTGACAACAGTCACTTGAGCATGACTAAGGTCAAATGAAGGTCTCATGACCACCTAATCCAATTTCTAAGGGCCAATGAGGAACACTCAAACCTGCGAATTCAGGTGGAGACGAACCTCGCACCCATGTGGTACTATACCTGCAATCTCCTGCAACCATGAATCACACATGCATACATATATTTATTTAATAAAAGTGTTAGCCTAAGATTAATAACACGAATCAGGAGAACTAATAAGATTACATACAAATTGATGTGAAAACCACATTCACTGGTACACGCAATAATCAAAACATTTGACTATAACATTATAGCATAATAAACTAACCAAGGTCAAACCAAAATTAGAATCTGATTAGGGTAGGGGACTACACCTGTTAAGCACACAGTCTGCTCTACAACACTTCTCTACTTCACACTTCCAAAAGATCAGATCACTTGTTCGCACTATTGGCATTGCATGAAGATTGCATTGAAGAAGTTAGGAAGTGTTGTCATTGATGTCAATTACAACTGGTAATGAAGTAGTATAACAAACGATAATAGAGTTGTAAAGAAACTGGTGTTGACGCAGTGAAGATCAACCAATAACCCTAACCAATTGAGAAGCAGAGCCCTAACCGATGAAATTTGGAGATCGGTTGTGATGATCTATGATTGAATGATGATCAGTGATGAAGATGCCATGAGTGCATGTTGCATGTGATGAGTTTTGAAATGGATTTGGCATGTAAGAGATAATCATTTATCTTGGGAATGATCAAATGCATAGTATGAAGTGACAAACGCGTGATGAGTTACAAGATTCAAAGTGCAGTGATCCAAGAGCAGTTGTAAATGCCTAGAAGAATGTAATGTTGATTGCATGTAATCTAACAGTCAAGATTGAACCAATGTGTTTGTAATCTCTATGATATTTGTAGGGTTTGTGTTGTGTTATCGACCAAATGTATTTGTTTGTAAGAGTATTGGAAATTTGGTTAAGTGTGGAAGTGATTGTTGTCGAGCTAGGATGTGTGTCTGCAGAATGATGTGAAGGCATATATGAGTTGTAAAGGATCTAATTCAGCAAGGAAGTGTTATTTCCAAATCAGTCAAGAACCTATTGTTCTTTGACCATTACAATAGTTAAATCCCTTAACCAGGTAATCTCTAACAGGCTTTTTGTTGAAATCCTCTAAGCAGGTGATCCATTAACTTAGATTTCAAATCCTCCACTGAGGTTACCTTTAACAAGGTATTTGTAGTCAATCCTTTAATCAGGTGGTCCTTAACTGGATTTGTTCCTAACAGAACATTATTGTATAAGCTTCTAACCGGGCTTGGCTCCTAACAGGGCAAACTTCAAAAGAGTTCAAAATATTTGTGGGTATTCATCCCCACCGTGGTTTTTCCCATTTGGGTTTCCACGTGAAAAATCAATGTGTCAAGTGGTGAATGATTTTGTGGGTGTGTTTTTGATATGGCTGAAATGAATGACTGGTAAATCTGCATAGATATATTTAAATGACCGGAAATGATCTGAAACATGTTATTACTGGTATTAGTGAAGTGGTTTAAGGTTTTGGTCAAATGGTATTAAGTTTCAAATTTGTTGCATTATGTCACTATATATTAAGACAACCGGTAAAGTTTAACAGTGCAGTTGCAAATTTGTTTAAATGTCTAAACCGATATACATTGTGATTTGATTTTGAGTTGAAAGTTTATTTAGTGAGAGTTTAGTTTATTTTCTATCTAGTAATTCACCCCCCCTCCTCTTAGTAGTTGACAAGATCTTTATAGTTTCATCATATTATCAATTGGTATCAAAGCATTCAAGTCCTCTTGAGTATAAGCCTAATAGCTTGAGGCAAAGATCTAGGAGAAAATGATGAAGAGAGAAGGTCCGAAGTTCAATAGAGATAACTATAAAATCTGGAGTGATAGGATGAAGATTTACATCAAAAGCTTAGGAAGTCAGTATTGGGATCATTTTGTTACTAAGTATAACTTGCCTAATGGAATTTTGGAAGATGATCAGAAGGAGCAACAAGAGAATAATCAAGCATTGGAAGCTATCATTAGTACCTTGTCAGATTCAGAATATGTTGATGTTCATGGAATAGAGACTGCACATGAAGTTTGGCAGAAACTGGAATAAATCTATGGCGGTGATGAGCATGTAAAGATGGCCAAGGAAGAGAGTCTCAGAGGAAAATTTGATGGTATGAGAATGGCTAAAGGTGAAAACATTCAACAGTATGGTCATAGAATCAAGGAGATAATTGGATAAATCAAAAGTGTTGGAGGTACAGTGGAGGATGCCACTATGGTTAAAAAGGTGTTGAGAACCCTTCTACCGGTCTACGCTATCAGAGTTGCAGCTATTCAAGAACTCAAATCTATTGACAAGACAAAGGTATCCCTTGAATCTATCATTCATAAATTGACTGCTTTCAAATTAAATGGTTTTGATGGAAGTAATCAGAGGTCAGAATATGCATTTAAAGCCTCAGTCTCAACCCCACTAGTAAGGAAAATAAGAGAAGTTACAATCATGAATCCAGATCCAACAAAGAGGTAGATGATGATGACAACCGGATGGAACTTGAAGCATTGTTGGCCAAGTAGTTACCCAGAGGTACTGGTAAGTATAGAGGTAAATTACCACTGAAATATTTTGCATGTAACCGGATAGGACATATTGTTGCTAATTGTCCTAATGGAGATAATGAGGAAAAACAAGAGAAATATAGGAAGTTTAAAGGAAAAGGAAAAATAAATTGTCTCATTGCAGTGGATGGAGGTATTATAGATGAAGAATCTAAGGGAGATGAAAATGAGGACATTGTCTTTGTTGTTATCAAATAAGAGTTATGAGATTAGAAGGCATTTATTTCTCACTTGGATAGTTACTAGATTATAGATAGTGGTTGTTCACACCACATGATTGGTGACCAGAGTAAGTTTCTAACATTGGAATAATTTGATGAAGGTGTTGTGAGATTTGGGAACAACTCTCCCTACATGGTGAAAGGCAAAGGATCCATTTCCCTAAATGGTAAGAGTAGTGCAGATGATGTCTATTGGGTTGAAGATCTGAAAACAATCTTTTGAGTGTTGCTCAACTCAATGACAAAGGTTACCCATTAGAATTCAAGAATGGAATTTTCAAGATCTTTGGAAGCAAAGGTGAACTAATTGCTATAGGAAAACAAACTAGAGGTAACTTATTTCACTTAAACTCTAAAGTCAATAGTTGTTTGATTGCAAAAGTAGAAGATAGTTGGCTTTAGCATCAAAGGTTTTTCCATGTGAATTTTGATAGCATTGTAAGAGTTAGCAAATCAAAATCAGTAAGAGGATTGCCATAGTTGGACAAATCAGTGAATGCTTTGTGCAAGGAATGTCAAATAGGGAAAATGACATCATCAACCTTCAAGATAAAACCTTTCTCAGTTGAACATTTGCTAGATTTGGTTCATATTAACCTATGTGGACCAATGAGGACTAGGAGTATTCAAGGAGAATGGTACTTCATGATATTTATCGATGACTCCCTCAAAGATTATGTGGGTCACATTCTTGAAAGACAAGACAAAACTTTCAGTAAATTTAAAGAATTTAGAGCCTTGGTTGAGAATGAAAGTGGCCTAGATGCTTCAGCCCAAAATGAGGTTTATATATTTTGGTCAAACAACATAGCCCTAGTAGCTTCTACTATAGTCCTATTCTTTCTTTTAGCTACCCCATTTTGTTGTGGGTTATAAGGTATAGTTAACTCCCTCTTAATCCCAACATTTATACAATAATATTTAAACATATCAAAAGTGTATTCCCCCCATTGTCTGTTCTTAAGGTTATGATTTTCTTACCTGTCATATTTTCTGCAAGAGCTTTGAATTCCTTAAATTTAGAAAGGATTTATTTAGGCTCTTTGTACCTCAGAAAATATATCCAGGTCTTCCTAGAACAATCATCTACAAATATTACATAATATAAAAATCCCCCTGATGAGGGAATAGACATGGGTCCACATAAATCAAAATGAACTAATTCTAATACACTTTTGGATTTACTGTTGCTAGAATTAAAAGACCCTTTAGTATTCTTTCCCAAGGCACACCCTTTGCAGTCTCCTTCAGATTTTTGACTTAGCTTGGGTAAGCCAATCACCATCTTCTCTATCTTAGGCAGGGCATGGGAATGAAGGTCTTCTATGCCAAAGTTCATTCAAGAACTGCATTGTGTCCCAAAATGTTTAAGAACTGATCAAGGTGGCAAATTTACTTCAGAGGAATTCACTAGATACTATGATAACAATGGAATCAAGAGGCAGCTATCTGCACCAAGGACACCATAGAAAAATTGTATTGCAAAAAGGAACAACCGGTTAGTGGTTGAAGATGCTAGGACTATGATAATTCAAGGAGGTGTAGCTAAAATATTTTGGAGAGAAGCTATCAGCACAACTATTTATACAATGAACCGGATACTAGTTAAAAGAGGTAAAGACAAAACACCCTATGAATATTGGTATGGTAGATCACCAAAAGTCAGTTACTTCAAAAATTTTGGTAGCAGATGTTTTTATTAAAAGAAGTGATTATATTGGTAAGTTTGATGCCAAAAGTGATGAAGGCATATCTCTTGGTTACTCCACCAAGAGCAAAGCTTACAAGTGCTACAACAACCAGCTAAGAAGATCATTGAAAGTGTCAATGTCCAAGTAGATGAATTTTTTGAAAAATTAGAAGAATCTAGTAAGGAGAAGGAATGAGAAGAACCTAACACACTCTTTTTGGAACAAAAACTGGTAAAGCCAAAAGTTGGAGAATTGAACATAGAAGCCCCAGTTCAACTGGAACAGGAAGGTCCAACAAATGATGAATAAATTGAAGAAGACGAAGAACTTGAAAATCAAGATCATGTTATTCCAAGGTATGTTAGACTCAATCATAGCCTTGATCAGATTATTCGAGACAAGAATGTAGGTGTGTTAGCTAGAACAAGGCTAAGAGAAAACTCTTGTATGATCTCCACCATTGAGCCTAGAACTGAAAAAAGAAGCCTTTATAGATGAAGATTGGATCAAGGAAATGGAAGAAGAATTTGACCAGATAGAGAAGAATAATACTTGGTCATTGGTACCCAAACTGGAAAATAAGAATGTAATAGGTACAAAGTGGGTATTCTGAAACAAATTGAATGAAGATGGAGTAGTGGTCAGGAATAAAGCTAGACTAGTATGCAAAGGATATGCACAAGAGGAAGGTGAAGATTATGGTGAGACATTTGCACCAATAGCAAGATTGGAAGGAGTAAGGACTCTACTTGCATTTGTAGAATATAGAGGATTTAAAGTATATCAAATGGATGTTATGTTACCATTTTAAAATAGAATATTGGAAGAAGAAATATACATAGAACAACCAAATGGTTATGCATTAACTGAAGAAAAGGATATGGTGTGCAAGCTACATAAGGCACTTTATGGATTGAAACAAGCATCAAGAGCATGGTATAAAAGATTGCACTCTCACTTAGTAAAGATAGGTTTTCAAAGAATTAGTGAAGATAGTAATATATATCTCAAGACCAAAGGAGATAAAATATTGGTAAGTGAGGTATTTGTTGATGATATCATTTTTGGAGGTAATGATGATATGTGTCATGATTTTGCTAAATTATAAAAAAGAATGAATTTGAGATATCATTGGTAGGTGAGATTAAAAAATTTATAGGTTTGAAAATCCAACAAATGAAGGAAGGAATTTTTATCACACAATCCAAGTATGTGAAGGAAGTGTTAAGAAATTTTGGAATGAAAGACTATAAACTAGTTGGAACACCAATGGTTACAGACTGTAAATTGTCAAAGGAAGATGATTCTGCACTAGTTAATGAAAAGGAATATAGATCCATGATAGGTAAGCTACATTATCTTTTCCACAGCAGACCAAACATTTCTCATGCAGTAGGATTGGTTGCCATATTTCAGAAAAGTCTAAAGGAGTCACACATGGTTGCAACCAAAAGAATTTTCAGATTCTTGAAAGGCACTATAGATTATGGATCATGGTATCCATATGCAGGAAATTTTGACTTAAAGGTCTATATCAATGCAAATTGGGTGGGCAATATTGATGACATGAAGAGTACAATCGGAGGAGCATTATTTCTTGGAGGTAGACTAGTGTCTTGGAGCAGCAAGAAACAAAGTTGTATCTCTCAATCAATAACATAAGTTGAGTATGTTGCAGCTTACATGAATTGTACCCAAGCAATTTGGATGAAACACATATTGGAAGGTTTCAAGTTGAAGATATCAGAACCACTAATGAATTTTTTGTGATAACACAAGTGCTATAAATATTTCAAAGAACCCAGTGTTGCATGCTAGGGCAAAGCATACAGAGATGAAGTATCATTTCCTGAGAGAGAAAGTTCAAAGAAAAGATGTATCACTAGAGCATGTTTCCACTAAATAAAAACTTGTAGATATTTTTACTAAGCATCTACCTAAGGCTACATTTGAATATCTTAGAGGTAAGTTAGGGGTTGTACCCCTACATGAAGTCAAATAAGAAGATAGGGAAGCCATCAATCCTGGAGCCTTTTGAAAATCTTGAAGAAGGAATGGTGAAGAATGGAGCTACTCCATAGGGGGAGAAGCTAATTGTAGATCAGTGAAGCATGGATAAGAAATTGAATGGTTTATCTTCACTTTGGCATTAGTGTCAAAGGGGGAGAGAAGTGTATGATTGAAAATCTTATATGTTAAGGATAGAAGATAGATTGCAGACCAGTTATCAGCTGAAGATATGAAGATACAGTGGAAGGATAGTATATGATTGGAAAATGTAAACCAGGATTCCTATACCTATGTATGTGCATTACTCTCAATCATGACAATCAATTGGTATTGATATTTTTATTGCCATCAATTCCAAAGGGGGAGAATGTTGGAATTGCATGAAGATTGCATTGAAGAAGTTAGGAAGTGTTGTCATTGATCTCAATTGCAACTGGTAAAGAAGCAACATAGTAACTGGTAATGGAGCAGTAAAGCAACTAGTGTTGATGTAGTGAAGATCAACTGGTAACCCTAATTAGTTGAGAAGTAGAACCCTAACCGATGAAGTTTGGAGATCAGTTGTGATGATCTACGACTAAATGATGATTGGTGATGAAGATGCCACGAGTACATGTTTCACGTGATGATTTTTGAAATGGATTTTGCACGTAAGAGATAGCTGTTTATCTTAGGAATGATCAAATCCATAGTATGAAGTGACAAACGTGTGATGAGTTACAAGATTCAAAGTGCAGTGATCCAAGAGCGATTGTAAATGCCTAGAAGAATGTAATGTTGATTGCATGTAATCTAATGGTCAAGATTGAACCAATGTGTTTGTAATCTCTATGAGATTGTAGGGTTTGTGTTGTGTTACCGACCTAATGTATTTGTTTCTAAGGTCGATGGATTGTTTGTAAGAGTATTGGAAATTTGGTAAAGTGTGGAAGTGATTGTTACCAAACCAAGAGGTGTGTCTACAGAATGATGTGAAGGCAAATATGAGTTGTAAAGGATCTGATTCAACAAGGAAGTGCTATTTCCATATCAGTCAAGAACCTATTATTCTCTAACCATTACAATAGTTAAATCCCTTAACTGGGTAATCTCTAACAGGCTTGTTATTGAAATCCTCTAACCAGGTGATCCATTAACTTGGATTTGAAATCCTCCACTGAGGTTACCTTTAACAGGCTATTTGTAGTGAATCCTTTAATCGGGTGGTTCTTAACTAGATATGTTCCTAACAGAACATTATTGTATAAGCTTCTAACCAGGCTTGGCTCCTATCAGGGAGAACTTTAGAAGAGTTCAAAATACTTGTGGGTATTCATCCCCGATGTGTTTTTCCTCATTTGGATTTCCACGTGAAAAATCATTGTGTCAAGTGGTGAATGATTTTGTGGATGTGTTTTTTATATGGGTGAAATGAATGACTGGTAAATCTGCATAGATATATTTAAATGATTGGAAATGATTTGAAATATGTTATTACTGGTATTAGTGAAGTGGTTTAAGTTTTTGGTCAAATGGTATTTAAGTTTCAGATCTGTTGCATTATGTCACTCAGATATTAAGACAACTGGTAAAGTTTAACATTGCAGTTGTAGATTTATTTAAATGTCTAAACCAATATACATTGTGATTTGATTTTAAGTTGAAGGTTTGTTTGGTGAAAGTTTAGTTTATTTTATATCTACTGATTCACCCCCCTAGTCTCAGTAGTTGACTGGATCTTTGTAGTTTCATCATATTATCACACACATCCAACTCAATCATTCAGTTGCATATACAATGCAGATACTAGGATACATACATCTTACATGATTATTACATATATTTATACAAACCCTCAACCTCAAAAATATAGGTCAGCTAAACCCTCAATACAAATTACAAGATAATATCCTCACACGCTACAACAATGCATGCATACCAAAACAATGTCGGCTAAGACATAGTTTGGACCCAAATCAATATCACAAATATGAAACACCTCAAATAATTATGCCTCGATCATCTGCAACATGCTACAACAACCAAGAAAGTCACATAACATGAAGAACATCACCAGACAAGGAAAATCTTCAATAACACGCATAATAATCAATGTGGACCACCAATACGCATAGCACATGATCTAGAAACATCTATAAGCAATGTGAATTGCATAGCAATAACTCGAATCGACAAAATCATCATCATCTCCCTTTTGGAGCTCAAGAACACCAACATATGTAACTATCAACCTAAAAGATTTGATTGTGGATATCTAAATCATGAACCAAACTAACTAAGGACACACATCAATATCTTGAACACATTCCAAACATCTGCAACTTAAAGATATAGCAATTCTGGAGCAATATAGAGCACTAACCAAACTATCGAATAACATGAACAACCACATAACATCCCAATACCAGATCTCATAACTTGATCATAACATCATGCAAACCTCTAAAAATGGAAATGAACCATCTACAAACAACATACTAGAAACCATTTAAACCACATCAACTCATATGCAACACATGGGCTAAACCAACTCATTCCGTCAAACTACAACATTGGAATACATAGAAAACTTTCCAACAATCTCCTCATCAACAATATCCACATATGTTGACATCAATGACAATATATCGGCCAATATCCGACATAATCTACCTACCATACCCAAATATTATATTTTATTTTCTCGAAGCTTTTGAACCAATGACCAAAAAGGGTAGGTAAGTTTAATAATATTTATTTACCCATTAGCAACAAGAGAAATATAATAATATAATTAACCAATAGAAAATAAATAATGAATTAATCCCAATTAAATAAATCAAGGGGCAATTATAATAATAAGGTCACCGATAAATAGATATAAAACAATAACCAACAATAAATAATAACTAAACAATAAACAATAAATAATAAATAATAAATAATCCAATAAATCATTAATTAATTAAAATAAATTAAAAGCACCAATAACATAAACTAATAAATTAAGACTCAATTAAATAATAAAATACTATTAGTAAACATCAACCCTTAATAATAAAGTCACCAAATAATAATAGTTAAATAATCCAAACTATATAACAAATCAATTTAACATTAATACATTATATTAGATCAAATATTAATTAATCACAACATTAAATACTCACAACACCTCAAAGTACCCCAACATAGGGTCGAGCATCAAGCATAAGACTCTAACCCACGACTCAAATGACGACACTAACTAAAAAGGATGACATCTTAAGCCTAGATTGTATAGATGAAACTCATGCCATCTCCAGCAACTTGTCATTGGGATGAAGACATGCTCAAACCTGTGGGACTAGGTGGAGTTGATGTCTAGTACTTGCAATCCTGCAACCACCAATAACTACAATACAATATATACAATAACATATATCATAAATAGTTAGGTAGGTGATAGAGAATCACAACATCATATCATGCTCGCAGTGAGTGATACAACATCGTCTCTATCACGAATACAGTAGTAAGACAATTACATACATCATAACATCATCTCATCCAATGTAATCATCAAATGGGGTTAGTATAACCTAGATGCCATCGTAGTCTCATAAACAATATAATCCATCTAGAATAACAAGTGCATATAGACCATCAAATGTAGATCCATAATCATAATATTAAGGGATAAATGGCATCATCCATATAAGCCATCATGTATCAAATGTCCATAGAAATGTCTAGCATCATCAATAAGCATCCGAGATATCAATAGAGATAAATATAAATCAAAACATCATCATGGAGTCTAAATGAGTCTAATAATGCATGTGTCAAAAGATAAGTTGAGGGACACTATATTCTCTATCGAACAAATATGTATTTACATAATGAAATCTTTGTTCTAATCAACATTTCATTCATTGAAATATGAAACTAAGAAATGATATACATCTATATGAATATTTCTAAAAATGTAATTAAATCAAATCTCATACATTTAGAATATGGAGATAAATCTATGCATTACATGGATGTATAATCAAAGAAATACAAAAAATTATTTGTTAAATCTTACATCATGAAAGGGAGAAAATTAAATAGCAATAACTCATTAATATTAGTTTTACAAATAGATAATATTATCCATTCTAAGGTTTTTTTTTTAAGAACTAACAAATTAAGTTATTAATCACAAACTATTAAAAAAAATATTGAAAAACCTAAATGAAAAAATTCAAATACTTAATTTGAGAATTTCTCATAACCTCAAGTTACATTGAAGCTTTAATAAAGTTTTAACCTCTCAAGTAGCCATTTTTAATTGTTCTAGTATTCAATTTATATTCCTAAACAAATCTCGTGAATATATGTTTCTCTAACATGACGACAATATTTTTTTAATCTCTATTATAGTTTACTTTTAAATATACATACAAGATGAATGATACAAAAATTTAATAATTAAGTACTTGTTATTTTTATCATATTCAATCTAAAAAGGGTCCTCTCATATTCATATAAGATATGTAAGGAATGATATTTAAGTTCCCATCTATTTCCTTCCAAAGATAAAAATTGTTCAAGAATAGGATTTAGTAATCTTGTGAGTAGTCTTCTAAGGTTTTCATTTCACAAATGTTGCTTTCTCAACTAAACTCAAATTGATTAACCCAACAAGTTTCCAAGTTTCACAATTAAATAAGTATTTTAAAACTAAACAGATTCCAATCACAAGAGGTAATTTCAATAATTAAGTAGGCATGTAATATTTAACAATTAGATTTAATTGAAGGAGGGGACACAAGTGTATTCCTTTATATAATCCAATTTAATATTGAATGTTGTTTAATGATCCTTATGGATCATAATGTTATTTATGCATAATGCTAAATCTTTTGAAAAAGATTTTTTTTACTTCTACTTATCTTAGGATAGAAGTTGCGTAAGTATGGAAAGGTTTTTTTTTTAGAGAAACTTGTATAATCATTTTGTTTTATAATGTTAATAAATGTATGATGGTAAATATGATTTTTATATCTTCACAAATCTTAACGTTATATTATTCAACTTCTTTTTATGGGTTCTATTCTTGACACTCAATGACCTATGTTCATGCATACAAAGTATTCTCATGTTTCAATTTGTCATAAACACCAATCATTCTTCAAAATTGTGTAATATGTTCCAAATCCTCATCACAACAAAATAAATGTGTGGATATAGTCTCTATTATGATCACCAAAATTACTATGAAAGTATACTTGACAAAATACCCTAATTATCAAGTAAAATATACTAGCTTATGTACTCATAGATAATGGAAGCTAAGGTGGAATGTCTATAGATAGCTTGTATTGATTTTATATCCATTAAATGAAATTATGTTTGTTATCCATTTTGGCTATTATGTTATCATCTTGAGTGTTTGCCTAAAATTATTTATAGGTTCATTTATATATTGATTATGAGATCAATTGTGATTACTTAAGTTATAACCCAATTATTGGTGATATGAATGGTTATATTATTACATAGTGTGATTTAATGTTTATTAATAAAATAATTTATGGTTACATACTTGTCTCTAATTGATAATATGAATGGTTATCTTACTACATATTGTGACTGTGTTTACTAATAAAATACTTTATGGTGTCATACTTGCCTCTAGTTGTGATCATAAAGATATAAATCTAATTGTGAAGCTTTGACTATGTGTTGTTCATTGAGTATGTTATGTCATATTGATGTTAAGACTATATTCATAGAATCCCAGAAAAAAAATATTACGCATGCATTTTTAAAAAAAAAAATCAATTTTTGGAAAAAAATGTCTTGGTTTTTTTTTTTTTTTTTTTTTGGGGGGGGGGGGCGGTGGTGCCACTGCAGGCAGCATCGTCGACGCCGCGGAAGGTGCCCTAAGCGCCACCGCTGGCACTTTGGTTTTGTGATTTTTTTATTTTTTCACAATATTTGGAATTTATTTGATGATTTTTTTTTTTGATTATTTGATGATTTTTGAGAAATTTATTTGATGATTTTGTGTCATTTATTGAATTTTTTGATTATTGATGAATTGACTCGATAAAGAGGTTGGATTTTCTGTCAATTTGATTTGATTTTGATTTTGATAGGGTAAGATTTGATTACTATCTAATTGATAAAATTAGATGCTCCTAATTGATAAATTTGATGATTACTTCTGATTATCTCGATGTACGCATGAAATGAGATAGGATTGATAATGACCTTATGATAGATGATCGTCATTAATAGGGGCCCAATGAGATTTGATAAAAATCTCTATTGAGCAAGATAGACCAATAGATAGATTGATTTGATAGATAGATAAATCAAGAAACTAATATGATGAAATGATTTGATTGCAGGAGCACTTTAGTGTTCTCCAGTCTCGGGAGCACTTCCAGAAGACATGGATGTTGATACCCTGCCTTAGCCAGGCGGAGTGAGACCACATTGGTAGGTGTGGTCTATCTTCCCTTCTCAACATGCCCCGACCCTTGATAAACCGGGGATTATTGACAACCTTAGCAGAGCGTTGGCATAGTGAGCACAACACTTTTCATTTGTTGACGGGCGAGATGATGGTGACACTAGAGGATGTCTACCAGATATTGTGCATCCTTGTGATGGAAGATATAGTGTATTACGATCTTAGTGAGTGGGGTGGGACAGATGCACTTTTTCGAGCATTCAAGGATGATGAGATAGGCAGATATGACATTGCGTGGTAGGAGATGCTAGAGCTAGGTTATGCCACATTACCTACTATTCTCGCCAGATTCATTGGAGGTTTCCTTTGTCTTGATCACAAGCCAAAGGGATTATCTATTGGATGGGGTCATCTTCTTGAGAAGATGGTGACACAGGGGACCCGATTTGCATGGGGGTCATGTATGTTGGCTCACTTGTATCATGACCTGCACTGAGTTGTGTACCAGAGCTCAGCTACATTATCAGCAGGGGTGATTGTGCTTCAGATATGGGCTTGGGAGTACCTGCCTATCACATGACCATTGGCTGATAGAGATAGACCTATAGGCAGGCTTTATGCTGATGGGTATCGAGGTATCATTGTCCAACGAAAGCTGGGCAAATTGGAGTATTGACGACAGACTTTGGATGATCTGGATACTATGATATGGAGACCATACAGGGATTGTGAGATTTGGCCCAAGGATGCCATGGAGATGCCATATGTATTCATGATGCGATATCTGATTGGAACGACACCCTATGTCATCAAGCAATTCCTTTGTACGAGGGTGTTGAGATAGTATGGTAGGATACAGGGGATACCATAGGGCACAACTCATTATGCTCACAGGAGAGTGGATGTGGCTACTTGGGGGCCTTCTATTTCATATGACCAGGTATGTGCAAAGTATCAATCATTGGGGCCACTAGATTGGGATTATCTTCCAAGTGTGATGGATAGCAGGATGACAAATGAGTACGTCGTGCATTATACTGTACATAGGTTTCCGAGGCTGACATGTCCAGATGAGCCAAAGCCAGTTTTAGATGAGGATGATGAGAGGCTATGATGTAGAGCTCCTAGACAATGGAGGGATGGTGGAGATGGAGATGGATATGGAGGAGATGCAAGAGATCATGGTGTTGGAGATGACGATGGAGGAGATTATGATGGAGGGGATGGGGGAGATGGTCGAGTAGTGGCAGTGGCAGCGGCAGGCCCACTAGGAGCTAGCAGTTCTAGATTTGATAGAGATGTATATACAGGTTGGATAGGTTAGGTGGTCAAACAGAGGAGATCAGGTCCAAGGGATCAGGGGCATCAGGTCCCAGAGTAGGAGATTCCCCAGGTTTAACATGTATGTATGACAGTATCACAGGTTGAGCAGCCATAGGTAGAGGCACCTTGACAGATCTTCATTAGGATATTGTCTCATCAGTAGCAGGATCAGATTACGGACTTATAGACTCAGGTACAATAGCTAGAGTGTCGACTAGCAAAGAGGGACTCTTAGATGGCCCAGCTAGAGGTTTAGATGGCTTCTCTCATAGTCGACAGAGATGTAGCTAGGTATAGGTGTCGGCAAGCCAAGGTATAGGTACAGTTGTCAGGAGAGTCTATTTCAGGGAAGACTTCCCTGAAGATGATGTGCTAGGGGATCTGAGAGGCTAAGTATTACAAGACCTTATACTTTACTATTGTTTCTTCTGATTGGAGAGCTCTAGGATTTTCATAGCTGAGTAGGAGATCAGGATAGAGCCAGATTGAGAGTTGAGGAGTCACAAGGCCACTTCAGAGATATCCCCCATGTGGGGACCCAGGTACAGGAGTACCAGCTAGTGTTACTATACATATCACATCAGGACAAAGTTTCACTTCGCATTGTAGTGGTCACACTGATATAGGATATTGCTCCATTCATGTACACACCTTTTTGTGATGAGATAGTGATGATTCCCATGATGTATATTTGTGATGTACCTCATATATTTTGTTATATCATTGTACCTTGGACATTGATATTATTTTGATGATATGATATGCAGTTGATCCTATTCGTTCTACATGACCTATGAGATTATGGATGCATTCTATTTGATAGATGATTATGATGTGCAGTTACTTTCATGATGTATGTGTTATTTTGTATATTCTTATGGATTCTAGATGATGGATATATGATGATGCAGTATTTACATGATGTTATGCAAATGCAAATATGTATGGTGATGCCTATAAGTACTATGTGATGTATGTGCAATGCAATGCTTTCTATGTTTATGATATTTATCTGATTTTCTTATGCATGTTAATATGAGATGGATGTAATGCAATAAAATGGTGCTACTTTATATGATTTGAGATTAGATGAATGCCATGCAATAATCTAACTAAATGAATGAATGATTGGATGCTTTATATGAATGATGTCTTAGTATGAAATGGTTACATGAGATGAACTAACTTATCATGCAGGATGAATGAATTGATTATTTTTGTTACTGTCCAGTGTACTCATTCACGTAATAAGAGAGATAACACCATTTTAGTCTTTGGCCTTGGAAAAGATGAGCATTCTGATCCCATGCAAAATGAAATGCAAATCTAATTTAAAATGCAATGCGGCGATCAGACCGATCATGGAGTAATTGCTTTGTTTCATCATTGAGCCTTTAAAATGTGGGAAGTGAGTGAAAACATCGATGGTATAATTGAGCCATGATGACCTGAGCACTACTTTCCTGGGTTTTGATATTGCAAGTTATCACAAGCATCAAGGTATAATTGAACCAAGATGAACTATGTTGCTTGCATAAAACAGGCGGTATTAACCATTCCTATATGCAAGTCCAAAATGTCTTCCATGATACTCCGATGATCATGTCTTGAGACAACTTTGAACATATTAACAATTAATTTATAGACAGTAGACAAGAAAAATATCATGTTCCTTCCTTTTTCCTCTAGTCAAAGACATCCTAGAGTTACTCAGAAATCATGATAGCGAAAATCAAAATAAAATACTTGAACCATTATTGTCAAAGTGTTAAAATCATGAGTCAAGATATATCATCCATTGATACGTGTTTGTCATGTTTAGAGTGATATGTGATAGTTGATGGTTGAAAATGTGATCTTATGTTCAACGTTGGATGTGTCTCAGTTTTTTGCTTGACAAGTGTTGTCTAACTATTATTCTACCTGTTTGATTAAGCTCAAAATGATTGAAACTTTTGCCCCCAGCTAGGTGCAGGATTTTGCCCCAAGCCTAGAAACAAACCTTATTATGATATATACAATGATCCAAACCATGATGAGAAATCACCTGGGATGCCTGTGTATGTACAAAGGCTTTATGATGGATATGAATAGTGCCGATGGAAAAGAATGAAAGCAGAAGGATGCATGAACCAATAGATGGAAGAGCTAGCTGACAGATAGTGCCTGTTTACTAGGTTTTTATTGCACTTTTTCTCATATTTGATTTTTTTAATATTTATTTTTCATTGTTTTTCACTGTTTTTGTATTTTTTGCTTTTTCATTGTTTTTGGATTTTCCTACTTTTTCACTATTTTTGGATTTTCTGCTTTTTCAGACATAAAACTTCTTTAGATGCATGCTATTGATGGGTTCCTCAAGCTGATCCCCATCCTGTGTTGATAGTTGATATGCTCCTAACCCAAATATTGTTGTGACCACAAATAGACCTAACCAGTTTGGTTCAAACTTTCCTTTCTTTTCTTGATCTGACTGGTTTTGTGGATTTTCCTTTAGTACTAGTTCTCCAACTTGAAAGACTCATGGTTTGACCCTATGATTATAAATTTGGCACATTCTTTGTTGATATACCTTTAAATGATCAAAGTCATTTTGTCTTCGTTCATGGATAAATTCTAACTCTTGCAATCTAGATACTCATTGTTCTTTATCTGGGATAAGACCTTTTAATGATACTCGTAGAGAAGGTATTTCTACTTCTATTGGTAGTATTGTTTCTGATCCATAAACAAGAGAGAAATGTGTGGCACATGTTGGTGTGTGGATAATAGTACAATAGGCCCATAGAGAAGGGTTCAATTGAATATCTCAATCTCTGCTAGCATCATTCATTATCTCTTTGAGGATTTTCAAAATAGTTTTGTTTGATGCTTCTACTTGCCCATTCCCTTGTGGATGGTAGGGTGTGGAAAATATGTGTTGGATCTTGAATTTCTCACATAGTTCTTGTACATCCTAATTCTTGAATGGTAACCCATTATCATTGATAATGGTCATGGGTATTCCATAGCGACAGATGATGTAGTTCAAGATAAATGCAGCAATTTGTTTTCCTATGATATTTATGAGATGTATTGCCTCAATCCATTTTGTGAAATATTTTGTAGCGACAAGGATGAATTTGTGACCATTAGATGAAGAAGGATTTATCTTTCTTACTAGATCAAGACCCCATTGACAGAAATGCCAAGATGTTGCCAAAGCATGAAGTTCTTGTGCTGGTGCATGAATCAAATTCCCATGGATTTGACATTGTTTGCATGTTCTAGAATCTCATTCCATAGTTGGCCAATAATAGCCCAAGTGTATGAGTTTTTTCAAAAGGGTAAGACCACTTGAATGAGTGCCACAAATATCATTATGGACTTCATGTAAGGACTTCTTAGATTCTTCTTGTTTGATACATCTTAAAAGAGTACTGTCTAGACCTCATTTAAATAGGGTATCTGCGACAAGAGTAAAATAGGAGGATTGACGAATAAAGTTTCTCTTTTGGTTCTTTCATAAATGGGGAGGTAGGGTGTTATCTTTCAAGTATGTGTAAGTTTAGCCATAGTGGAAGAAATCATGCCCAACGAGGTGATATATAGTTTGGAAATCAGGACAATTAAGAGTCGGGTAAAACAACTCTTCCACCAGGAATGCATAACACTCTTGATTTTCCTATGTTTGAAGTAGAGAAGAAAGTGTTGCCATGGCATCTGTTGCTTTGTTGTCATTCCTTGGAATTTTCTCAAAAGTTATTTCTACAAAATATTTATTGAAATCATCTACCATCTTTTTGTAAGGCATTAATTTGACATCCTTTGTTTGGTAATCATCATTAATTTGATTGATGATGAGCCAAGAGTCTCCAAAGACTTGGAGTTGTGTAATGTTCCATTCTATAGCCATTTTGATACCTATAACCAAAGCTTCATATTCTGGTGTGTTGTTGGTGCATGGGAAGCTTAATTTGTATGCTTTTGGAATTGTATGACCTTGTGGTGTGATGAATAGCATACCTTCTCTTGATCCATGTTGTGTATATGAACCATCAAAGTATAATTGCCATGTTTTTGTGGTGACCGTTAGGATATCAGCATCGAGAAACTCAATGTGTAAAGGACAATCATCTTGAAGCGATGCCTCAGCTAGTTGGTCTACAATGACTTGTCCCTTGATAGCTTTTCTATCTACATACTCAATATCAAACTCACTTAGGATCATGATCCATTTTGCTAATCATCCCATTAATGTTGCCTTGCTGAGAAAATACTTCAAAGGATCGATTTTAGCTATCAACTTGATGAAGTGAGATAATAGATAGTGTCTTAATTTTTGAGAAGCAAAAACTACTGCCAAGCATGCTTTTTCTATTGGGGAATATTTGAGCTCATATCACACTAATGTTCTACTAATATAGTAGATGACTCATTCTTTTTCTTCATTATCCTATTGTGCAAGTAGAACTCCTAATGATACTTCAGTGGTTGATACATAGAGTAATAATGGCTTTCCTAGAATTGGTGACATTAGGATGGGTGGTTGCATGAGATATGCCTTGATCTTGTTGAATGCATCCTCACATTGATGGTCCCACTTGAAATGAACATTTTTATGCAATAGATGAGTAAATGGTTGACATTTATCTACTAGTTGAGCAACAAATCTTCTGATTGACTGGAGTCTTCCTTGGAGTGATTTGAGTTGACTTATATTCTTGGGAGATGCCATTTCCATGATTTATTTGACTTTAGTTGGATCTTCTTCGATACCTCTTGCTGAAACAATGTATCCCAATAGCTTTCTTGAAGTGACACCAAAGACACATTTCTTAGGATTTAGCCGTAGCTTGTATTGTTCTAACCGGTCAAAGATTTTTTCTAGTATCTCTATATGTTCTTCTCTTTTGTATCATTTGGCCAATATGTCATCCACATAGTCTTCCATGAATGTATGCATCATGTCATGGAATATCGTTGTCATAGCTCTCTGATATGTGGCACTTGTGTTCTCTAGTCCAAAAGGCATGATGTTGTAGCAGAAAGTACCCCATGGACATGTGAAAGTTGTCTTTTCTTGATCTTCAGGTACTATTTTAATATGGTTGTATCTAGAGAAACCATCCATTAGAGAAAACATGGAGTGTCTAGCCGTTAAGTCTACAATGATGTCAATGTTAGGCAAAGGAAAGTCATCCTTTGGACATGCATTATTAAGATCTTTGAAGTCTGTGCATACTCTAATACTTTTGTCTAGTTTTGAAATAGGAATGATGTTTGATACCCATTGAGGATATGCTATAGTTCTGATGAATCCTACATCCAATAATTTATTTAGTTCTGCTTTGACCAGGAGAGCGATATGTGGATGCATCTTCCTTAATTTCTGCTTGACTAGTTCAACTCATGGACTGACATTTAAGTGATGCATAATAAGCTCTGGATCCAATCCTAGCATGTATGCATATGATCAGGCGAAATTGATTTGTCGTTGTTTGAAGAATTCCATATATTGTTGCATTTCTTCTTTTGACAGAGAAGTCGTTGGATGTAGGATCTTTGGTTTCTCTGTTGTCCCAATGTTAACTGCCTCTGGTTGTTTGATCAAAATTGATGACCTTTCTTGATAGTACTCAGGTAAAGTGTCAAATCTCCCATCTTCTGGTGCCTCAAGGAGGTTTTCACTGTTAGATGTGTCCTTTCTTTTTACTTTTTCCTGATCTAATGTTGCCAAGAAATGGTTTTCAATATTAGACTTGATAGTGTTTTCTTTATTTTCTTTTTTTTAACTGGAAGATTTGGCACCCACTTGACTAGAAGATGCGTTGCTGAAATTCCTGGTGAAAGTTGTTGCAGGTTCAATTGTATTAAGATATATGGATATGGCATGGTCATTCGGAAAGGTATCAATGGTAGTATGTCCTTCATTTTCCCAATCAATAAGTTCGGGGTGGATTAGAGGTAAGGGGTCCTCAGGTTGAGATGTTTCGAGGGTATCAAGGGTCATGATAGATATGTCAAAGTTTTTGATATGTATGTCAATGTCTAGAATGAGACCCTCATCAAAATGACCTCACACAAGAAGTTCTTGATCATCCTCGATTAAGTCCAAGTCAGCTGAATGTGATTCTAATTCAAGTGGGCTAGTTCCTAACGTTTTCCTTGCATACGTGTGAACTACATCAACTCCTACATCTTCTTCAAAGCAATTTTCTTCAGTCGATTCTTAAGAATGATAGGAATCCCATTCCCATTCATCAGAATCTATCTCACTTGCAGCTTGCAATCTACAAATTTGTTCAGATAGCTTATGATGTGTTTCTTCTATTTTTCTTGCTATATCTTTTCTTCTTTCTTATTCAACTTCTTCTGGACTAAGATTGAGTTTTGTCAACTTTTCTATCAGCTCTCCTTGATTAGTACTAGGTTCATGCTTGTTTTGATTGATATTTAAGACTTCTTGGGAGGTATCATTGGTTTGTTTCTCCTAGTGATTAGGAGATTGCTTATTTTTCCATTTCATGTTTCTTGTGCTTGTTGCTTTGCAGATGTTTCTTCCCTTTTGATTGCAAGTTGTTCTTGTTTGTTTTCATATTCTTCTTGTTTTTGGTTAGACGATGTGTCTTCTGGTAGAGTAACTTGTCCATACCCTAAGCCTACTTTGTCTGTAGCCTGCTGAGTATGAGGTTGGATAGGTTTTGAGATACTTTCTTTTCTTTTTCCTATAGGACCTATTCCAATGTATCCCATTTTTTAAAGAATGTTAAATCCTTTTCCATATTTTTTAGTGGGTACTTTGATATTGTTGATCTTTTCTTGGACTTCTTCATCCTTGTATAGCCATTGTAGCACATCTTTGTCTTTTGTTTCCTCTGATAAGGTCCCAGCACTAACAAATTCTCCATCAAATATTGGAAGATATTTCACAATTGGTTGTTGTTTAGAGTTTGATGGTTTTCCAAAGGATTTAGGAGAAAGTGGTAATTGGGATATTGAATATTCTTCGTTCCCTCAATCTCTTAGCTGCATTTGTTTTTCCATACTTGAAAAATTGAGGCAAATGATTTTTCTTTAGTTTGTGTGTTTGAAGATGATGCCTCCCTGTTATGAGGAACAATGACTTCTTGAGCTAGTTTGAGATTACTACAATACTAAAATGGATTTGAATTTGTCGAAATTGATATTTCCTGCCCATTGTAGGGAAATTTTAGGCACTGATGGTATGTGGATGGAACAACTTGTATGTCATGTATCCAGGGTCTTCCCAAGAGTATGTTGTATGATAAGTCCAAGTCTATAACTTGGCATGTTGTGTCTTTTTGCAAAGGTCCCACTCTGATCGGTAATATCACAATTCCTTTAGAGGAATTCTCTTCTTCATCATATGCTTTGATGGTGATCTTTTTCTGAGGATCAACTGTATCTTCTAAATAACCTAGAGCATGAACAAGACTCAATGAGAAAATATTTAAGCCAGCTCCACCATCTATTAGGACACGTTTAATGTGTTTCTTGTGAATGAGGACTTCAATATGCAAGGAAGCATTATGGGGATGTTGCAAGGACATGTCATCTTCTTCGGTAAATGATAAGTGGTGAGGGGTTGTGAGGTGTCCCACCATGGTTTAGAATTGATCTATATAAAGATCTTTGGATACTGTTGTATTGACTAATGCTCTTTCTATAATTTCTTTGTGTGTAGGTGAAAGCTTTAAAAGTTCTAAGATGGATATTTGTGCAGGTGTTTTCTGTAATTGATTCACTAGATTGTATTGTTTTGTAGTGGATGACGTGTTTGTTGTAGGACCCCAAAAAACCACTTTGGCTTTTCTTCATGTGATAACATGAGAGGGTTCTTGATGTTGTTTCTCTTTAACCATGATCACATTTACCATATTGTCATATGCATGAGCATAGTTTACCTTTGCTTTACCTTTACCATTCTACCCTGTTGATGACTCACCCTTCTCATAGTTAGGAAGCAAATTTTTGAAATCTGTGTGAGATTTGTTTGTTGTATGTCCATCCATAATTATCACTCCATTATCAATAAAATCTTGGATGACATGTTTTAATCGTTTACAAGCATCTGTTTGGTGTCCTTTGTTTCGATGGAAATCACAATAATGGTTGCCATTCCACCAAGCAGGTTTTACCTTGTGTTCAAAGTTTATTTCTTTGGGTAAAGTAATCAATTTGTTTGTGAGAAGTATTTTTAATGCGGATCCAAGGGGTTCACCAATGTTTGTAAATTGCCTTTGAAAGAAATTTTTGATAGTTGCTTTTTGGTGATTGTTGTTTTGTTGAGCCGTTGCTGAGTGATTGGATAAATTAAAAACCAGTTGTTTTGGTTTCACATTGTTTTTATCCACTATCCCATCATTGACAACATTACGATTTCTATTCCAAAACTTTGTCTTATCATTGTTGTTGTTGTTAGTGTTGTTAGGAGGGTGAACTCCTTCTTTGTATATTTTCAATTCACCCTTCTTTATCATGGCTTCCTCCATTCTGATTCCATTATCAATCATCTTTCCAAAACTTTGATGTCCTTTCATTTTTAGATGATAGCTCATTTGATCATTTAGGTTGTCAATGAATATATCCATTTTTTCATACTCTAGCACTATATGAGGATATCGTGAAGCTAACCGTCTCCATCTCTGTAAAAATGTCATGAAAGGTTCTCCACTCTTTTGTTTGGCATTACATAGGTCTAGAATTGTTCATGTTGTATGTTGTAAGAGTATTGTGAAACAAACTTATCCACCAATTATGAGAATGATCTTATTCCAGGTGGAAGTTTGGAGAACCATTCCATAGCTAGTCCAGTTAAGCTTTTTGGAAATAATCTCATCAAGTAGGTATCCTCATGTGCAAACTCCATACTCATTGTGCAAAATTCTCATATACAATCTTGGGGGTCAGTGCTTCCATCATATTTTTTCATATCTAGGAGTTTCAAAACCTATAGGAAATGGTATCATGTTTAGATTTATGTTGAATGGATAAGGACAAATTTCTTGAAGTGAGTATCTTCTAACATTTCCTCTCTGCATATCTTGAATTTATTGTGTGAGAGTTGTGATAGGATTATCAACATGATTTGTTCTTGTATAACCATGATTTTGCATTCTAGGAGGATCTTGATCTCTTCTTGTATCATCTCTACCCCTTCTTGTATCTTCATTGGATTGAACGTTATTTAGAATTTCTACGTGATCCCTTTTGGGAATGTAAGTTTCCTCATTGGTTCTGGTGTTACTAGGAATTGATGTGTCATTGAGTTTGAGACAAAAATATCCTTGTATTGTTCGTTATTAAGGGGGGGGAGGGCACTTCTCTTTTGTGTAAATTTGTTCACATCAAAATCTTGGGGGAGTTTAGCACCAGATTTTGCTAACATTAGAAATATTTTTCTTTTTCTCCCTCCAATATTTTCTGCATAAATTTATCGAATTGAGGATCTTTTTTGATGTCTCTGACATGTTTTTCTATTATTTCCTCTTCAACTTGTATTTCATCTTCGTGATCCATGTTTCTATAATCTTCAGTTATTTCAAATGTTTCTATTTCTATTTCTGCAATCTTTCGTCTCTGAGCCCTGGTTAGAACGTGCATATACTTGTTTTGAATGTTTTGCGAGATTTAAATCTTGAGTAATGTGTCGCAATAAGTGATCAATTGTTGGGGAAATTATCTTTCCAAGTATTTGTTTATTTGCAAGTTTTTAGATCTTAGTTTTGGAGTGCAAATTTTGTGATTTTTTATATGACCAAGTTCAATAAGAATGATATATCCCATGATAAAGAATGAGGTTATTCTGATCAAGCGTTGTAGTTTCGTGATTAAAGGATGATAGATCCTAATGAGAAACTATGTTTGAACGATCAGTTTATCAAATAAAATATGATGTTGCACTTTAAGGTGTTAGATCTTTAAACTTGTTGGAGATGAATACTTGAGAACCTTAGTGTGTCTAGTCTTGGATCTATTTTGACAAAAGATAACCTAATTGAATGACCCAAGAAGATGACCTAGTCTCTATGTTTGACTGTCTAAGAAATGGGTTGTTTTTGTTTTCTAATTTTGATGCAATTTACTAGAAACACTGACATGATGACCAGGAACTCTCCTATACTGACCAGAAACACTGACAAACTTACCAGAAATGTTGAGCAATAGACTAGAAATGCTGACAAACTTACCAGAAACGCTGACAAACTTACTAGAAATGTTGCTATACTGACCAAAAATGCTGACAAACATAGCAAAAATGTTGAGCAACAGACCATAAACACTATTCTACAATGCAGTGACTCTAAAGTTCAAAATAATGATGTGTAGACTTAGTAAATTAAGTGTTTGAACTTAGGAGATTGCAATTTTGACCCAACTTTGTGATTTTCAGACTCAAAGAACTAATATTTAGACCTATCAAGTACAACTAGGAGATCTAATGCTGAAACATGAGAAATTTGACATTCAACTCAAAAGAGTTGTTGATTAGACCAAGGGAGCTGACCTTTAGACCAAGAGATCTACTGTTTAAACTAAGAAATCTGTTGTTTAGACCTGGAACTCTGTTGTTTAGACCAGAAACTCTAATATGCTCAACATTGGAGAGTTAATGTTGAAATATGAGAAAGTTAACCTTCATACCAAGAGAGCTGACATTTGGACTGAAAATGCAACTGTGAATGCAATTGTTTGGACCGTAGATGTGACTGTTTGGACCAACAGAGCTACTATTTGGACTGTGAATGCAATTGTTTGGACTGAAAGAGCTAATTTGGTGTGAAACTTGTGAATTTGAAAATTTGAAATTTGAGTTTTTAATGTTTGTTGTATTTCAATGGATGAGATCTTGACTTGACTTATAAACACAGAAATCAGATTGTATTTTTGTCCCAAAGGACACATAAAGTTTATGTTCAAGAAGCTTTAAAGAAAGCCCAAGTTTTCACGGGCTTTGAACAATTGAAAACACATCACTCAATCTATCCTAAGGAGATTGGCTTCATTATTAGTTCTTATCCCACAACCTCGTACTCTATCAGCTCACACCGCCTTGTCACCCCCTAAAGGGTGCCCGTGTTTTTGCCTTTGCGAGAGCTAGTGGAGCCCCATTATGAGCCTAGCAATAAGGTCTCAAAAGGGGAGTTTACACATATGCTCAAGAGGGACATATGGTGAGTATCTTAAGGAGAGATTTTTCCCCCTCCATGCACTAATAATTTAATAATGTTCAGAGGTAAACTAGGTAGCTTCTAATTTTAATTGGAACTAATAAGGGATCCATTTAGCGCATCAAGGTATAAACTCAATTAAGAGGTCTCCCAGCCTTGAAAACCAAGGTTTGATATACCCGAAGGTACAGAGGAGAGTTATTCTTGAACACTGCCATTGACTTGATTTTTATCAAATCACATTTATTTTATAGTGGGTTGGAGTACTTGGCATTAGTCATTCCCACTTGGGTCATTCCCCTCTCACTGGCCTTAATGGCTTTGGCCTTATAGGCTCCTCAGGAGGGTAGGCCCACTAAAGATATGCACTATTGAAAGAAAAAGATGAGTCTGGTTTTCTGATCACCTAAGAAAGGTGAGAGCATACTCACCTATCATCAAAACACATAAGACATGTTTGTTCATTTCCATTGTAATTAGTTTGTTTGCCTAATTTAACAAAAATAAGTGTAAAATCCTGCAGCTGCAAACAAAGTTAGTAGTTTATATTGCATTCTTTGACGACAAAATAGTTTATGACTCTGTTCTTTCACAGTGAAATAAGTACCTGCAAAACCAATAATTTGCAAATTAGGTTTGAGAAAATGAAAATTCAGAAGCATAAATAAGGAATGCAACATACAATATTTACAAAATCAATAAAAAACTAAAAACGCCATCAAATTGACCAAGAACGCCATCATATGTGCCAAGAACGTTGTCAAATGGACCCAAAATGCTACTCTACACACTAGAAACACTACTCTGCACACCAGAAATGTTGTTCTACACAAACGTTGTCAAACAGAATGAAAATGCTAACAAATGTACCAAAAACGCCACAATACATACCAAAAATGCTAAAGTACAGAAAAATATGAAAATAGAGTTGAGAAGTCTCCCAAAAATGCCATTTGAGATATCAGAACACTACAATAGAGACCAAGAATGCGATTCGAGAGCCCAAGAGAGCTAATCTACACTCTGAAAGAGATAATCAACCTATCAATGAAATTTTCTACAAGAAAACATGTTAAAGATCAAAGGGGCTAGGCCCCACGGTGGACGCCAATTAATGTGATGCTAAAAATGTGGTATATAGAAAGGCATACACATATAATGAGACAATAAAAGATAAATGAAAAGCTTAATTTAAAACTAGCTTAAAGATGCAAACCATAAGCCTTCCTTGAAATGTTCCATTTTCCTCTATTCTTGAGGACCTTGAAGGTGTTGGATTGATTGGCTCTCAGTGGAGAAATGACCTCCAAAGTGGCAACTCAAGAGTTGAGTAGCTACTTGATCATGATTGATTATACAAATGATATGAAATGTAATGCTATAATTAATACAAAATGCTAATTACTAGATAACTAAAATGTAAATTGCCTATAGTAATGATGCTAAAAATATGAATGCAAGGGATCCTTATTGCTCTAAAATGGGGGATATTTATAGGGATTCCAAGGCCAAAGTTGAGGTGGCAGGAATCAATGCACCAGATCTGATCTGAAGATATCAAGGGCCAAGATTAGAATGTGCAAGATAGGATAAGGAGAGAATATCCACACTATAAGAGGTTAGGATAAGGAGGTTAGAATGTGCAAGATAGGATAGTGTTAGTTAAACCCAGGATTAGGTGGAATGGGTTAGGTTAGGGGATGGTTAGGCTAGGTGATGGTTAAAAGTTAGGAGCCATGTGCTCATTTGAATTTAGAAATTAAAATAATTGGAAAATGATAATTAATCTCAACAAACTTGAGTTTGTTAATCTTATTTAGGGATTAGAAGAATTGATTTATATGGCGGGACATTTAATTAATTTAGAATAAATTAATCAAAGGGGGATATGAAATGACCTATATAAATAAATCATGTAGATTTATTTACTAGTAGATGAATAGAGAAATTAATTAAATTGCTTGTGAATTCAATTAATTGGGAAGGGGAATTAATCAAATAACTGTGTATTTAGTTAACTATCTTCAGACCATTTTTAGGTGTATACAGTAACCACCTAGAACTAAATATGACTTGTTTTCCTATACATTGGTGTGTTCATGCTAGGTTGAAAGAAGATTTTTGGGATAGGTGGTATATGGTCTTTGACCAACCACCTTGTAATAATTGGGAGGTGCCTCTATATGTTTTGAGAAATTTGTATTGTGAGTTTATCCTCGGTGAGAAGCCGAATTACCTTGACATCCAACAATTTCAGGGTAGAGGGAGAGGCTCTGTGTAGGATAGACTTGGGGCCCATAGGGTGGTAGAGCCACAACATAGGAGGCATACAACTCCTAAACCCATGGTTCATGTCATTATCCTTATATCCTTGAAGGAGTCTATGGAATTACAGACTCTTTAGGCAACTACATCATTGACTGATGTCATCGTTCAGCTTGGCACACAGTTGGTCAGAGTAGAGGATGTACCAGAACCTATGGCACCTCCTTCATCAATGACACATCCTTCATCAGCAACAACTCCTTCATCAGTGGCACCTCCTTCATCAGCGTCACCTCATGCATCTTTTGGCATGAGCCAACCCATTCAATATATGTGCCCCACCTACCAGGGTGTATGTTCTAGTGTAGACACTGACGTGGATGAGGATGGTTCGACATCTCCTTCATGTATATTTTGTGGGAGTAGATGTCATGCTTCCACTGCAGAGGATGTGGCCCTCACCAATGAACTAATCAATATGTTGTACCCTCTCTATCAGAAATAGGTGCTTTAACTCTATTTATGACATGTTATCAATTAAGTGACTAAATCTTATAAAAAGAAATGAATTTTTATTTTTAGAATAATTTAAAGTGATATATAAATCAAATGCATTATAGGATGCAATGGGTGGTGGGAGTACACCTCACATTTTTCATTCGACTCCACAGTCACGAGTAGTTTCGCCACCAGAGGTAAAGATTTGTAACTTTGTTGAAAATATAATAATACATTGGTTTCAAAATATCTTTTGTTAATTATATGTATCATTACTTGGTGTTTTATAGGGCTTATCAGTGGCTAAGATGTCCCAACCTGATGATATCATGCTTTTGGCCATTGACTTTGGCCAAGATGGCTATGTGGTACCATTTTGATTTATATATTTTTTTAATTAAATGATATATTAAATACATGCTCTTTTCCCTTATGTTAGTTTACCCCATCTGCCTCGAGCACATCTCATGTGAGAAAGCCATCCTCTAGCACTCTGAGGCAGAAAAAGATATGCTCTCGAACACCCAAACGACAGAAGGTAGTTCAATACAATTTAAATTCCTTTGTTGAAATGTATTATGATTAACCATGCATATGTAGATATTGATAAATGCACTTAATTTATTTTTTCTATATACAAAAACATATGGGGTTTATGGAATTTATGAATGCACCTGATGTTGATGAGGTTTAGCAGAGGGAAGAGGTGATATCTTCATATTCACTTTGGATTGCAATCTTTCTTGTTCAAAATAACTAAATCATTTTATGTCTATATCATAAGTTATCATTTTTCATACAGGAAATGGTAATATTTGCATCAGATTTGACTAGACTTCCTAAGGTTACAGGAGAACTATATGAGGCTTCGGTGTGCATTTGTTCTACATATGTTAAAAATATTTGTTTTATCTAGTTTGTCAACAACTTTGGGTTATTAACTTGTATAATTGTATTTAACCTATTACATGCCCCTTCCAAACTTCCTACTATTATTCTACCATTCCATTTTAGTAGAAGTCCTACACATATATTATGGGATTCAACATGACCAAGGGAAAAGGTATATCTTTCTTAGATCAACTCCTTTTTACTAAGTGCACAACAAAGTTGAAACCCTCTAGGTAACTCCTTTTGGATCACTTACCATGGATATAGGAAATGGTTGTAACTGATTCATCTGTGACTTTGCCTCCTACGACCACAACACATCCATCTGAGGCTCTGGTATGCTTTACTTTTTTAGTCTATTCATTTTTAGTTATTATGTGTTATTTGACATATATGTTATTAACATGTATTAATTTTGTTTTACCAGTTACAACCCCCTTCAGGACATCCCACAGATCCTTAGCCTCACCCAATTGCAGAAGGCAGAGATAAGGTAATCAACATTTCAACTTAAAACAATTTAGAGTTCAATATTTAGTTGTTTTGATGTTATATTGAGAAAATATATATGATTTGACATTTGAATTGTCCCTGTGCAGCCACTTGCAAAGCCATGTACTACTTCGAAGAGGCTCGATTTTGATGATCCGCCACAGTCATAGATATTGATAGAGACATATAGTTATAGTTATGTTCATTGAAGGACCAATTTTTTTATATATTCAACATTTGTATATGTATATATCGATTTTGACAGACATGGCACATGCCACATTTTTGTAACTATTATTGATTTGTCATCTATACCATTTTTTGATATGTACATGATTATTGTTCATTTTGATATATATGAAACTTGATATTCAATCCAATTTGTTCATTGATAAATATAAAACCTGATATTCTTGAAACTTAGTTTTTTTGTATTGAAATGTGATCAAACTTGTTCATTGTGTATATGTCTTGAAATGTGATCCAATTTTTTCATTACTTGTAACTCATATGGTGTATACTTTTAAACTATCTATTGCTCATATTGTGTATACCCAAGTATCGACACTAGTAATGCTGATATTGTGTATTTTGATTGAGTTAATTTTCTTTGAGTCCTTCATGCATGAATATATTGGAGTGAAGTTATTCTTTCATAAAAGCATGCTTATGGAGCGAAGTTAATCATTTCAAGAACCAATTAAGACAAGATTTGAGCACACAAAGTAGATTTGAAATTTATCTAAGGATGAGTTGGCTTAGGTAAGGTTTTCATTTAAATTTTATTCCATAACAAGTCGGCCTAAGGGTAAGAGACATGCCTATTCATCCAAATCTCCTATAAAAGAAGAGTTGGAGCAATCATTTTAACATCAAATCAAACCAATTATCTCTTCTTTTGTCAAAAACTGTCAGTGAAGGTGGCAAAATAGTGCACCTTTTATTCTGCTCATCGTGGGAATGAACTGTCAACGTGAGCACATCCAAGTGGTCAGGTTTATGCTAGGTGTTCCCATGTCTCACTCCCCAAGACATCTGATCATTCTGAGTCACCTCATAGCGATGTTTTCCTTTCAGCGCTCAAAGTGGAAAAAACGGTCAAACTTTAATGTCGCATAACTCAAAAACCATGGCACTTATGGACAATCTATGTGAACCTATGGGGTCATGTTGTTGCTACCTAAAAGATCCTCTCTTGGTTTCAAACAAATCAATCCCATTTTTTTGTGGTGATATTTTTTCTGTCACATAAAAAATCATCAAAAACCGTTAGTGAGAGGTGGCAAAATAGTGCATCTTTCGATCTACTCATCATGGGAATGAACCGTCAGTGAGAGCACATCTGAGTGGCTGGTTTTATGCTAGGTGTGCCCTTGTCTCACTCCCCAAGATGCCTGATCATTCTGAGCCAGCTCATTACGACATTTTCCCTTAAGCACTCAAAGTGGAAAAAATGGTCAAACTTTCATGTCGCGTAACTCGAAGACCCTGGCACTTATGGACGATTCGTGTGAACCTATGGGGTCATGTTGTCACTGCCTAAAAAAGCCTCTCTTGGTTTTGTAATACCCTAAAATTGGTCATCTAAACCATGGGCCCCTAATCTCGACAACATCACCAAGGTCCTAACCAAAGGCAATTAAATCAATCTTGAGCACATTAATTAATTCTTCAATCATCAAATGTCACATGGGAAGTGAATTACTCAATATTAATTAAATATTTATTTAATATTGAATCATTCCAAGAATATCATTTTGATCAATTATCCTATTTAATTTATTAAATATCCTAGCATATTTAATTAATTAATAAATTTGCCATTTAATCATGCAAAAAAGGAATTAATTTATTACAAAAGAGGAATTAATCACAAAGCAAGATTTAAATTGAAAATAAAATAAAAGAATTAAATTGAGAGAGAAATCAAACTTGAGATATTATTTCTTTTTCTAAATTGAGAACTTGAAATCAGAAAAATAATTAATTGAATTATTAATCATTCTCTAAAATTGGAACTCAAAGCTTTTGAGATAAAGAAGTTCAGTTGCATTGGAAAGACTCTTTTCTTGAATAAATCAAAGAATTGCCTATTTTTATCACAAAGTGCATGAAATTAATTAATTCTTATTTCTAATGCAACTTGAACTTCTTATCTGAATGCATTTCAGTTAAACTATAATTGGAATCTATCTCAAGGTTAACTAAACCTGATTTCTCAATTATTTCAATTAATTCTAAATTGTGCTTTTTCTTGATCTCTCTTGTGAATTTCTATAAATTCAGCCTTCAGCTCTCGTTCAAATCACCCCAAAGATACTTGAGAAACACCTTGGAGATTATTATTATGTTGATTTTGCTCTGGAGTCATTGAAGATATTGTGCTTGTTTTTTTGAGATTATTGCAGCTTAGTTTAGCTTTTTGCATATTTAGTTTATTCATTATTGCTTGAATCTTTCATCCATCCTACATCCATATAGTTTAATCTCATGCTCATATAGATTAAATCCTTCATCTTGGTGTATTCTAGTCACTGGTATTGCTTATAAAAATCTAAGAGCAATCTTATACTCGCATCTTTTAGAAGGCAATTAGTCGCTTTGTTATGGTTTTATTATTCATGCTTAAATCTGTCTAACCATGCATCTAATGACTTAATTGAATTGTTGTGCCTATAGCTATCATACTTCTTTTCACTTTTTCACACACACATTTATGGCGCCCACCGTGGGGCAGAAGACTACTTTTTTTTGGCCTCCAAGACTAACTGTTTATTTTTATTTTTTTGGATTTTTGACTTTTCAGATTTTCATCCATACAGTTTCTGCTAATTGGCGTACAACATTTCCCATGTGACCGAATGAAAAACTACAGGTGTCGTACGATCTGGTATGGTTTATCGTATGGTCTAGTAAAAATTGTCGTACGATTATGTATTTTCCTAGTTAAAAAGAAAATTTCATTCTTCTAGTTTTTTGTCCAAATTCATTATACTGATGCTGACCCTGGCTAGTTATCTGTTTATCTGAGTAATTTTCATAGCCTAATTAGTTTTTGTAGAATGCTTGTCGAAGAATATGCTTTTCGCACAAAGACAATATGACTACTGATATGTTGTCTTTGCAGGTTGCCTGAGAACAATCGACCAAACATCGTGTATTCTTTAAATTCATTTTTAGGCACCTAACTTGCTATCTGGTTAAAGAATAAATCTATATTTCATGTTTTAAGTAAATTTTGAGAGGTAGGAGAGTATGCTCTTGTCTTTACAGACAATCAGAAATCCAGACCCTTGAGGCATTTTCTTTAAGTTTGAGATTCGTACATCTTTGGCGGGCCTGCCCTCCTGAGGAGCTAATAACTCTTAAGGCCATTACGGTCGATGAGAGGGGAACAACCCAAGTGGGAATGACTAAACGCCAAGTACTCCAACCCACTATAAAATAAACGTGATTTGATGAAAATCAAGTCAACGACAGTGCTCGAGAATATCTCTCCTTTGGACCTTCGGGTATATTAAACCTTGGTTTTCAAGGCTGGGAGACCTCTTAATTGAGTTTATACCTCGACGTGCTGAATGGACCCCTTACTAGTTACAATTCAAATTAGAAGCTACCTGGTTCACCTCCAAAAGGGGGGATAATCCTTGTGCAAGAGAGATAGTGACTCTCCCAAGGTACTTGTCATTTCGTGCCCCCATTAGTGGTTGGAGTCAACCAATACGACGTTGAGAATCCATTGCATGAGACTCAACAACTGTATTCTGATTAGCTATTGGGTGTGTACCTGAGTCTACAAGTAAAGGTTTTCTTCTCTCACCAAATTTTGTAGGGTTTTCATGCTATGATTGGAGTTATTATTCATATTACGTGTTTTCTATGTTTTCATCCCTAAAACTGAAACTGAAATACCAAAACTGGAGAAAACAAGAAACATCTCAGTGATCAAAAACTCTGTCCAAAACTATTCTATCCTAGTCGAAACTCTGTCTGTGTCCAAATTTACTCTATCCCAATTGAAACTCTATCCAAAACTAGTCTATCCTAGTCAAAACTCTGTCCAAAACTAGTCTATCCTAGTCAAAACTTTGTTCGTGTCACAAACTAGTATACCTTAGCTGTCAAGAACTTGGTCCACCTCTAAACTACTCATCATCAGTCAACGATCAAAACTCAGTCCATCTCAAATCTAGTCATACTTAGTCAATGAAAACTTAGAATTTTTCCTTTGTCCATTAAACAGTCGTACAAGTTTTCTTATTTATCATCCTGGTTCATATTCTATGTCATACAATTTTCTATCAGTCCTAACAGTCTGTAATTTCATCTTCAATCCCATGTCGTACGAATCCTGATTGTCTGTCATCCACTTCTAAGAATTGTCATCTGAGCTTTACTCCTGTGTTGTATGATAAAACATTATATTGAACAGTCTATCGTTCTAGACATACCCATCTATCGTATGGTACTAGGTAGCAACTCGTATGAAACACTATTGTTGTCATCTTGAAACTGTTGAATTATCGTTTGGTCCTGCAAAACCTATGATATGAATCTCTGATTTTGTCAGTCCAGAATAGTCAAACTTGCCTAAAATAGTCTACAATGAACATAAAACTAGTTATCATCATCCTGAGCATAAACAGATCAAAACAGTGTACCTTTGCCATTTGTGTTGCACGATTTTGTCGATCGTCTTTCAACTAGTTCAATCAACTACATATCAAACCTAAGTTACTTAGACAGACATCTTATACAGGATAGACCTTTCTTGGTCTTAGTCACTTCTCACAGATCAACTTAGATAAATGTCTTATACAAGATAGATCATGCCTGAAACTAGACTAAATCTTAGTTTCTTCTCTCAAACAATGTCCTAACTAAACAACTAGCTCTGAATTTGATCTTGACTTCTGCATCACAAATAGCTTTAGGTTGCACCAATCAATAAAAATTCCTATTCAAACCAGGAGTTTCGTAAGAAATATGCCAAAGGCAAATGACAACCCTTTTCATATAAAGATAATCCATTTTACGAAGAGGATCCCCTAACTGATAAACCTTCATCATCAGAGATACCAATTTATGATGAACCTTTATCTCCCACTATACCTAGAATAGAACAAAATGATGAAGACAACCTCAGTATTCATGAAACTGATAATGATTCCTCATCAAGTGAAGCTGAATATTCTGAACCTCCATAAAAAGATATTCATAAATGTCAAAAGGATAAAGATTTCTGAAAAATGATGAAGGCTATCATGGCTAGAGAAAAAGAAGACTATTTTCTAGAACTAGCAAAACAAGGCACCAAACTTCCTACTAGATATGATGTTTAGACTCTCGTCACTAAAAAGGAAGAATCACCTATAATAATGGTCCATAGACAATTACAAGCTTTACGGACTGAGATCACAGAACTGAAAAAACAAGGATAAATCTCCAAAACAATATTCTCTGGAGACAATATGCCTATTTTTATTTGACAAAAACCTATACATGCCTCCATTCCCTTCATGAGTTGAGATTCCAAAATTTGACAAATATGATGCTACCTCAGATCCTCAAGATCATGTCAGAGAATTTTGTGCTACCTGCATGGAGTTCATGCATGATCAAACGTATCTCATGCACCTTTTTCCAAGGAGTTTGGGAGGACAAGCTATGGAATGGTTCTCAAGTCTATCTAAGGGGATAAAAACTTTTGAAGAACTAATCCAACTATTTTTACAACAATAATCCTACAACATTTGACATCCTGTTACTATGATTGAACTTTGCAATACCAAACAAAAAATAGGGGAGCCTTTTCTTACTTTCCTCCAACGTTGGAGAAAGATGTTCTCTAGGTATTCACAACCTATCCCAGATTCTGAGAAAATGGATACACTCGTCAACAATCTGATCCCTGAATTAAAATATAGTATCTAAATGCAAGTACACCCATTATTTAATAAAATGGTAGATAATGCTATCCGAATGGAAGATGTGCTTATAAAGAAAGGAGATATCATGCCTTGGAAAGAAACACAACTAGGATCTAGCTCTAAAGAGAAGAACAAGTATTGGAAGTATGGCAAAGACAACAATAAGAACGTTGTTAATGACGAAGTAGTAGACACTGTTAAACCAACTCAAAGCCCATGATATTTAACTTGGCTAGTGGCACACAAGCACTCAAAGCAGCTAAAACCGTAACAGAAAATCCTCCGAAGAAAGAAAAAGAGTGGTTCAAAGAGAAACCTTGGCTTTTGAAACCTAGACGTGAATTCACTCCTCTGGAAGAATCATACGAATCTGCTTTTAAAAATCTATTGGAAAACAACTTGATAACGTTACCAGATAATTCTAAGCCATATGATCCAGAAGTCAAACCAAAATGGTGGAGAGAAAATGAATACTGTGACTACCATCAGAATAAAGGTCATAACACAAACAACTGCATGAAGCTCAAGCATGAGATTCAAGATCTAATAGACGTTGGTAAAATTGTTGTTGGGAATCACCCGACAAATGCTGATCATAAAGCTTTTAAGGACCCCTTACTTGTTTATGAACAAGGTGATACCTCAAAGACCAAAGGAGGTGCCAAAGTAAATTATACTTATACCAACAATGACAACGTCATCAACATGATTGAGCCTTCCCAATCTAAATATTGCAATACGATCATAATCCAAGATAAACTAAATGAATCACAATATGCAAAGGCTATGACCCATTCTCAAAATAAATTAAATCTCCAAGGAGCTAGTTCTTCAACTTCTACTCAAACAATGTCAAACCTACCAAGCTCGTCAAACAAACAAAAATAATCAACATTTGATAAATTTAAAAGGCTAACTTCATCATCATCCTCTAGATATAGCGTTGTTGAACAATTGAAAACACAGACTTCAACTTCAAATATCATATATGATGGTATTTTTGTACCATATTCTACTTCTCTAGTAGATGAAATATAAGAGGATGTTGTTCTAAAATGACTTTTTAAGGAAGATAGTGAAAACAAAGAAGTATGGCATTGTGAGATTTTCTCAACACAATATGGTCCAGGCTACAAAATGATTCAATGCATGGGATATTCAAGTACTGGTTCCCTGGGAAAACATCAAGAGGGTATTATTGAACTAATTCAGCTGCAAACAAAATCAACAAATGATAAGGCTAGACTGGGGTACAATCCAAAAAAGACATCAGACCAAAAACATGCTTCTAAGTCTAAGTGGCAAAAAAGGATATTGCCTTCAACATTATAGAAAATAAACACTCACCAAACTCAAGCAAAGTGTTTAAAAGAAAAACAGGAACTAACAATCAAGAAAGAAGAAACAATCAGCACTCAAGCTCTGATGGTGTCAACTACAACAATACAAGGAGTTAAAGTCCCAGAGGATATAAAAGACAAAGTAGAAAGAATCAGAGAATAGTTTGCACCACTAAAAGTTCCAGTCACATACATTGGTAGGTAGCAAGTAGATGATTCAAAGATTGACTCAAATGAGTATGAATGGGGTCTAGACCACCTCTCAGATACATCCAGTATAGAAACTCTAGAAGAGTCTAGCGGTATCACAGATGATACTCAAGAGCTGATGCACTTAAAGCTAGAAAAGGAGATACAAGAAATCAGACTAAAAAGACAAGAAGACTATGAACAAGAGCTGAAGGAAGGAAAAATACTAGAAATTTTTTCATCTATTATATACCACTCTAAAAAGATAGAACAAATCAGGTATGGGATTACACAAGAAGAATTGGAAGCTACAGAAGCAGAACCAGTCATCAGTCCAGAGGAAGCTGAATGGAGTAGATGACAGGGAGTCACATAACCATCAAGATCATGTCAACAGGTGTGTTAGATACAAATTATAAATGAGCCAAATATTGAAGGAACTTGAAGAAGACTCAGAAATTTCATCCAATGACTCTGAGGACTCTGACAATAGTCCTATTTATGACAATATCTACTCAACATCAAACTCTGAATCCTCTGATATAAATGGAAAGAATTTGTCTACTGATCTTGTTACTATCGAACCTCGATATGAAGTCCAACCTAGCATAAATAATGATGCTACAAGTAGGTCTATTGGATTAGGTCAACTAAATATTAGCATGCACTTTAATAATCATGTTCTGACTCTTCCTAGTCTCAAGACATTTACGCAAGGTAGTCTTCTAGAACTTGACTTTTTGATTCGCAGTTGTGATGACAATACCATGAACTCCCTTGAACCTATCCACACTATATCCTTGGTACATCTTGAATTAATTGACTATAGTCTACAAGACCAACCCATGAATGTACCTACTTTTACTAATGACTACATGCTAACCTATTACCTCAACGTAGTTGAACCCATGGACTCTTCTACCAGCGAACGAAGTGAAAACATGACTGAAACAGATATCAAGTATCTTAGTCATAAAAATCAAAAAAATAAAAATAAAAGATCTGATGGTGAAAACCATATTGTGGCGGTGTCAAAATCTAAAAAAGAGAAAATAAAGGATGTACCTAAGGCTAAAAACCTCTCTGAGGCGCCTAAAGGTGAGATACTTGATATACTGCCAAGTCATTTTTAGGAAAGGTCTTCTATATTGATCAAACCAACTCAGCCAGTAACCATTGGGAGTCAAGAGACACCACACATTATTCATGTAGCTCAATCATTATGAGTAGAAGAGTTGAAAGATTTCACTCATCTCTTTTCAGAAAAGAAGATCAATTTTGCATGGACATACTCTGATATGCCAGGCCTCGATCCTGATCTTATCATGCACTATCTTTCTATCACACTAGGAGTTAAAATAGTCAAGCTAAAACTTCGTAAGATGCACCCTCATGTGGCACTACTAGTCAAAGTTGAGCTAGAAAAACTACTAAAAGTTGGATTTATCAAAGCTATAGACTATGTGGAATGGATTTCAAACATAGTACTTGTGTCAAAGGTAGACAAATCTATTAGGGTTTGCATAGACTTCAGATATCTCAACAAAGCTTGTCCGAAGGATGACTTTCCATTGCCAAACATTGATATGATAGTCGATATGACTGTTGAGTATGAGATGTACTCACTAATGGATGGATTCTCCAGCTATAATCAAATCAAAATAGCTCTTAGGGATCAAGAAAAGACAACTTTCACCTATGCATGGGGAACCTTCTGTTGGAACGTCATGCCATTTGGGCTAAAGAACGCAAGAGAAACTTATCAAAGAGCAGTAACTACTATATTTCATGACATGATGCATAAGAATATGGAAGATTACATTGATGACACTTTAGTGAATAATATGAAGAGATCCACACATATTCAAGAGCTAGGCCCTATACTAGACAGAATGGAAAAATTCAAACTCTAGCTAAATCCAAAAAAGTGTGCATTCAGAGTGACATTTGGTAAACTACTTGGATACATCATTTCAAAGAAGGGAATTGAGGTTGATCCTAAGAAGGTCCAAGCTATAATGGAAATGCCACCTTCAAAGAACATCAGTCAAATGAGAAGTTTACAGGGACGTCTCTAATCAATTAGACGCTTCATTTCTCAGCTGGCAGACAAAGCTCAACCTTTCACAAAAGTATTGAGGAAATGAGTAATATACAATTGGGATCAAGAATGTGAACAACACTTTAAGCAAATCAAAGAGTACCTATCCAATCCACCAATACTGATGCCACCCATTCAGGGAAAACCATTGATCTTATACATATCAGACACTAATTCATCATTGGGGGCACTTCTGGCACAACAAGATGAAAATAAAAAAGAGAGAGCTATATATTACATCAAAAAAACATTGGTGTCTTATGAAATGAACTACACTATAATAGAAAAAGCATTCTTTCAATTCTTTTTTACATCACAAAAATTGAGACACTACATGTTGGCACATTCCATCAAGCTAGTAGCTAAGATTGATCCGCTCAAGTATCTTCTCAACAAAGCAACACTCACCGAAAGATTGGAAAAATGGGTCATGGTACTTATAGAGTTTAATATTGAATATGTGGAATGCAAAGCCATCAAAGGATAGGTAATTGTAGATCAACTCGTTGAAGCTCCACTTGAAGACACTCAACTGCTACATATAGAATTTCGAGACGAATCAATAATGGACCTTACTAAACAATCCTAGAAGATGTTCTTTGATGGATCTTTCACCCAAAATGGTTCTGGTGCTGGAATACTATTTATCACTCTTAAGAAATATTCAATCTCGAAGGCTTTCAAGGTTCTTTTCCCTTGCACAAACAATATTGCAGAGTATGAAGCTTTGGTAAACGAGATCAAGCTAGTTATTGAATGGAAGGTTCTCGAGTTACATGTCTATGGAGATTCTCAACTAATTATCAATCAAATCAATGATGCATATCATACTCGAGATGAGAAATTGGTGCCTTATAAGAGAATGGTTGATGATCTTAAGAAGTATTTTACTTTTGTGTCATTCCAGCAGATTCCCAGATCAGCAAACAGAGCAACAGATGCTATGTCCACCTTGGCGTCTATGCCTGAGTTACAGGAATCTAATTTTTACTTTGAATTCCTGGTGGAAGAGTTACATTACTTTGCCTATGATTCTTCTGAGTCCCAGATAATCTATTCTATTATTGGACATGACTCATCTCGATATAACCACATTTACTCTTATCTGCATGACCAAATTATCCCAAAAAATCTTACCCGTAATGAGAAAAGAAACCTAACCCAAAACACTTCACGGTATGTCATCATTGCTAGCGATATGTTTAGGCAAGGTTTGGATAGTACATTGCTTAGGTGTCTAGAAACTGAAGAGTCTAAAAGTGCATTATCGGAATTCCATGAAGGTATTTGTGGATCTCACTCGAATGGTCTTACTTTAGCTTGAAAACTACTAAGGGCTAGCTACTACTGGCTAGACATGGAGAAGGATGCTATAAAGTTTTCTAAAACTTGTGAGAAGTGTCAGCTACATGGAAATCTCATACATGCTCTAGCAAAGGATCTCATACCCTTCATCATACATTGGCCTTTTCAACAATGGGCCTTTGATCTCATTGGTCAGATCTATCCTGCATCATCCAACGAACACAAGTTTATCATAATTGCCATTGAGTACTTCACTAAGTGGGTAGAAGCGGTTCCACTCATCAAAGCAACCGGTAAACAAGTAGCTCTGTTCAATCTAAACCATATCATTTCCAAGTATGAGATATCTTCATCCATCATGACTGATAATGGAGGACAATTCAAGAATAAAGATCTAGATGAGCTCTGTGAGAAATTCAAAATTAAACAACATTGGTCATCTGTATATTACCCTCAAGGAAATGGACAAGTTGAGGCATCTAACAAAAACCTGTTGACTATCTTACATAGAACAGTAAACAAATCTGGGAAGAATTGGCATCTGTGGCTCAATCCTGCATTATGGGCTTACAAAACAAATATTAGAATACCTACTGGGGATACACCTTTCTCTTTGGTGTATGGGTCCAAAGTAGTATTACCTATTGAATTAGAAATACCATCTCTAAGAGTTTCTTTACAAGGTCTTGTTACTGATGAAGACTATAGGATATCTAGATTGCAAGAACTCAAAGTGTTGGATGAACATCGACAAGTGGTGTTTGATCATCTCAGAGTGTATCAAAAGAGAATGTCCAGAGGATATAACAAGAAGGTTTGACAATGAGAATTTCAGGTTGGTGACCTAGTTCTGAGAGAAAATCCTAAAAAACAACAGTTTCGAGACAACAAAGGGAATTTTGAACCCAACTGGTTGGGTCCCTACATTGTTACTACAATATTTGGCTATGGTGCCTATCAGCTCTCAACATCAGAAGGAGAACAGCTCCATGAACCGATTAACACCATCCATTTGAAGAAATTCTTCACTTAGCATTCTTTGCTCCAACAACTTGTACAGCTGAAAAAGTCCTAAAAAAAATCATAAAAATCATAAAAAGTCCTGAAAAAAAAATGCCTTGGTGAAAACCTGGTAAACAGGCACCTTGGTAAAAAAAAAGAATCTCTGCCAAGTAGGTGAAAACTTGGTAAATAGGCACCTCTTGTACTCAATTCTCCATCTATCAATGCAACGTTAGCATTTCCCACTTTCATGCATCTTCATTATCGCTTGTACATATATTTCAATCACATTTGTGACATTCTGGTTCATTAGAACCCCCATGGCTTGAAACTAATTAATGTCCTAGTCTTAGGGTAATCGACTGAGAAATTTGCGTGTCCCAAGCAATATCAACCAGGTCATCTTTCCATCAGTGAAACCTGGTCCTCCACTCTAATTCAGTCACCTATCTCCTAACTATCAAAGAGTTTTATCACTAAGTACACAAGTAAAACAACATAACGGAAAAAAATCACTAAACAAGTTTGAGCTATGCATGAAAATTTTTCTTTGTATGTTGTCTTTTATATTGGTTTTCAATTATTATCCCTCTGAGTAACTCGAGGAAGTCTATCTTGACTAAGAGAAGCAAGGATTGGGGGCATAATATTTTCTTTGTTTTCTTCTTGTAAGAATGATTTTGATGATCTGGAAACATCTAATAAGTTTGGTGTCTATGATAAGAGCCTTCACATTAAGGTGAAATCGCCACACATACCTCAACTCTGCTTATTTTTATGCTATAGGGAGGTTCCCATCATTTCTTTGTCTATTTTGAGGGAATTTATTTATCATGCAATCCGAGTCCCTGCATAATCTATCCAAGGATATGAATGAAAAAAGGGTCATTGCGGACAAGATAATTAATATTGCACATGAAAAGAAAGGAACTGTAATCTTCCTGCTATGTTTGTTATGCTCAGTGATGAAACTTAAGCATTTTAAATCCAGTGACTAGGTTTAGGTTGCATCTCATTTTGCATCTCATTTTGCATTTCATTTTGTATTTTGTGAATTTAGAGTGATTTCGGTATGGTAATAATCTCTTTATCTTTTGAATGAGAGTTGGATGCATCATCGTTTCTTAGCTAAGCGGTCTCTTTTTCATCATTTCTCTGATCGGGTAGTTGTGTATTGAGATGTTAGTTGTGTTAGGTCGCGGAGACAACTGAGAGGGGGGGAGGTGAATCAGTTGTCCAATAAATTTAACCAAAATTAACTTAAGAAAAACTTAATGCTTAATATTGGTAAACCAAACTTTATGTCGATAGACAGTTTTATCAGTTAATTGCAGTATCGGTAAAGATTAATGCATGAAACAGAAAGACATTAACATCCACAACACATAACACAAATATTTGTACGTGGAAACCCTGTAAGGAGAAAAACCATGGTGGGAAGACTTACCCACAATCAAATGATACTACTGTAGATAGTATGTGTGTACAATATGGATTCTGCACATGCAGAAAGGCTAGTTGCCTAGAGCTCACTGCTCAATCACAAAATGAGAGTCACACTAACTACAATTGGATGGTTAAATCCAATGACAATGTACTGCTTAAAATAGCATCTTCATATGCTGTATTCAGTACCAGTTTAGTTCTAGTTGTCTTCACAAAAACCTTCCTTCAACCTTCAAATGATGTCTGCATGTATAGTTCTTCTTATTTTCACATATACCCTATTACAATCCTTTTTCAATTGCATATCAATCTCACAAATGAGATTTTACATTTATACCATAACCCAAGACCAATTGAATAGGTCAGCTCACTAGAAGATATTACAATAAAATAAATTACAAATAAAAAAATATTCGATCCATGATGTCGGCTCAATGCATTTACAATAATAATAAATCATCTCCATAATGTGTCATGTTGATCTGGAATAGATATGCCTGTCGGTGTATATCCTAGACCTATTTGCCGGTAACAGCAAATATGCAAACCCGAATAGACCAATAATCAAATCACCAAAACCAAGTGATCAGATAATATCTTTGACATAACCAAGTAGTCTCCAAGTCATTTCAAGTGCCGGTGAACCAAATACCGGTGACTGTGCATAAGTCATTGACTTGCCGGTGAACATAACCAAAGATCTCCAAGTGTTGATAAGGTTGACAAGTGTTGACATCAATGACAAAACCATATCAACATATCCAAAATACCAACAATCCCTCCCTTTGGCATTGATGGCAACACAAGATGGAAAAACCATCAAAGTGTCAAAACAGAAATGCCAAAAACCAAAAACCAACAATCTCCCAAAGAGATCATTAACCAGAAATTAAAATACATAATGTCTCTCCCCTAGGAATAATCTCTCCCTAAAGATATCTCTCCCCAAAAATGTTTTTCCATAATATCTCTCCCTCTTTGACATCAAATTCCAAAGCAATACAAAAACTAGATTCAAATATAAAATACCAACTTACAACATACCAACTACTCCCCCTGCGAAGTAGTTCTCCTCATCAAAGTCAGAATAAAAGATTTCTTTGTTAATTTTGTCGGCTGATGACAAACATCAACTGTCTAACTTTCTACCAGTGGGGGTAGGACTCCAAGTTGTTCTCTATGATATTCAAAAGTCTCCTTACGAAAAGGATTTGTAAAAATATCTGCAATCTACTCTTTAGTATTCACATAAACCAATTTCACTTCTTTTGCTTCAACATTCTCTTTTAGAAAATTGAATTTGATAGAAACATGTTTAGTTTTTGAGTGAAATACTGGGTTCTTTGATATATCAATTGCTTCCATATTATCACAGTAAATAGATATAGGTTCCTTGCATTTTACCTTTATGTCCTTCAACATTTGTTTGATCCATAATACCTGTGTACAATTTGTAGCTACTGCAACATATTCTGATTGTGTTGTTGATAGTGATGTACAACTTTGTTTCTTGCTCAACCATGAAATTAGTCTGCTACCAAGAAAAAATGCTCCACCGGTGGTGCTTTTTCTGTCATCCACATCTCCTGCCCAATTAGCATCTGTGTATGCACATAAATCAAAATTTTCATCTCTAGGATACCATAAACCAAGATTTGTAGTGCCTTGTAGGTACCGAAAAATCGTTTTCACTACAGATTCATGATTTTCTTTAGGATTACTCTGAAATCTTGAAACAATAAATACTACATTCATAATATTAGGTCTCGTTTGTGTCAAATATAGTAAACCTCCTATCATAGACTTGTATCTAGTCAGATTAACAAGTGTTGATACATCCTTCAAAGATAATTTATCAGTTGTAGTCATAGGTGTGCTTACTGGTTTAGAGTTTTCCATGCCAAATTTCTTGAGTAATTCCTTCAAGTATTTGGATTGACAGAGGAATATACCTTTATCAGTCTATGAAATCTACAATCCTAAAAAGAATTTTATCTCCCCAATCATAGACATTTCAAATTCTTGTTGAATTTTGTTAGAAAAGTCTTTACAGAATCCATCTTCTCCTCCAAAGATTATATCATCAACAAAAGCTTCAATAACCAAGATGTCATCATTAGTCACTTTCTAGTATAGGTTGTTATCAGCATTACCTTTAGTGTATCCAAGCTTCAAAAGATATTTGTCCAATCTAGCATACCAAGCTCTAGGAGCTTGTTTTAGTCCATATAAAACTTTCCTTAACTTGCAAACCATGTCTTTGTTATCTGTCAAAGAAAATCCAATAGTTTGTTCAATATAAATTTCTTCTTCAAGATCTCCATTCAGAAATGCACATTTAACATCCATTTGATATACTTTATAGTTCTTGTGTGCTGCAAAAGCCAATAAAAGTCTGATTGCCTCAATTCTGGCTACCGATGCAAAGGTTTCATTGTAATCAATTCCTTCTTTCTATGGATATCCCTTACACAATAATCTTGCTTTGTTTTTTATTACCTTACCATCTTCATTAAGTTTATTTCTGAAAACCCATTTAGTTCCAATTACATTTTTGTCTTTAGGCCGGGAAACTAATGACCAAGTGTTATTCCTTTCAATTTGTTCCAATTCATCTTCCATGGCTTTAATCCAATATTTATCCTCACATGCCTCATTAATTGATGTAGGTTCAATTTGACTTTAAGACATACCTCTTCATTTGCCAATCTTCCTCTAGTCATAGCTCCTTGAAATTTGTTTCCAATTATTTGATCTTCAGAGTGATTCAATCTTACATACCGGGGTGTTTTTATTTGTTGTTGTTCTTCAGTGACTATTGAATCCTTAGATGCTGGCGGTGTATCTGGATCAACATTTTGTACCAGTGTACTCACAGTAGGTTCATTTGTGATTATCTCTATTGCCGGTTTAGTGTATATGTACCTTGAATTTCCTCTAAACTGTTCATCAATCTTCACATTTGCACTCTCAACAATTTTCTGCAATCTCTTGTTAAAACATATATATGCCTTTCTCTTAGATGAATAACCAATAAATATTCCTTCATCACTTCTAGGATCAAATTTGCCAATATACTCATCTCTTCTAATATAGCATTTACTTCCAAATATTCTAAAATATTTAAGAGTAGGAGTATTACCAAACCATAGTTCATGAGGGGTCTTACCGGTTTCACCTTTGATGTGAACTCTATTAAATGTATAGAATGTTGTATTGACAGCTTCTCTCCAATATATATGAGGTAGATTTGCTTCTGATATCATACTTCTGGCTGCATCCAAGATAGTTTTGTTTTTCCTTTCAACAACTCCATTCTGTTGGGGTGTCCGGGGTGCTGATAACTGTCTTCTGGTCCCATTTACTTCAAAGAATGTATTAAAATCCTTAGATGTGAATTCACCTCCTTGATCTAATCTCAAACATTTGATTTTCTTGTGGATTTCATTTTCTACCATCACCTTGAATAGTTTGAATTTCCCAAATGCTTCAGATTTTTCCCTAAGAAAAGTAACCCAACACATTCCAGAATAGTCATCAATGATTAGCATAAAATACCTATCTCCTTGTATACTTTTAGTTCTTGTTGGACCACATAAATTAGTATGAATTAAATCAAGAATATTGTTAGACTTCTCTGGAATACTCTTGAAATTTTCTCTAACTTGCTTTCCAAATTGACATTCCTTACATACCGGATTGTGAGGTGTAACAATCTTAGGTAAATCTCTTACTGCCTTAGTTGTACTGATTTTCACAATGCAATCAAAATTTACATGACAAAGTATTTTATGCCATAACTAACTTTCATCAATATGAGCAATCAAACATGTTTTCTCATTGTTGTTCAAATGAAAGATATTTCCTCTAGTTTGATTACCTGTTGCAATTTCCAAACTAGTTCTGTTTAAGATTTTGCATTTACCATTCTTGAATTGTAACTGAAATCATTTTTCAACTAATTGACCAACACTCAAAATATTATGCTTCAAACCTTCAACATAGTAAACATTATCATTATTGTTCTTACCATCAAAAGATATAGTGCCTTTTCCTTTGATCAAACAAGCTTTATCATCTCCAAATCTTACTAGACCTCCATTGTATTCCTGAAAGGTTAAGAATTTACTCTTATCACTAGTCATGTGATGTGAACATCCTGAATCAATAATCCATTCATCCTTATCTTCAACTTTAGCTGCCACGGCCTACTCTACCGGTTGAACAGTAGGTGTTGGTTGATCTTCTGTTATAGCAACAAAATCCCATCCATTGTTTGTTAGATCCTCATCAGAATCATCAGTGACTCCTTCATCAGCATAATAACAAGATTTGTCTCTATTCTTCTTAAACTTGTATTTATGATAATTAGGGTTAGGCTTATATATTCTTTTAGCTTCTTCTCTTAATCTTGCATGTCTATTCTTATTACAGTTAAAACATTTAAAGGGTGCTTTACCTTCATACTTACTTCCAATTAGACCTTTAGGCATTTTTCTTGCAAATAGTGCTTCAAGTTCTTCATTTTCTCTCCTGCTTTCTTCAAGTTCTCCTGCATAAAAGGATTTCCAATCAGATTTCTCAGATGATGATGATGCTTTGAAAGCTAGATCTACCTTAATAGTAGTAACAGGACCAAATTCCTCAAGTTCAAAAGTTGAAAGTTTTCCAACCAAGGTGTCTCTAGATACTGATGCATTAGGAATTGTTCTCAATTCATTTATAGCAGTAACTTTCATTTTATATGTCGATGGAAAATCTCTTAAAACTTTAGAAATAATCTCATCTTCACTTAAGGTTCCTCCATAACATTGTATACCCAAAACAATTTCATTTACTCTTTCTATAAAAGCAAAAATTCTTTCATCTTCTTCTATTTTTAGATTTTCATACCTGACCCGAAAACATTCACATTTTGTAATTTTGACTGTGGAATCTCTTTCATTCAATGTTTCTAGTTTGTCCCAAATAGCTTTAGCAATAGATCTATCTGACACTCCAATGACTTTTTGATCTAATAATGCACTCAAAATTGTTTCTCTTGCTTTGCAATCGTTTTCCTCATCTTTAGCCAAGTTAGGTGGATTAGGTTGACCTTGAGTAGGAGCAGTATAGCCATTCTTTGTAACATCCCATATGTCCTTTCCAATTCAATTCAAATGTGTCTCCATCATGATCTTCCATAGGCCATAGTTAGTTCTATCAAGTTTCAGACTGTCCTTCCTGAAGTAGTTAGAAGACATTGGATCTCCTCAAGCTATTAAACTTCTGAAAAAAGAGGACTAAGCTTTGATACCAATTTTTAGGTCCCAGAGACAACTGAGAGGGGGGGGTGAATTAGTTGTCCAATAAATTCAACCAAAATTAACTTAACCAAAACTTAATACTTAATGCTAGTAAACCAAACTTTATGTCGGTAGATAGTTTTATTAGTTAATTGCAGTATCGGTAAAGATTAATGCATGAAATAGAAAGACATTAACATCCACAACATATAACACAAATATTTGTCCTTGGAAACCCTATAAGGGGAAAAACCATGGTGGGAAGCCTTACCCACAATCAAATTATACTACTATAGATAGTATGTGTGTACAATATAGATTCTACAAATGCAGAAAGGCCAACTGCCTGGAGCTCACTGCTCAATCACAAAATGAGAGTCACATTGACTACAATTGGATGGTTAAATCCAATGATAATGTACAGCTTAAAATAGCATCTTCATATGCTAGATTCAGTATCTATTTAGTTTTGGTTGCCTTCACAAAAACCTTCCTTCAACCTTCAAATGATGTCTGCATGTATAGTTCTTCTTATTTTTGCATATACCCTATTACAATCCTTTTTCAATCTCATATCAATCTCACAAATGAGATTTTACATTTATACCATAGCCTAAGACCAATTCAATAGGTCAACTCACTAAAAGATATTACAATAAAATCAATTACAAATAAAACAATATTTGATGCATGATGTCAGCTCAATGCATTTACAATAATAATAAATCATCTCCATAATGTGTCGTGTTGATCTGGAATAGATATGCCTACCGGTGTATATCTTGGACCTATTTGCTGGTAACAACAAATATGCAAACCCGAATAGACCAATAACCAAATCGCCAAAACCAAGTGATCAAATAATGTCTCGACATAACCAAGTAGTCTCCAAGTCATTTCAAGTGTTGGTGAACAATATAACCTATCGGTGAACCAAATACGGGTGAACATAATCAAAGATCTCCAAGTGCTGATAAGGTTGACAAGTGTTGACAAGTGTTGAAATCAATGACAAAACCATAATAACATATCCAAAATACCAAGAAGCTGCATACATAAGCATCTTATATAGATTCATACATTTCATTATCACTCATTCGCATTATCTCATGGCATAGAAAAAAGAAAATAAAAAAATTTGCATTACTCATTTTCATCATTTATTTGCATATGAAAAGAAACAAAAACAAACATTCATATTCATTTGCATTTACATACATCCATACTGAAAAAAAAAATGCATACATATAGAATAAAGCATATAGAAGACATCTCATAATCGACCGACACAAGTACTATGAAGTCCAATCAGATCTTGTATATATATAATCATCAATGTCTCAGGGTACAAATAATTTCAACTAACATGTACAAACTCTAATCGGAGCAAGAATCACAAGGGCTACAAAAAATGGGTATGTCTACAAAAAATATCAAAGCTACAAAAAGACTATCTAGTTCTCGGCCTCTGCCTCATCACCTGGTGGAGGAGGTGGAGCGTGTTGGCCCAGATCCTGACGAGGTGCCTGAGCTCCCTTAGATCGAGCTATATACTAAGAATAAGGTACATCCTATTGCGCTACTGGAACTGCTATGTTGTAATCCGCAACATAATAGGTTGCCCGACTCGTTTGATGAAGTACCTCTCACTACAAAGCGTCTATCTTTTCCCTCCTCTCTTCTCTCATCTCTGACTGACAATCTCTCTCTGCTCTAAGCTCTGCTAGCTATCGGTATCACTCTGCCAACTGTGTCTATGCCACTATCAATTGTGACTATAAACTCGCTAGGCGTGCTCTCATCGACCATGTTATATCAACCCCCTCATCTCTCGTAGGATCTCTGCCTCCATCTCCACCTTTGACTCCACCCTGCTCCTCCCATCTCTTCCTGGCCTGTCTCGGAGCTACTCACTCCTCCTCACCTCCACCCTCAAGTACCCTATCTCCACTCAATCTAATGCCAATAGCCCCTAGGGATCCACCCTCTCCTCTCTGCTTCTAGCACCAAGATCGCCACCTACCCACGTCAGAGCCTCGACTCTTTGTCCCTGTCTCTATCCTTGTCCTTGTCCCTGCACGGGGGCATCATCCTCAACCTCCTCTATGTGAGGTGCCTGCTCCACTGGATCTGTAAATCTTGAGAATGGATGTTGCTGAAACCAATCCCTGTACTGGGGCAATACCCCCACATCTACAACATCATCCATATAGTCCCATCTGAGTCATTGTAACCTAGTCATCTCCTGCATGCCTAAGGCATATGATATCCTAGGCCCCCATCCTTGCCTATCCTCATTTGCATAATGCGCATATGTAGTAAACTCCTACGAGATCCCATAAGGTCTACCATACTACCTCATCACTCGAGTAACAACAAACTGCTCGACAACTATCTGTGATCTGCCTATCAGAGGTCGTGTAATGAAGAGGTATCTACATACAACTCTCCAATCATCCCAAGGCTCCAGACCCCTATACAGTCTCCATATCATGACTATCAAGTTGTCCAGTTGTCTTCTCCAATAATATGCCTTTCCCAGATGGGGTTGAGTAACATAACTTGAATATTTATAAATAATGGGTTGACTAGGATCCCTGCCCTCATCGACAATCGACCTGCAAATTGGCAGATGCTCCCAAGCCCATACCTATAAAATCAAAACTCTTGAAACTATACCCTTCCCCTCCTGGTAGACGATCTCATGCATCTCGCAATACATGTGTGCTAGAATACATGAACCCCATCCTAATCTCTAGGGGTGCTTAATAAGTCTGTCCAACATCCCGCCCCATCCACACAAAAACCCATGCTAACCCCTGTCTGACATCAAAAAATAGCCAATAAAACCTACCAAGATGCAAGCCAGTGGAAAGTCCTCACTGTACCTGGTCATCATCACGTCCCAACTGATAGAACGTGTTAGAATATCAGGATCCCTAAAAACCTGTCTAACATCTAGTAATCTAGGAAGATGCGTTGCATCATAATCAACCTTCCCTCCAGCAAAAGGTATACGAAGAATCCTATATACATCCTCGGGAGTGATCGTCATCTCCCCAACTGGCAAATGGAATGTATTATGCTCAGAATGAAACCTCTCAACTAATGTCATCAGCATACCATGACTCACACAGATATCAGGCAACTATAAAAGGTGAGTCAATCCACACAAATCAATATATCCCCGATCAATATCAGATAACTCACGAACTAATGTCATGGTCGGTGGATATACAAATTGAAATAACACATGGGGCAATCGAACCTACAAAAAAATCAAACAACAGACCATCAGGAAACATTTCAAATTAGCCTATAAGAGAAGCAAAACATCATGCGAATCCAACTACATCAACTACAAAATCAAAATTTCAAGTTTGCACCTTTAAAAATGTTCACTCTTTTTCAAATGACATAACACAGAGTAAGCAGAAACTCTTACGAGTTAGGAATAGGCTTAATACGACAAAAGACTCTAATACAACACAAGATTAGCTCTAGGACGACAAAATGGGCTATTTTGAAGGTTCTTGTACGACATAAGGGTAGGCATAGTATGACAAAACTAGTGGACTTAAACGATAAAACAAACTTAATCAGTTTGTTGTACGAGATAGGATCTTGTCTCGCACGACAAAATGAAAACGTCTGAGTTTAACGTGCCAAAAATTAAAAAATTCAAGAAAAAAATTCAAAATTGAAATGATTAATAGGCTTAAGATCGATCACTTACCACTGTCTCATAGTTCTAAGGTCGATTATGTCATCTTCAGTTCTTGAATCAATGCTCCTGGATGGGAACCACCATTTTCTTCGTAGAAGGCTTTTTGAATTTTCAAACTTGGGAGGGTTAAAATGATTTGAAAATGACATTTTATCCCATATATAGTCAAAACCCTAATTTTTCAACTTGCTCTGATGGACATGAAAATTGTACCCTTAGCTAATTTTCTCGTTATAATTCCATTTTCGGGATCGAAATCAAAATACGATATCATTTTCCTAGTCAATTTTACAATTTGGACCACTTAGCACTTTTTCAAGCAACACTGAATCTCAATTCAATTCTACATATCAGCTTTGCACTCAATTTCTCATCAATCAATGGCAAATTTTCAAAAATTCCTCTGAATTAATTTGTACTCAAATAATTATCATCACTAAACACTTACCTATAATCATGTACCCTCGCTATCTTTCGATTTCTCTCCTAAGGGGGCATACTCATGACCTCATGAACTCACATCTTCAAAGTCGAGAAAATTTTCAAATCTTCATCAAAGTCGAGTAAAAAAATCTTTTTCAACTAAAAAAAATCAAATTCTTATTGCTAAGGGGCATCTCAGCTTCATCACTTCATATCAAATTGATATCTCTCGATCATCTGAATCGAATCAATCGCTAGGGGCATATTAGTTTCAACGCTTCAAATCAAGCTGATATTCATCTTCATCTGAATCAGTCTCTTAACATTAATCAGTTTCATCACTTTTCATCAAGCTGATTATTCATTTAAACTCAATCAAGGGTTTAAAGAGTATCTTTGATCACACACTCAATCTAAGCAAGTGTTCAGTTTCATCACATCAAATCAAGCTGGATAGTTTATCTTTGCTCATTGTATCTTGATCCATCAAGTTCAAGATTGATTTTATCTTCGCTTGTTGTGTCTAGTTCAATCAAGTTCTAGATTAGTAAGATCCGCTTCTTGATCAATCAAGTTCAATTTTGGTATCTTTGCTCTCTATCGTTCCTAGTTCAATCAAGTTCAGGATCGGTATCGTTTTAATCAACTTTGTTGAGCTTCATTACTTCAAATCAAGCTAAACACCTCTCTCTTCATCTGGTTCATGATCAATCAAGTTCAGAACTAGTATCTCCTAGAAATCAACTATTCTTTGAACCAATGTGCTACTCACACATTAATTCAAAGAGGAGAAAATGTAATACCCTAAAATTGGTCATCTAAACTATGGGCCCCTAATCTTGACAACATCACCAAGGTCCTAACCAAAGGCAATTAAATCAATCTTTAGCACATTAATTAATTCTTCAATCATCAAATGTCACATGGCAAGTGAATTACTCAATATTAATTAAATATTTATTTAATTAATTGAATCATTCCAAGAATATCATTTTGATCAATTATCCTATTTAATTTATTAAATATCCTAGCATATTTAATTAATTAATAAATTTACCATTTAATCATGCAAAAAAGGAATTAATCACAAAGCGAGAGTTAAATGGAAAATAAAATAAAAGAATTAAATTGAGAGAGAAATCAAACTTGAGATATTATTTCTTTTTCTAAATTGAGAACTTGAAATCAGAAAAACAATTAATTGAATTATTAATCATTCTCTAAAATTGGAACTCAAATCTTTTGAGATAAAGAAGTTCAATTGCATTGAAAAGACTCTTTTCTTGAATAAATCAAAGAATTACCTATTTTTATATCAAAGTGCATGAAATTAATTAATTCTTATTTCTAATGCAACTTGAACTTCTTATCTGAATGCATTTCAATTAAACTATAATTGGAATCTATCTCAAGGTTAACTAAACCTGATTTCTCAATTATTTCAATTAATTCTAAATTGTGTTTTTTCTTGATCTCTCTTGTGAATTTCTATAAATTCAGCCTTCAACTCTCATTCAAATCACCCTTGAGATACTTGAGAAACACCTTGGAGATTATTATTATGTTGATTTTTCTCTGGAGTCATTGAAGATATTGTGCTTGCTTTTTTGAGATTATTGTATCTTAGTTTAGCTTTTTGCATATTTAGTTTATTCATTATTGCTTGAATCCATATTGCTTGAATCATTATTGCTTGAATCTTTCATCCATCTTGCATCCATATAGTTTAATTTCATGCTCATATAGATTAAATCCTTCATCTTGGTGTAGTCTAGTCACTGGTATTGCTTATAAACATCCGAGAGAAATCTTATACTCGCATCTTTTAGAAGGCAATTAGTCGCTTTGTTATGGTTTTATTATTCATGCTTATATCTATCTAACCATGCATCTAATGACTTAATTTAAGTGTTGTGCCTGCATCTATCAAACTTCTTTTCACTTTTTCACACACACGGGTTTCGAACAACTTGATTATGTTTTCTTGTGGTGATATTTTTTCTGTCGCATAAAAAATCATCAAAAACCATCAGTGAGGTGGCAAAATAGTGCATCTTCCATTTTTCTCGTTGTGGGAACAAACTGTTAGCACAAGCACATTTGGGTGGTCAATTTTATGCTAGGTGTGTCATTGTCTCGCTCCCCAAGACGTCTGATCATTCTGAGCCACCTTGTAGCGACGTTTTCCCTTGAGCGCTCAAAGTGGAAAAAATGGTCAAAATTTGACGTCGCATAACTCAGAGACCATGACACTTATGGACAAGCTATTGGAACCTATGGGGTTGTGTTGTCACTTCCTAGAAAATCCTCTCTCGGTTTGGGACAAATCAATTCCATTTTCTTGTGTTGGTATTTCTTTTGTCGCATCAAAAACTGTCAGTGAGAGGTGGCAAAATAGTGCATCTTTCATTCTGCTCATCGTGGGAACGAACCGTAAATGTGAGCACATCTAGTTGTTTGGTTTTATGCTATGTGTTATCTTGTCTTGCTCTCCAAGAGGTCTGATTGTTCTGAGCCACCTCGTAGCGACGTTTTCCCTTGAGCGCTCAAAGTGGAAAAAATGGTCAAACTTTGATGTTGCGTAACTTAGAGACCGTGGCACTTATGGATGATCTGTTTGAACCTATGGGGTCATGTTGTCTCTGCCTGAAAAATCCTCTCTCAGTTTCATACAAATCGATTATGTTTTCTTGTGGTGAGATTTTTTCTGTCGCATCAAAAACCATCAGTGAGAGGTGGCAAAATAGTGCATCTTTCATTCTGCTCATCATGGGAACAAATCGTTAGCATGATCATGTATGGGTGGTTGGTTTTACGCTATGCATGCCCTTGTCTCACTCCCCAAGATGTTCGATCATTCTGATCCACCTCGTAGTGACATTTTCCCTTGAGCACTCAAAGTAGAAAAAATGGTCAAACTTTGATGTCGTGTAACTCGGAGATCATGGCACTTATGGATGATCCTTTTGAACCTATGGGGTCATGTTGTCTCTTCCTAAAAAATCCTCTCTCATTTTTGGACAACTCGATTCCATTTTCTTGTGGTGAGATTTTTTCTGTTATATCAAAAATCATCAAAAACCGTCAGTGAGAGGTGGCAAAATAGTGCATCTTTTGTTCTGCTCATCGTGGGAATGAACCGCTAGCGTGAGCATGTTCGAGTGGCTAGGTTTACACTATGTTTGCCCTTGTCTCACTCCCCAAGATGTCTTATCATTATGAGCCACCTTGTAGCGATGTTTTCCCTTGATTGCTCAAAGTGGAAAAAATGGTCAAACTTTGACGTCGCGTAACTCAGAGACCGTGGCACTTATGGATGATTCGTTTGAATGTATGGGTTCATGTTGTTGATGCATAAAACATCCTCTCTTGGTTTTGGACAACTCGATTCTATTTTCTAGTGGTGATATTTTTTCTATCACATCAAAAGCCATGAAAAACTATTTGTGAGAGGTGGCAAAATAGTGCATCTTTCATTTTGCTTGTCGTGGGAAAGAACTGCCAGTGTGAGAGCATCTAGGTGGCTAGGTTTACGCTAGGTGTGCCCTTGTCTTTCTCCCCAAGACATCTGATCATTCTAAGCCACCTCGTAGCGATGTTTTCCCTTGAGTGCTCAAAGTGGAAAAAGCAGTCAAACTTTGACGTCGCGTAACTCGGAGACCGTGGCACTTATGGAGGATCTGTTCGAACCTATCATAGAAAACTATAAAGTATCCTTGCACAAACTCTGAGGAATGAGTATGATCATTGCTGATATAGAAGTGATATTCTCTTATAACCTTTTTTTCCTCCTCGGTGCTATCATGTGCATGCATGAATGCTATGTGTGTTAGGGTTCCCACAGATACTGAGAGGGGGGGGTGAATCAGTATCTAACTGGTAATGTAATTTTCTTAAAAGTAAATATGCAGAATATAAAGTAATAGTATACCGGTATGAAAGAATTAATGCAAATAACAAAATCAAAAGCATCCACATGAAAAGAACACCATAACACAAGATGTTTAAAGAGGAAACCCGGTGTGGGAAAAACCTCGGTGGGATTTGTGACCCACAATATTCACTTACTGGCCAATAAGAGAATATTACTTACAATAGGGGCCTGCACATGCAGGAAGGCCAACTACCTAGAGCTCACTGCTCAACAAGAAGTCACACTGACTTACAAAGAGGATTTACACAAATCCAATATTCTGTATTGCTTTACAATAGCATCTTCAATGCCAGATTCAGTACTGGTTCTTACTCTGTTCTTTACATATACCCTTGACCTACAATTCGCACATTAGGTCTACCTTATAATTTTTATTACACTCTATCCCTATATCCTACAAATTCCTACAATGATCTCTTTTATATACAAGATTCATTTTACAATTTGCCAAGTTGGCTTACAATGATAAACAAAATATTACATATCAAAAATCCTGTCGGCCTCTGTGCCGGTGTACATCTTCTGTGCCGGTGCCAGTGTAGATTGATTTTGTTGATGCCGATGCACTATTCTATTTGAGTAATGCTTTGCCGGTATAGTGTCTTGTTGGTGCCAGTGTAGATTGATTTTGTTGATGCCAATGCACTATTCTGTTTGAGTAATGCTTTGCCAGTATAGTGTCTTGCCGGTGCCATAGGATTGCAAGGTTGCTTGTGTAATGCTTTGCCGATATAATGTCTTGCCGGTGCCATAGGATTGCAAGGTTGCCTGTGTAATGCTTTGCCGGTATAATGTCTTGCCGGTGCCATAGGATTGCAAGGTTGCCATCAATGACAAAACCTTCAATCACACACAATGTCGCATTGGAGTGTCCATATGCCAACAATCTCCCCCTTTGGTATTGATGGCAAAACTCATGAGAAATTTCAAAAAGATATCCAAAAATGTGTATACCAAAAAAAATGTTACCAAAAATATGAGGGCTCCCCCTGAGCACGTGATCCCTGTGTTTTGAATTTTCTCATCTACTACTCTCCCTTTGGCATCAATGACAAAGGTTAGTAGATTTGTAGTTGTACCAATACATAACCTCAACCTTGTAGTTGGGTAGTTATTATCTGAAGAATATCTCCCAAAATTAAGTTTATACCATCCATAAACTTCTTGCTCTCCTTTATTGCTATCTCAGTTATGTGTACTGTACCGGTGAGATGCTGCAAGTGCTCTACCGGTGTTTTGCTATCCTGTTTTAGTGCCTCTGAGATTTCCTTATGCAGAGATGCTAAATAGTCCAATCTTGGACTTAGTTTGGATCTCAAAAATTTTGCCTTGTTTATGATTTTCTCTTTTTCTCTTTCTAATTTAAGCAATTCTTCCTCAAAATTTGTTATCTTTTCCTCAAAAACTGATAATGTATCGGGTGAGTTAACAAAATTATCAGCAAGTTTATTGATCTCTTCCTGTACCTTGCTTATCTTTTTGTCTACATCCATGGTCAAAAAGTTTATCTTACAGGTGTCTTTATATAGAGTTTTGTACTCTTTCAATAAATTGCACAGTTCTAGTAGAAGTGTGTCAAATTCCCTGTTACACTTCTTTATTCCTTCCTCAAAGAATTTCTGTTTCTCTTTTTCTACACTTTCCTTTACAGTTTCTACCCTTGTTTGCTCAAAATTTCCAGAAATATATTTACAAAGTGTATCCAACTGGCCTAAAGAATCTTTGTTGGCTATATTACAATTTGGAGCTATTAATTTCAAAATTGGAATTGAATCATCTATTGCTTTATATGCTTGTGAGCTATAATTGATTATTTTCTTGATAGAATCGAGCAATACCTCTATTACATTTGATGATGACCCAGTGAACTGAGTGCCGGTGGAGGGGACCATGCTGGTATTGACCTCTGGTAGGTCTGTTTGTGTCTCCACAGTTTTTCTTGCATCATTTCTTACCGGTGGCATCTGTTCTAGAGCCTTTAGCTCTGTTGGTTGCTTTGTTTGTGTTCCAGATTCCTTCTTTTTCTCTGAATCTACTGTCGATCGCTCTTAGTTTCCTGTTGCTGGTTGCTCTTTATTATCAGATTTATCTATGGTATGCTTATCTACCACTATGTTGATTTTTTGAGTATCAACATTCACAGTATATAGGACTTCAGGATTAGGATTGTTATCCTTTGTGTCCATGCTCTCAGCTGCCGGTTGATCTTCTGCAGTTGTTTTTACCAATGGAGTATTTAAAGGAGGTGGGGGTAAGTTGTCTCTAATCTTGATACTTGGCTGTCCACCAACTTTACCTTTCCCTTTGTCCTTTTGATATACCAGAATGGGCTTGGGAGTCATATATTCTTCTTGTTTTTCTTTTTCAATCAAGAATCTATCCCAACCATCTTTTGTTTCATTTGAAACTTCAGTAACTCTACCTACCATTAATGATATTTGCTGATGTGCAGTGGAAAAGACTGTCCGGTTGGCCTGAGCTATCAAATCATCAATTTCCTTAGGTGAGTTGGCCGGGTATACTGCAAGTAATTTTTCTATTTTTATTTTCTTATCCAACTCAATTATTCCTTGCCTTCTAGCCTCAAGTCTTTTATATAATTCATCAGGAATTTCATTTAGGACTTGCATCAAAAACTTTTTATACATGTCCATGTGTAGTATAACACTTTCCTTAATTTGTCCTTTCTCATCTTTTGATAGGGTGTCATAGATTTTCCCTATGTTTTTCAATTTTCCTTCCTCTTTGATTTCATCTAGTAATATGTCAAAAGGGATCAAGTCAGTGTCTATCTTCTTCTTCCTTTTGGGGGTTAGCTTTTTCTTAGGTGTGGCTTTCTTGACTGGAGACCTCACAGCTTGTTGCTTCTGTCTTATCCTTCTAGGTGAAGGAGTGGATACCGGTGAGGGGTCTCTTTTCCTCACAACTCTTTTGAAAGTTGTTGGCATATCTCCTTCTGAGGAGGTATCTACCCGTGATAGATGAGTTTCAGGCTATTGGGCTACCAACTCTTCTTCAGTTATGCCAGTTTTCTTTAGTACATCATCTTTTAAGGCTTTTGCTTGCCTGCTTCCTTTCCTCACAGATGCCTCAACTTTCTTTACTCTCTTTTTGGATTGAATTTGACTTTCAATATGCTCAGCACTACCAAATACTTCTTCCTTTGGTTCATGGGAGGCTTCCAAAAGTGCTTTGGCATAAGTTTCCACTATGTGGTCATCTGCTTCATACCCCATTTCTGTAACCCAGATTGTTCTTGGGATGACTGCTTCCATCCAGATCTCATCCTTTTTTATTACAAAACATATGTCATCCTTGTATTTGTTGACAATTTCCTATGATAGTCTGATCCTCTTATTCATTTTGACCTTTAGTGCTTGAAAATATTCATGGATATTCTTTTCTTTGTTTTCACCCATGTTGTTGAATAAGTCAGACAATTGTTTTCCTACCGGTATGTCAAATCCAAAATCCTTGTTGCCTATACCAGGAGCCTATTTGGTTATATGTAGCATTAAGCATACAAGCAAATTTCAAAATCTAAAGGTTCCTTTCTTATCCTTCTTGATTTTTGCCAAGTTGTCAATTAACTCATCTTTTAACCATTCACAAATATCAATTTTTACATTGTTCTTAACCATGTCATAAGCACTTTTTATGCATAAACTGGAAACAAAGTTAAGCCTATTTGCATGAGTTGCTTTGTAACCTAGAATCATGCTAATGAATCTCACATTTGTATCGGTTACATCATTAACCCTCAATGATCTTTTGTTCGATGTTGCACCAGTTAGTTTTGTTACTAGGTCATTAGAAACCTTCTTGGTTTTGTCGGGTCTGGTACCGGTGGAAGGTAACCCTGTTACTGCTTTCACAGCTACCTTTGTAATTTTATGCACTGATTCAAGCCAAAAGAATGGGCCATGTACCCTATTGAGAACTATCCTAACCACTTCCTTGGGAAATTCAGGAATGCAGAGGATTTCAGTGAATCCTAGGGTTTCAACAATTTTGTGTTCAGGTTTCACATTTTCGGCATTGTCACATATAACAGATTTGTACATGTCTTTGATTTCTTCATCACCTAATTCCTCTATGTTGCAATTAATGTACATTCTAGGGTCTTCTGCATAAACAACACCCTTTGGAATTTGGGAAAAAGCACCTATGTTGTCATCTTTCTTAGCTACCTCGGGAACTAGCTCAAACACGGGCCTAGGTCGTTTTATAACTTTGACTACTATAGGGTTTGCTATGAATTCAGGTGCAGAGGAGGATGCCATGATGATAAGTACCTTTTTCTACCTTTCGATGGATTGATTTCTGAAGTGCTTGCCTCTTTGCTTGGAATTCCTTAGCTCGGAAATCTTCACACTCTCTGAAGGTTTGAATTCACGGTGAAATGAAATGGAGCCAAAACTTAATTTATAAAGTTTTTTCAGCCACCTACCACATTAATTGTCTGTCGGTAATGTATTAACTCAACTTTATTTGCCGGTAATGAAGGATTTTCAACTTCTTTTCTCTAACTGAGGGAATAATAGCACATGTGTCATTAAATTGCCAAACCCTCAAGATAATTTTCTTCAATTTGATGAAGAACATCCTATCGGTGGAGCATCATATTGTCCTGCCGGTGAAGCATTTGTTGGTTCTACCGGTGGAGGAGTAACCCCAATATTTAGATCACCTTTTCTAGTCCATTGCTTTGAAAATTCTTGCTTAACCTCTTCAACCTTTTCTTTACCTTTCAAGCTAGTACTTTTGTTATCTACCGGTGTACCTTTACTTCTACAGAATTTTGCAATATGACCAATTTTGTTACATGCATAACAAGTTACATTATTTTTCTAAATAGCTTTCCCATAACCTATGCCAGTTTGTGTTCTGCATTTATTTGATAAATGACCAAATCTTCCACAAACATAACATCTTACATTCATTCTGAAATTTTTAGAGTTATGACCAATTTTGTTGCATTTGGTGCATTGACCGGTGGGAGGATTGATGTTATGATAATTCTTAGATCTACATTCATTTTCCCTATGACCATATTTATTACATTTAAAGCATTTTCCATTGAATTTGTAAGTATTAGAGGGTCTTACCGGTTTGCTTTGATCCTGGGTATTTGTAGTACCGGAGCTTTCTCCAACTTCAAATCCAACTCCAGAAGTGTCACCTTTGGGTTTTTGATTCTTCAATAAGGTACCAAGTTCTTCTGAGCTTCTCTTGAATTTTTCTTTGTGTTGATTTGCAGTTTCCAATTCCATTTCCAAGATCTCTTTTTGTCTCATTAGTTCATTCGAGTCATTTTGAGTATGCATCAGATCTGTCTTCAACATATGATTTTCATAGCTAAGTCTTGTGTTCTCATTTGCTGCATCACTTAGTCTTCTGGTCAATTCTTCTTCATTCCTCTTTCTATCCTCAATCTCTTTGCAGAATCTCATAGTCATATCCTGCATTTCATTTTTTGTTGTCATGATCTCTTGTTTCAATTTGCTCATCATATCATTTAATGATTCCTTTTCATCATTTTCATTTTGCAATTTTTCACAAAGTTCTCTTCTCTTGTTTCTTGTAATAGTAATATTTTCTTGAAGTGTCTGAATAATGTCCTAAGCTGCTTTTAAATCATCTTCTAATTTGATATTTTTCAACTTCTCTGCATCATAGTCAGTAAGAGCTCCTTCAAGTTGCTTCATCAGATTTTCCATCTTTACCGATGTCAAGATCTTCCTCAAGCTATTAGGCTTTTGAAAATAGAGGACCAAGCTCTGATACCAATTGTTAGGGTTCCCACAGATACTGAGAGGGGGGGGTGAATCAATATCTGACCGGTAATGTAATATTCTTAAAAATGAATATGTAGAATGTAAAGTAACAGTATACCAGTATGCAAGAATTAATGCAAATAACAAAATCAAAAGCATCCACATGAAAAGAACACCATAACACAAGATGTTTAACGAGGAAACCCAGTGTGGGAAAAACCTCGGTGGGATTTGTGACCCACAATATTCACTTACTGGCCAATAAGAGAATATTACTTACAATAGGGGCCTGCACATGCAGGAAGGCCAACTGCCTAGAGCTCACTGCTCAACAAGAAGTCACACTGACTTACAAAGAGGATTTACACAAATCCAATATTTTGTACTGCTTTACAATAGCATCTTCAATGCCAGATTTAGTATCGGTTCTTGCTCTGTTCTTTACATATACCCTTGACCTACAATTCGCACATTAGGTCTGCCTTATAGTTTTTATTACATTCTATCCCTATATCCTACAAATGCCTACAATGATCTCTTTTATATACAAGAGTCATTTTACAATTTGCCAAGTCGGCTTACAATGATAAACAAAATATTACATATCAAAAATCCTATCGGCCTCTATGTCGGTGTACATCTTCTGTGTCGGTGCCGGTGTAGATTGATTTTGTTGATGTCGGTGCACTATTCTGTTTGAGTAATGCTTTGTCGGTATAGTGTCTTGCCAGTGCCATAGGATTGCAAGGTTGCCTATGTAATGCTTTGCCAGTATAATGTCTTATCGGTGCCATAGGATTGCAAGGTTGCCTATGTAATGCTTTGCCGGTATAATGTCTTGCTGGTGCCATAGGATTGCAAGGTTGCCATCAATGACAAAACCTTCAATCACACATAATGTCTCATTGGAGTGTCCATATGCCAACAATGTGTACAAAAATTGTAACTTGTGTAGAGTGGTAATACATAGATTGTACTTCATTTTGCGGCTTTAGTGTATAATTATCAAAAAAATCAATAAAAGAGACAATAGTGCGAGGGGGAAAGTGTCCTTACACAACTTGAATTGCTCATCTAACCACCTAGTTCTATGTGTGTGACCTATGTACTCATACACTAGTTTCTCTTGAAACATCTTCATAAAATCAGCTACGCATATATCCCTTTTCACTAACTCACACCTCTTTAATTCTTTTCCATCTTTAACACCATATGTGACTAACTTGTATTTTCCAATAGAAACTAGTTCCTTTCCCATTTCATGTATGTTATCTAGATGTAGGGATCTATGAAACTATTGCAAACCACCACATGTAGGACCAGAACCTCTCAAACACATCATCTTATAGTAAATGCACCCGTCATCTCATCTACATAGTACACTTGAAATAAATTCTCTCAGTGACTTAGGAGGTGCTTGTAGACCACATTCCTACAAAACATCATTAGTGTGCAAAATACAACATATATTTAGTGATAAATATTGTAATGCATAGAAAATTCAACATGTACCCTACAACAACATGTAGTACATGCATGATTAATCTTAACATAAAATGGTTTTATCATCTCAAAAAATATTTAGCTAATTTTAATCTGAGGGAAGCTTTGAAGAAACCTTTCATAAAATTGTGTTTGAGTTGTATCTAAATAGTGTTTTGGATGTGGCTCACGATTACTAATTCCAATTCGCCTTCTAACAACATCTCTTTGGCTGGGTGAAACCCTTGCGTTGTCATGCCAATATTTCTCAATTAACGTTCTTAGTGCATCAACAACAACCTTGTCCTTGCGTGGGAGTCTACTCGAGAATTCCCAAAGAGAATTATTGTTAGGATCCTCAATTTTCTCTTGCCTCTCTAAGGCATAGTGTAATGTGGTTCTACTTATCCTTAATGACTTTCTTGTTTTGCTTATTAAATGAGATCTTTTCATTTCCTTTCCCATTATGGTTGATGTGAGGATACGAAGAGTAGCATTAGCATCTTTAGTGAGTGATTTCAAACCAATGGCTTGGTATGCATCAAAAAGATTTCTCACAATGGTTCTTTCACTATTATTTTCGAATGTTCTTAACCCCAAAATTTTCATTGTCTCTCTAAATTTCATATTTTTAATCATTTCAACAATTAATTGGCATCTTCCACTTTGATTTAAGTTTTCAAAATATTTATTCCAAATTCTTCTAACCATTCTTCTACGAGTTCTTTCAGAAATTTTATCATGCATTGGCTTCACAATATTTTTCATCGATATCTATTAGGAACTCTGGCTTTCTATGAATTATTCTAAGAGGTGTTAAGATTTGTGCATGCTCTTTGTTTTAATTAGGTGCATTATGTGAATTGATCACATCAAATTAAAATGGTAGATCTTCTTCAATTTCATTAACATGTGCATTCACTGAATCATTTTCAAATGGTGTATGTTCATTGCATTCATTAGGTGCATTCATCATATGTATTTGAATTGGTGTATGTTGATCATTTTGATTTGGTGCATTCATCATATCAATTTCAATTATTGAATGTTCATCACTTTCATTAGGTGCATTAGATGACGTACCTTCACGTAATCTCCTCATATGCCTCCTTTATCTTTCCTTTGTTGCCTCTCTTTGTTCATTTGTTTCTCTATTGTTCTTTCCCATTGTCCTACACATAACATCATGATGACAATCCACAATCAAATTAAAAAAAAACCAACAAATGATCATCATTTTGTTTATAATCTAAAGTAACAATAATAAAATAACTTAAAAAAAAAAAAAATACAAGACAAATCATTCATCATAAAAGAAAAAAAACAACAACTGATCATCATTTTGTTATAATCTAAAGTAACAATGATAAAATAACTTCAAAAACAATCCAATATACGAGACAAATCAATCATTTCAAAGCAAAAGTGACAAAAAAAATATGAAAACCTAATTGTTACTCTCCAAGAAAATCATGTGGAAAAGCAATGGGGCCTTCAAACAACTTGCAATGCTATTTTTTAGAGCGTTGGGACTAAAATATATTAATATTTTCTCATAACTCGTATGGGTTATGGAGACCTTTAATGTGAATGTTCACAAATTCTCATAAACCCGTATGGGTTATGTAGAACTAGAAGTTTTGGCCTTAGTTCTACATAACTTGTACAGGTTAGGTAGAACTAGAAGTTTTAGACTTAGTTCTACATAACCCGTATAGGTTAGTAGAACTAGAAGTTTTAGCCTTAGTTCGACATAACCCATACAGGTTATGTAGAACTAGGAAAAGGGAGAGGGGGAGAGGAAGAGAGAGAGAGAGAGAGAGAGAGAGAGAGAGAGAGAGAGAGAGAGAGAGAGAGAGAGAGAGAGAGAGAGAGAGGAGAGAGAGAGAGAGGGGTGGATGGAGAGGGGATGAGAGCGAGAGATTAGGAAAAGTAGAGGGGAAGGGAGAGGGAGAGAGAGAGATTGGTAAAAGGAGAGGGGAGAGATGAAGATTGGGAAAATGAGAGAGAGAGAGAGAGAGAGAGAGAGAGAGAGAGAGAGAGAGAGAGAGAGAGAGAGAGAGAGAGGGGGAGAGGGAGAGGGAGAGGGGGGGGAGAGGGGTATGGATGGATAGGGAGAGATAGGGAGATTCGGAAAAGGAGAGGGGGAGAGGGAGAGGGAGAGAGAGAGAGAGAGAGAGAGAGAGGAGAGAGAGAGAGAGAGAGAGAGAGAGAGAGAGAGAGAGAGAGAGAGAGAGAGGGGGAGAGGGAGAGGGAGAGGGGGGGAGAGGGGTATGGATGGATAGGGAGAGATAGGGAGATTCGGAAAAGGAGAGGGGGAGAGGGAGGAGGGAGAGAGAGAGAGAGAGAGAGAGAGAGAGAGAGAGAGAGGAGAGAGAGAGAGAGAGGAGAGAGAGAGAGAGAGAGAGAGAGAGAGTAGGATAAGGAGAGGGGGCTAGATGGAAGGGAGAAGGGAGATGGATGGAGTGGAAGGGAGAGGGGGAGAGAGAGAGGGGGAGAAGGAGATGGAGAGGGAGATGGAGATTGGGAAAAGGAGGAGGGCGAGAGGGAGAGAGAGGGAGATTGGGAAAAGGAGGGAGAGGAGAGAGAGAGAAGAGAGGAGGAGAGATGGAGAGAGAGGAGAGAGAGAGAGGAGTGAGAGATGGATGGATGGGAGGATGGATGGTTGGATAGGAGAGATAGGGAGAGTGGGAAAAGGGAGAGGGGAGAGAGGGAGAGAGAGGAGATTGGGAAAAGGAGAGGGGGAGAGG